>NC_057814.1:263578205-263921754 GCF_018294505.1 Triticum aestivum | reverse complement strand
GCCGCCGCCCCCCGAGCCCCGCACCCCGCCGCCGAGCCCCGCCCCGCCAGAGCCTCGCCGGAGCCCCGACGAGGTACTGCCGCTGCCCCGTTTCGTCGTTGACCGGTTTTCTGTAAAAAAAAAGAAAAAAAACCCTTCGTTTTAAACAAAAATCTAGATCTGTTTTTCTTCGGTTTTCTTATTTCGCGAGCGTTCACCGAACCGTTCGTTTTAACGAACGCGTCCGTCGGTTTTTCTCTGTTAACGAACGTCCGTTATTTAACCGTTCGTCTGTTTTTCTTTTTCATCGGATTTTCTCGTTATTTTCTCAGATTCGATCTCTGATCAAATCTTCGAATCTGTTTAACTTCTCGCTCGTTTATCGAAATCAGGCGATTCAAGCGCCCAGAGTTTCGTCTCGAAATTCTCTTTCCGTTTAACCTACTCAAACAAGTTTTTGCTACAGTAAAATTTGACCTAGATCCAGATTAGCAAACGAAGTTTCTTTCTTTCGCCGTTTGACTTTCGTTGCTTCTTTCGAGTTGATTCTTTTTGCAAACCGGAGTTCTTAAGTTGAAATTTCTGGTTGGATCTTTCATTCGAGTTTTACCTGTGCATTAGTTGAGTACTGATTGTATGCTTGTTTGTTTGCGATAGAGTACCCGGAGTGTGCCGCTTGTTACTTCGACTCGTTAGCTTTCGCGGATCATCAGCAAGGCAAGTAACACTTTGATCATATTCCGTTCATACCCAGTTTTATTTGCATTAGATCTTTTTCCCCGAACACATTGCATGATTAGGATCAAATTAAACTGTGGGTATTGGGATGTAGTTGAGGTAGTACCTATTACCTGTTTTACTTTATCAAACCCTTGGGAGTTACTTCTACGTTGCTATTATATTGCCATGCTATGCTCGTAGACGTGGATTGGTTTGAGTGATATTCATGACAGATGTGAGATGTTTAATAATGGTTCAACTTAAGGTGGCAACTAAAACTCACATCTGGGTGGACTGAGGCACCTGGAGAACCCAGTGTTGTCTGTATGTATAAGGTCCGCCACCAGGCTCAAAGGGATCATAAGATTATTCATGCTAGAAACTTCCGTGTGCAGCCACAAGCTATTATGGGCTCTAGCATAGCTGAGTAGGTTACAGGATCTCTTGAAGAGGTGGACTAGCAGATGTAGGGGAAAGTAGGTGTACCGGTCCATCTAGAGTAAAGAGTGATTGTTTCTGAAAGACTGTGTCTCGGTCATCCGTTTCTCAAACATCATGCAGTGCGAGAAATAAAACGGAGGCGATCGAGTCTTGTGGGGAAAAGTGCACAAACCTCTGCAGAGTGTACAAACTGATCATGATTAGCCATGTCCCCGGTTATGGACAACTTGAGTATCTAGTATCTGGATTATCATTTGAATCTCATCACTGTGATACTTATAATTAATTTGGTTGGGTTAATGATGTTACTTAATTGGGATTGAGTTGGAGGTACCTTCTCAATGTTTCAACCACCATGATAGTTAAATAAAGTTTATTCCTTTGCAGTAGGATAAAATTGGCTTTTCGCAAAACTGTAACCATAGAGCCTTTCCACCAGCCATATATGCATATAGTCTAGCATTATTATTGTTCATTGCTCTCTATGTGTTACATTGCCAGCATATTCTATGTGCTGACCCGTTTTCGGGCTGCAACGTTTCATGTTGCAGACTTTTCAGACGATGAGTAAGGTGCCTTAGGTCGTGGTCTTATACTCAGTGATGCCGTTGGAGTTGATGGACTCACTTATCTTCCAAGTCTTCCGCTGTTATCGTTATTAGATGGCCTTAAGCCATGTTTATCATACTCAATCTCTTCGGAGATATTCGATGTAATAAGTGTGTGATTGCTACTCTGTTATAAATCCTCCATTTGTACTGTGCGTGTCAGCATTACTGATCCAGGAATGACACTGGTGCACAGCAGCACAGGCCATTTGAGGTCTGGTCGCTACAGTACAATAGTGATCCAGGAGTGGATCATTGGACAGCGGTCAAAATTATCCTTAGTGGAATAAGGAAATGTTCCTCAGTTATGGAGGTGACAAAGAGTTCATCGTAAAGAGTTACGTCGATGCAAGCTTTGACACCGATCTGGATGACTCTAAGTCTCGATCTAGATACATATTGAAAGTGGGAGCAATTAGCTAGAGTAGCTCCATGCAGAGCATTGTAGACATAGAAACTTGCAAAATACTTACAGATCTGAATGTGGCAGACCCGTAGACTAAAACTTCTCTCACAAGCAAAACATGATCACACCTTATTACTCTTGGGTGTTAATCACATAAGTGATGTGAACTAGATTATTGACTCTAGTAAACCCTTTGAGTGTTGGTCACATGGCGATGTGAACAGATACCCCACAAGTATAGGGGATCACAACAATTTTCGAGGGTAGAGTATTCAACCCAAATTTATCGAATCGACACAAGGGGAGCCAAAAAATATTCTCAAGTATTAGAAGTTGAGTTGTCAATTCAACCACACCTGGAAAACTTAATATCTGCAGCAAAGTATTTAGTAGCAAAGTAGTATGGAAGTAACGGTAACGGTGGCAAAAGTTACAGTAGCAGTTTTGTAGTAATCGTAACAGTGGCAACAAAAAAGTAACTAAGCAAAGATCAATATGTGAAAAGCTCGTAGGCATTGGATCAGTGATGGATAATTATGTCGGATGCTATTCCTCATGTAACAGTTATAACATAGGGTGACACAGAACTAGCTCCAGTTCATCAATTTAATGTAGGCATGTATTCCAAATATAGTCATACGACCTTATGGAAAAGAACTTGCATGACATCTTTTGTCCTACCCTCTCATGGCAGCGGGGTCCTATTGGAAACTAAGGGATATTAAGGCCTCCTTTTAATAGAGTACCGGACCAAAGCATTAACACTTAGTGAATACATGAACTCCTCAAACTACGGTCATCACCGGGAGTGGTCCCGATTATTGTCACTTCAGGGTTACCGGATCATAACACATAGTAGGTGACTACTGACTTGCAAGATAGGATCAAGAAATCACATATATTCATGAAAACATAATAGGTTCAGATCTTAAATCATGGCACTCAGGCCCTAGTGACAAGCATTAAGCATAGCAAAGTCATAGCAACATCAATCTCAGAACATAGTGGATACTAGGGATCAAACCGTAACAAAACTAACTCGAGTACATAATAAATATCATCCAACCCATCACCGTCCAGCAAGCCTACGATGGAATTACTCACGCACGGTGGTGAGCATCATGAAATTGGTGATGGAAGAAGGTTGATGATGACGACGGCGACGGATTCCCCTCTCCGGAGCCCCGAACGGACTCCAGATCAGCCCTCCCGAGAGAGATTAGGGCTTGGCGGCGGCTCCGTATCATAAAACGCGATGAATCCTTCTCTCTATTTTTTTCTCCCTGAACGTGAATATATAGAGTTGGAGTTGAGGTCGGTGGAGCCTCAGGGGGCCCACGAGGCAGGGGGCGCGCCCCAGGGGGGTGGGCGCGCCCTCCACCCTCGTGGACAGGGTGTGGGCCCCCTGGTGTTGATTCTTTCGCCAGAATTTTTTATATATTCCAAAAATATTCTCCGTGAAGTTTCAGGTCATTCCGAGAACTTTTATTTTTGCACAAAAATAACACCATGGAAATTCTGCTGAAAACAGCATCAGTCCGGGTTAGTTCCATTCAAATCATGCAAGTTAGAGTCCAAAACAAGGGCAAAAGTGTTTGGAAAAGTAGATACGATGGAGACGTATCAACTCCCCCAAGCTTAAACCTTTGCTTATCCTCAAGCAATTCAGTTGACAAACTGAAAGTGATAAAGAAAAACTTTTACAAACTCTGTTTGCTCTGGTTGTTGTAAATATGTAAAGCCAGCATTCAAGTTTTCAGCAAAGATTATGAACTAACCATATTCACAATAACATTTAGGTCTCATGTTTACTCAAATCAATGGCATAATCACCTAGCGAGCAATAATAATAAATCTCGGATGACAACACCTTCTCAAAACAATCATAATATGATATAACAAGATGGTATCTCGCTAGCCCTTTCTGAGATCGCAAAACATAAATGCAGAGCACCTCTGAAGATCGAGTACTGACTAGACATTGTAATTCATGGTAAAATAGATCCAGTCATAGTCATACTCAATGTAAATTAATAGTAATGCATGCAAATGACAGCAGTGCTCTCCAACTGGTGCTTTTTAATAAGAGGATGACGACTCAACATAAAAGTAAACAAATAGGCCCTTCGCAGAGGGAAGCAGGGATTTGTAGAGGTGCCAGAGCTCGAGTTTTGAAATAAAGATAAATAATATTTTGAGTGGCATACTTTCATTGTCAATATAACAACCAAGAGATCTCGATATCTTCCATGCTACACACATTATAGGCGGTTCCCAAATAGAATGGTAAAGTTTATACTCCCCCACCACCAACAAGCATCAATCCATGGCTTGCCCGAAACAACGGGTGCCTCCAACTAACAACAGTCCTGGGGGAGTTTTGTTTGAAATTATTTTGATTTGGTTTGAGCATGGGACTGGGCATCCCGGTTACCGGCCATTTTCTTGTGAATGAGTAGCGGAGTCCACTCCTCGTGAGAATAACCCACCTAGCATGGAAGATATAGACAGCCCTAGTTGATACATGAGCTATTCGAGCATACAAAACATAATTTCATTTGAAGGTTTAGAGTTTGGCACATACAAATTACTTGGAACGGCAGGTAAATACCGCATATAGGAAGGTATGGTGGACTCATATGGGATAACTTTGGGGTTTATGGAAGTGGATGCACAAGCAGTATTCCCGCTTAGTACAAGTGAAGGCTAGAAAAAGACTGGGAAACGACCAACTAGAGAGCGACAACAGTCGTGAACCTGCATTAAAATTAATCAACACTGCGTGCAAGCATGAGTAGGGTATAATTCACCATGAACATAAATATCGTGGAGGCTATGTTGATTTTGTTTCAACTACATGCGTGAACATGTGCCAAGTCAAGCCGCTCGAATCGTTCAAAGGAGGATACCACCCTATCATACCACATCACAACCATTTTAATAGCATGTTGGCATGCAAGGTAAACCATTATAAACTCCTAGCAAATTAAGCATGGCATGAGCAACTATAATCTCTAATTGTCATTGCAAACATGTTTCATTCATAATAGGCTGAATCAAGAATGATGAACTAATCATATTTACAAAAACAAGATAAGTCGAGTTCAAACCAGCTTTTCTCATCTCAATCAGTCCATCATATGTCGTCATTATTGCCTTTCACTTGCACGACCAAACGATGTGGATAATAATAATAGTGCACGTGCATTGGACTAAGCTGGAATCTATAAGCATTTAATACACCGGAGAAGACAAGGTAATATAGGCTCTTTGTTAAATCAACAATAATACATATAAGAGCCACTCAACATTTTCATCATGGTCTTCTCCTCTCGACCCCCAAAGAAAAGAAATAAAACTATTTACATGGGAAAGCTCCCAACAAGCAATAGAAGAACGAGAAATCTTTTTGGGTTTTCTTTTAATTATTACTACTACAGGCATGGAAAGTAAACTAGCTAAAAACTACAACTAATTATTTTGGTTTTTCTTAAGGTTTTTCAAACACACAAGAAGAAAACTTAAAAAGAAAATAAACTAGCATGGATAGTACAATGAAAAAGTATGAGCACCGACAACTGGCGTGAGTGTGTGAACATGAATGTAATGTCGGGGAGAAATACGTACTCTCCCAAGCTTAGGCTTTTGGCCTAAGTTGGTCTATGCCCATGGATCAAAGTGGTCCTCTCCAGTGTACTGAGGAGGATCGTCGGGGTGCCACTGGTTAGCGAGCTCTTGCGGATCCCACTGATAAATAGACTCCCGATATGGATCAGGAGATGGCCCAGGCTCTGGGGATCGTGTTTCCTCCCAATATGCATAAATGTCATCGGGCAGGATGATGTATGTGCCTGAATGAATGTCAAACAGAGAAGGTGCAGCCAGGGTAATAATCTGATAAGTATTTTCACGGAATACCAGGTTGTAAATGAGTCTCTTCTCCTTATCATCGCAAATAAAATCATGTGCTACCATACTTCTATAGTCTAAGAAAATAGGAGGTAGCAACTTTTCTTCTTTCTCATAGTGTCTAATAGGTATCTCAAAATATTTAGCAAGACGCGAAGCAAAGATACCTCCAAAAATGGGGCCCTTTGTACGATTTAGACTCAACCGTTTAGCAACCATAGCGCCTAAACTGAATGTTCTGTCATGGAGTAAAGCATGGCGCAAACTGGCGAGGCCAGGAGCACTGAGGCCCCCACTGTTCCCACGACCAATTAAACATCTACTAGCAAATATTGCATAGTAACGTAGAACAGGAAAATGTATACTAGTAGTTCTTGCATCCAACACTTTTCTCTTTTCCCCTACAGCAATTTCATCAATAAATTCTGCCACATCACTAGGGTGTGGTTCCTCGACGCTGCCCTCAAAAGGCAACTTGTAAGCCACACAAAAATCATAGAGTGACATCTCCTTAAACTCATCATAAATCTACCGAAGGTGGTGATCTCCTAGCATGGAAATGAAAATTTTGCACAAAAATATTAGTGAGTAGGAGATACTGTTCGAGCTAGTCGTGAAGGAAGTCAGTGAGGCCTGCATTCTCAGCCAAGTAATAAAAATCATCATAGATTCCGACGGCCTTCAAGAATGCATCACAAGGCCATTCACATGACCGAACCTCCGCGGTGCGGGGAAGATTATATTTGGGCTTCTTATTCTCTTCATTTTGATTATCCTTCGAGCTTCGGCCCGAAGAACCTCTCAACAATCTCTTCAACATTTTCTCCCTCTGAAATTTTTAGTGACTCAAAATAAAAGTGAACCAAACTCAACAAGATTGGTAGCAACTACTCCCACAAGTGCCTAAAGGCTATATCATGCATTAGAACTAGTTGGGACCAAATACCTTTGACATGCAAGCTCAAGAACAGGGTCACCTAAGCAGCAAAAATTTGCAATAAATAAAGCACTAGAACAAAAACTAATTGGACCATTGGAGGAGTCACATATCGAAGAACAATCCGCCAAAGCAGTTTCATGAATGGAGCTTTGAGCAAGGAGATTGAAAATCGCAGCAAGATGAGCTAGAACACGGGTTTGAGCTAGGGGAGGATTTTTTCTGGAGGAAGAAGAAGTGTGTGGGTGCTGGAATAAGTGGAGGGGGGCACGTGGGGCCCACGAGGCAGGGGGTGTTGGGGAACGTAGCAATAATTCAAAATTTTCCTACGTGTCACCAAGATCAATCTAGGAGATGCTAGCAACGAGAGAGAGGAGTGCATCTACATACCCTTGTAGATCGCGAGCGGAAGCGTTCAAGAGAACGGGGTTGATGGAGTCGTACTCATCGTGATCCAAATCACCGATGATCCTAGCGCCGAACGGACGGCACCTCCGCGTTCAACACACGTACGGAGCAGCGACGTCTCCTCCTTGTTGATCCAGCAAGGGGGGAGGAGAGGTTGATGGAGATCCAGCAGCACGACGGCGTGGTGGAGGAAGTAGCGGGATCCCGGCAGGGATTCGCAAAGCGCAAGCGGGGAGGAAGAGGTGTCACGGGAGGGAGGGAGGCGCCATGGCTTGTGGTGCGGCTGCCCTCCCTCCCCTCCACTATATATAGGGGCCCTGTGGGAGCGCCGGCCCCTGGGAGATCCAATCTCCAGGGGGGGCGGCGGCCAAGGGGGGTGACTTGCCCCCCAAGCCAAGTGGGGCGCCCCCCACCCTAGGGTTTCCAACCCTAGACGCAGGGGGAGGCCCAAGGGGGGCGCACCAGCCCACTAGGGGCTGGTTCCCTTCCCACTTCAGCCCATGGGGCCCTCCGGGATAGGTGGCCCCACCCGATGGACCCCCGGGACCCTTCCGGTGGTCCCGGTACAATACCGGTGACCCCCGAAACTTTCCCGGTGGCCGAAACTGGACTTCCTATATACAAATCTTTACCTCCGGACCATTCCGGAACTCCTCGTGACGTCCGGGATCTCATTTGGGACTCCGAACAACTTTCGGGTTACCGCATACCAATATCTCTACAACCCTAACGTCACCGAACCTTAAGTATGTAGACCCTACGGGTTCGGAAGACACGTAGACATGACCGAGAGGACTCTCCGGCCAATAACCAACAGCATGATCTGGATACCCATGTTGGCTCCCACATGTTCCACGATGATCTCATCGGATGAACCACGATGTCGAGGATTCAATCAATCCCGTATGCAATTCCCTTTGTCTATCGGTATGTTACTTGCCCGAGATTCGATCGTCGGTATCCCAATACCTTGTTCAATCTCGTTACCGGCAAGTCTCTTTACTCGTTCCGTAATGCATGATCCCGTGACTAACTCCTTAGTCACATTGAGCTCATTATGATGATGCATTACCGAGTGGGCCAGAGATACCTCTCCGTCATACGGAGTGACAAATCCCAGTCTCGATTCGTGCCAACCCAACAGACACTTTCGGAGATACTTGTAGTGCACCTTTATAGTCACCCAGTTACGTTGTGACGTTTGGTACACCCAAAGCATTCCTACGGTATCTGGGAGTTGCACAATCTCATGGTCTAAGGAAATGATACTTGACATTAGAAAACCTCTAGCAAAACGAACTACACGATCTTGTGCTATGCTTAGGATTGGGTCTTGTCCATCACATCATTCTCCTAATGATGTGATCCCGTTATCAATGACATCCAATGTCCATGGTCAGGAAACCATAACCATCTATTGATCAACGAGCTAGTCAACTAGAGGCTTACTAGGGACATGTTGTGGTCTATGTATTCACACATGTATTACGGTTTCCAGTTAATACAATTATAGCATGAACAACAGACAATTATCTTGAACAAGGAAATACAATAATAACCATTTGATTATTGCCTCTAGGGCATATTTCCAACAGTCTCCCACTTGCAGTAGAGTCAATAATCTAGTTCACATCGCCATGTGATTAATACCCAAGAGTTTACTAGAGTCAATAATCTAGTTCACATCACCATGTGGTTGTAATGAATCCAACACCCATGGGGTTTGTTCATATCTCGCCTGTGAGAGAGGTTACTAGTCAACGGGTCTGAACCTTTCAGATCCATGTGTACTTTACAAATCTCTACGTCATCTTGTAGATGCAGCTACCACGCGCTACTTGGAGCTATTCCAAATAACTGCTCTACTATACGAATCCGGTTTACTACTCAGAGTCATCCGGATTAGTGTCAAAGTTTGCATCGACGTAACCCTTTACGACGAACTCTTTTACCACCTCCATAATCGAGAAAAATTCCTTAGTCCACTAGATACTAAGGATAAGTTCGACCGCTGTCACGTGATCCATTCCCGGATCACTATTGTACCCCTTGACTAACTCATGGCAAGGCACACTTCAGGTGCGGTACACAGCATAGCATACTGTTGAGCCTACGTCTAAAGCATAGGGGACGACCTTCGTCCTTTCTCTCTTCTGCCTTGGTCAGGTCTTGAGTCTTACTCAATACTCACACCTCGTAACGCAGCCAAGAACGCCTTCTTTGCTGATCTATTTTGAACTCCTTCAAAATCCTGTCACGATATGCATTCATTTGAAAGTACTATTAAGCGTTTTCGATCTATCCTTATAGATCTTGATGCTCAATGTTCAAGTAGCTTAATCCAGGTTTTGCATTGAAAAACATTTTTCAAATGACCCTGTATGTTTTCCAGAAATTCTACATCATTTCTGATCAACAATATGTCAACAACATATACTTATCAAAAATTCTGTAGTGCTCCCACTCACTTCTTTGGAAATACAAGTTTCTCATAAACTTTGTATAAACCCAAAATCTTTGATCATCTCATCAAAGCGTACATTCCAACTCCGAGATGCTTACTCCAGTCCTTAGAAGGATTGCTGGAGCTTCGCATACTTGTTAGCATCTTTCAGGATTGACAAAACCTTCTGGTTGTATCACATACAACCTTTCCTCAAGAAAATCGTCGAGGAAACAATGTTTTGACATCCTATCTGCAAGATTTCATAAATAATGCAGTAACTGCTAATATAATTCCAACAGACTCTTAGCATCGCTACAAGTGAGAAAATCTCATCGTAGTCAACTCCTTGAACTTGTCGGACAACATCTTAACGACAAGTCGAGCTTTCTTAATGGCGACACTTACCATCATTGTCTGTCTTCCCTTTTAAAATCCATGTGTACCCAACAGCCTTACGACCATCAAGTAGTTCTTTCAAAGTCTATACTTTGTTTTCATACATGGATCCTCTCGGTTTTATGGCCTCAAGCCATTCGTCGGAATCCGGGCCCACCATCGCTTCTCCATAGCTCGTAGGTTCATTGTTGTCTAGCAACATGACTTCTAAGACAGGATTACGTACCACTCTGAGGTAGTATGCATCCTTGTCGTCCTACGAGGTTTGGTAGTGACTTGATCCGAAGTTTCATGATGCTTCCACTTCAATTGGTGTAGGTGCCACAGGAACAACTTCTTGTGCCCTGCTACACACTAGTTGAAGTGACGGTTCAATAACCTCATCAAGTCTCCACCATCCTCCCACTCAATTCTTTTGAGAGAAACTTTTCCTCGAGAAATGACCCGTTTCTAGAAACAATCACTTTTGCTTCCAGATCTGAAATAGGAGGTATACCCAACTGTTTTGGGTATATGAAGATGCATTTATCCGCTTTGGGTTCGAGCTTATTAGCCTGAAACTTTTCACATAAGCGTCGCAGCCCCAAACTTTTAAGAAACGATAGCTTAGGTTTCTCTAAACCATAGTTCATACGGTGTCGTCTCAACGGAATTGCGTGGTGACCTATTTAAAGTGAATGCGGTTGTCTCTAATGCCTTACCCATAAACGATAGTGGTAATTCGATAAGAGACATCATGGTATGCACCATATCCTAATAGGGTGCAGTTATGATGTTTGGACACACCATCACACTATGGTGTTCCAGGCGGTATTAGTTGTGAAACAATTTCCACAATGTCTTAATTGTGTGCCAAACTCGTAACTCAGATATCTCTATGATCATATCATAGACATTTTATCCTCTTGTCACGACGATCTTCAAATTCACTCTGAAATTACTTGAACCTTTCAATATTTCAGACTTGTGTTTCATCAAGTAAATATTCTTAGCATCTACTCAAATCATCTGTGAATTAAGAACATAACGATATCCACTGCATGCCTCAGCACTCATTGGACTGCACACATCAAAATGTATTACTTCCAACAAGTTGCTTTCTTGTTCCATCTTACTGAAAACGAGGCCTTTCAGTCATCTTGCCCATGTGGTATGATTCGCATGTCTCAAGTGATTCAAAATCAAGTGAGTCCAAACGATCCATCTGTATGGAGTTTCTTCATGCATATATACCAATAGACATGGTTCGCATGTCTCAATCTTTTAAAAAACGACTGAGTCCAAAGATCCATCAACATGGAGCTTCTTCATGCGTTTTATCCCAATATGACTCAAGTGGCAGTGCCACAAGTATGTGGTACTATCATTACTATCTTATATCTTTTGGCATGAACATGTGTATCACTACGATCGAGATTCAATAAACCATTCATTTTAGATACAAGACCATTGAAGGTATTATTCAAATAGGCAGAGTAACCATTATTCTCTTTAAATGAATAAACGTATTGCGATAAACATAATCCAATCATGTCTATGCTCAACGCAAACACCAAATAACAATTATTTAGGTTTAACACCAATCTCGATGGTAGAGGGAGCATGCGATGCTTGATCACATCAACCTTGGAAACACTTCCAACACATATCGTCATCTCACCTTTAGCTAGTCTCCGTTTATTCCGTAGCCTTTTATTTTGAGTTACCAACACTTAGCAACCGAACCGGTATCTAATACCCTGGTGCTACTAGGAGTACTAGTAAAGTACACATTAATATAATGTATATCCAATATACTTCTGTCGACCTTGCCTGCCTTCTCATCTACCAAGTATCTAGGGTAGTTCTACTTCAGTGACCGTTCCACTCATTACAGAAGCACTTAGTCTCTGGTTTGGGTTCAACCTTGGGTTTCTTCACTAGAGCAGCAACTGATTTGCCGTTTCATGAAGTATCCCTTCTTTCCCTTGCCCTTCTTGAAACTAGTGGTTTTACTAACCATCAACAATTGATGCTCCTACTTGATTTCTACTTTCGTGGTGTCAAACATCGCGAATAGCTCAAGGATCATCATATCTATCCCTGATTTGTTATAGTTCATCACGAAGCTCTAGTAGCTTGGTGGCAGTGACTTTGGAGAACCATCACTATCTCATCTGGAAAATTAACTCCCACTCGATTCAAGCTATTGTAGTACTCAGACAATCTGAGCACATGCTCAACGGTTGAGCTTTTCTCCCTTAGTTTGCAGGCTTAAGAAACTTGTCAGAGGTCTCATACCTCTTGACGTGGGCACTAGTCTGAAATCCCAATTTCAGTCTTTGGAACATCTCATATTATCTGCGACGTTTCAAAAACGTCTTTGGTGCCACAATTTTAAACCGTTAGCATTACGCACTGAACTATCACGTAGTCATCAAAACGTGTATGTCAGATGTTTCGCAACATCTACAGACGACGCTCGAGGTTCAGCACACCGAGCGGTGCATTAAGGACATAAGCCTTCTGTGCAGTAATGAGGACAATCCTCGGTTTACGGACCCAGTCCGCATAATTGCTACTATCAACTTTCAACTAAATTTTCTCTAGGAACATATCTTAGTAGAACTAAAGCGTAAGCTACGACATAATTTGCAAAGACCTTTTGACTATGTTCATGATAATTAAGTTCATCTAATCAAATTATTTAATGAACTCCCACTCAGATAGACATCCCTCTAGTCATCTAAGTGATACATGATCCGAGTCAACTAGGCCGTGCCCGATCATCACGTGAGACGGACTAGTCATCATCGGTGAACATCTCCACGTTGATCGCATCTACTATACGACTCATGTTCGACCTTTCGGTCTATTGTGTTCCGAGGCCATGTCTGTACATGCTAGGCTCATCAAGTCAACCTAAGTGTTTTGCTTGTGTTCCGAGGCCATGTATGTACATGCTAGGCTCGTCAACACCCGTTGTATGCGAACGTTAGAATCTATCACACCCGATCATCACGTGGTGCTTCGAAACAACGAACCTTCGCAACGGTGCACAGTTAGGGGGAACACATCTCTTGAAATTTTAGTGAGGGATCATCTTATTTATGCTACCGTCGTTCTAAGCAAATAAGATGTAAACCTGACAAACATCACATGCAAATCATAAAGTGACATGATATGGCCAATATCATCTTGTGCCTTTTGATCTCCATCTTCGAGGCGCGGCATGATCACCTTCGTCACCGGCATGACACCATGATCTCCATCATCGTGTCTTCATGAAGTTGTCTCGCCAACTATTACTTCTACTACTATGGCTAACGGTTAGCCATAAAGTAAAGTAATTACATGGCGTTTTCATTGACACGCGGGTCATAATAAATTAAGACAACTCCTATGGCTCCTGCCGGTTGTCATACTCATCGACATGCAAGTCGTGATTCCTATTACAAGAACATGATCAATCTCATACATCACATATATAATTCATCACATCATTTTGGCCATATCACATCACATAGCATACCCTGCAAAAACAAGTTAGATGTCCTCTAATTGTTGTTGCATGTTTTACGTGGCTGCTATGGGTTTCTAGCAAGAACGTTTCTTACCTACGCAAAAGCCACAACGGTGATATGCCAATTGCTATTTACCCTTCATAAGGACCATGTTCATCGAATCTGATCCGACTAAAGTGGGAGAGACAGACACCCGCTAGCCACCTTATGCATCAAGTGCATGTCAGTCGGTGGAACCTGTCTCACGTAAGAGTACGTGTAAGGTCGATCCGGGCCGCTTCATCCCACAATGCCGCCGAATCAAGATAAGACTAGTAACGGTAAGCAAATTGAACAAATCATCACCCACAACTACTTTGTGTTCTACTCGTGCATAGAATCTACGCATAGACCTGGCTCTGATGCCACTGTTGGGGAACGTAGCAATAATTCAAAATTTTCCTACGTGTCACCAAGATCAATCTAGGAGATGCTAGCAACGAGAGAGAGGAGTGCATCTACATACCCTTGTAGATCGCGAGCGGAAGCGTTCAAGAGAACGGGGTTGATGGAGTCGTACTCGTCGTGATCCAAATCACCGATGATCCTAGCGCCGAACAGACGGCATCTCCGCGTTCAACACATGTA
Organism: Triticum aestivum; assembly: GCF_018294505.1. NCBI lineage: Eukaryota > Viridiplantae > Streptophyta > Magnoliopsida > Poales > Poaceae > Triticum > Triticum aestivum. Next base: position 263,907,374 of record NC_057814.1, on the reverse strand, counting down.
CAGAGCAGCGACGTCTCCTCCTTGTTAATCCAGCAAGGGGGGAGGAGAGGTTGATGGAGATCCAGCAGCACGACGGCGTGGTGGTGGAAGTAGCGGGATCCCGGCAGGGCTTCGCCAAGCGCAAGCGGGGAGGAAGAGGTGTCACGGGAGGGAGGGAGGCGCCAGGGCTTGTGGTGCGGCTGCCCTCCCTCCCCTCCACTATATATAGGGGCCTTGGGGGCGCCGGCCCCTGGGAGATCCAATCTCCAGGGGGGCGGCGGCCAAGGGGGGTGACTTGCCCCCCAAGCCAAGTGGGGCGCCCCCCACCCTAGGGTTTCCAACCCTAGGCGCAGGGGGAAGCCCAAGGGGGGCGCACCAGCCCACTAGGGGCTGGTTCCCTTCCCACTTCAGCCCATGGGGCCCTCCGGGATAGGTGGCCCCACCCGGTGGACCCCCGGGACCCTTCCGGTGGTCCCGGTACAATACCGGTGACCCCCGAAACTTTCCCGGTGGCCGAAACTGGACTTCCTATATACAAATCTTTACCTCCGGACCATTCCGGAACTCCTCGTGACGTCTGGGATCTCATTCGGGACTCCGAACAACTTTTGGGTTACCGCATACCAATATCTCTACAACCCTAGCGTCACCGAACCTTAAGTGTGTAGACCCTACGGGTTCGGGAGACACGTAGACATGACCGAGACGAATCTCCGGCCAATAACCAACAGCGGGATCTGGATACCCATGTTGGCTCCCACATGTTCCACGATGATCTCATCGGATGAACCACGATGTCGAGGATTCAATCAATCCCGTATACAATTACCTTTGTCTATCGGTATGTTACTTGCCCGAGATTCGATCGTCGGTATCCCAATACCTTATTCAATCTCGTTACCGGCAAGTCTCTTTACTCGTTCCGTAACGCATGATCCCGTGACTAACTCCTTAGTCACATTGAGCTCATTATGATGATGCATTACCGAGTGGGCCCAGAGATACCTCTCCGTCATACGGAGTGACAAATCCCAGTCTCAATTCGTGCCAACCCAACAGACACTTTCGGAGATACCTGTAGTGCACCTTTATAGTCACCCAGTTACGTTGTGACGTTTGGTACACCCAAAGCATTCCTACGGTATCCGGGAGTTGCACAATCTCATGGTCTAAGGAAATGATACCTGACATTAGAAAAGCTCTAGCAAAACGAACTACACGATCTTGTGCTATGCTTAGGATTGGGTCTTGTCCATCACATCATTCTCCTAATGATGTGATCCCGTTATCAATGACATCCAATGTCCATGGTCAGGAAACCATAACCATCTATTGATCAACGAGCTAGTCAACTAGAGGCTTACTAGGGACATGTTGTGGTCTATGTATTCACACATGTATTATGGTTTCCAGTTAATACAATTATAGCATGAACAATAGACAATTACCTTGAACAAGGAAATACAATAATAACCATTTGATTATTGCCTCTAGGGCATATTTCCAACAGGGGGCGCGCCCTGGACCCTCGTGGCCAGGTGGTGGCCCCCTCTGCTATGTTCTCAGTGCCAGATATTCTTAAATATTCTACAAAAAATCATATTTCATTTTCGGGACATTTGGAGAACTTTTATTTTCGGGGTATTTTTTATTGCAAGATAATTCAGAAAACGGACAGAAAATACTATTTTTGCTCTATTTAATCTAAATAACAGAAACTAAAAGGAGGGTACAGAGAGTTGTACTTTCTAACTTCATCCACCTCATGCTCATCAAAAGGAATCCACTAACAAGGTTGATCAAGTCTTGTTAACAAACTCATTCCGAATCGCATGAAACCGGAGAATTTTCTAATGGCACTAGGTTACCTCAACGGGGATATGCACGTCCCCAACAATAAGAATATCATATTTCTTCTTGACAGTAGGAAGAGGAAATTCAAAACCTCCAATAGTAATCGTTGGAATTTTTCCAATAGAACTGATACTGTGGACTTGAGGTTGTTTCCTCGGAAAGTGTACCGTATGCTCATTACCATTAACATCAAAAGTGACATTGCCTTTGTTGTAATCAATAACAGCCCCTGCAGTATTCAAAAAGGGTCAACCAAGGATAATCGACATACTATCGTCCTCGGGAATATCAAGAATAACAAAGTCCGTTAAAATAGTAACGTTTGCAACCACGACAGGCACATCCTCACAAATACCGACAGGTATAGCAGTTGATTTATCGGCCATTTGCAAAGATATTTCAGTAGGTGTCAACTTATTCAAATCAAGTCTACGATATAAAGAGAGAGGCATAACACTAACACCGGCTCCAAGATCACATAAAGCAGTTTTAACATAGTTTGTTTTAATGGAGCATGGTATAGTTGGTACTCTGGGATCTCCTAGTTTCTTAGGTATTCCACCTTTAAAAGTATGATTAGCAAGCATGGTGGAAATTTTAGCTTCCGGTATCTTTCTTTTATTTGTAACAATATCTTTCATAGATTAGCATAAGGATTCATTTTAAGCATATCAGTCAAACGCATACGCAAAAAGATAGGTCTAATCATTTCAGCAAAGCGCCCATCCTCATCATCCTTTTTCTTGGATGGTTTAGCAGGAAAAGGCATGGGTTTCTGAACCCATGGTTCTCTTTCTTTACCGTGCTTCCTAGCAACGAAGTCTCTCTTATCATAACGTTGATTCTTTGATTGTGGGTTATCAAGATCAACAGCAGGTTCAATCTCTACATCATTGTTATTCTTAGGTTGAGCATCAACATGAACATCATCATTAACATTATCACTAGGTTCATGTTCATTACCAGATTGTGTTTCCGCATCAGAAATAGAAATAACAGGTTCACTAGAAGCATGCAAAGTCCTATCATTTTTCTTTTTCTTCTTCTTAGAAGAACTAGGTGCTTCAACATTAGTTCTCTGAGAATCTTGCTCAATTCTCTTAGGGTGGCCCTGAGGATACAAAGGTTCCTGAGTCATTTTGCCCCCCTCTAGTCATAACTCTAACAACATTATCATTTTTCTTATTATTTAATTCATTGAGCAAATCATTTTAGCTTTAAGCACTTGTTCTACTTGAGTGGTAACCATAGAAGCATGTCTACTAATAAGTTTAAGTTCACCCTTAACTCTAGACATATAATCACTCAAGTGTTCAATCATATAAGCATTGCGTTTCAATTGTCTACCAACATAAGCATTGAAGTTTTCTTGTTCAACAATAAAATTATCAAACTCATCTAAGCATTGGCTAGCAGACTTATAACGAGGGATATCACCTTCATCAAATCTATGGAGAGAATTTACCTTTACTACCTGTGTCGGGTTATCAAGACCATGTATTTCTTCAATAGGTAGTAAATTCTTAACATCTTCAGCTTTAATAACCTTTTCTTTCATAGATTCCTTTGCCTCTTGCATATCTTCAGGACTGAGAAATAGAATACCCCTTTTCTTCGGAGTTGGCTTAGGAGTTGGTTCAGGAAGTGTCCAATCATTTTCATTACTCAACATATTATTCAATAGCAATTCAGCTTGATCAACAGTTCTTTCCCTGAAAACACAACCAGCACAGCTATCCAGGTGGTCTCTGGAAGCATCGGTTAGTCCATTATAAAAGATATCAAGTATTTCATTTTTCTTAAGAGGATAATCAGGCAAAGCATTGAGTAATCACAGAAGCCTCCCCCAAGCTTGTGGGAGACTCTCTTCTTCAATTTGCACAAAATTATATATTTCCCTTAAGGCAGCTTTCTTATGCGCGGGGAAATATTTAGCAGAGAAGTAATAAATCATATCCTGGGGATTACACACACAACCAGGATCAAGAGAATTAAACCATGTGTTTAGCATCACCCTTTAATGAGAACGGGAATAATTTAAGGATATAGTAGTAACAAATTTTTTCCTCCTGAGTGAATAGGGTGGCTATATCATTCAATTTAGTAAGATGTGCCACAACAGTTTCAGATTCATAGCCATAGAAAGGATCAGATTCAACCAAAGTAATTATCTCAGGATCGACAGAGAAATCATAATCCTTATCGGAAATACAGATAGGTGAAGTAGCAAAAGCAGGGTCATATTTCATTCTAGCGTTCAAAGATTTTTCTTTCAGCTTAGCTAACAGTTTCTTCAGATCATATCTATCCTTGCAAGCAAAAAGATCAGCAGTTTCTTCATCCATAACATAACCCTCAGGTACATCGGGCAATTCATATCTAGGGGTAGAATCTTCATCATCACATTCATCAATATTATCAGTTTCAATAATTTCATTCTCTCTAGCCCTAGCAAGTTGTTCACCAAGAAATTCACCTAATGGCACAGTATTATCAAGCATAGAAGTAGTTTCATCATAAGTATCATGCATAGCAGAAGTGGCACCATCAATAACATGCGACATATCAGAATTAATAGCAGAAGCAGGTTTAGGTGTCGCGAGTTTACTCAAAATAGAAGGAGAATCAAGTGTAGAGCTAGATGGCTGTTCCTTATCTCCCCTCGTAGTTGAGGGATAAATCTTGGTTTTTTCGTCTTTCAAGTTCCTCATAGTGATCAATAGATATAAATCCCAAGTGACTCAAAGAATAGAGCTATGCTCCCCGGAAACGGTGCCAGAAAATAGTATTGATAACCCACAAGTATAGGAGATCGCAACAGTTTTCGAGGGTAGAGTATTCAACCCAAATTTATTGATTCGACACAAGGGGAGCCAAAGAATATTCTCAAGTATTAGCAGTTGAGTTGTCAATTCAACCACACCTGGAAAACTTAATATCTGCAGCAAAGTATTTAGTAGCAAAGTAGTATGGAAGTAACGGTAACGGTGGCAAAAGTAACAGTAGCAGTTTTGTAGTAATTGTAACAGTGGCAACGGAAAAGTAACTAAGCAAAGATCAATATGTGAAAAGCTCGTAGGCATTGGATCAGTGATGGATAATTATGTCGGATGTGATTCCTCACGTAATAGTTATAACATAGGGTGACATAGAACTAGCTCCAGTTCATCAATGTAATGTAGGCATGTATTCCAAATATAGTCATACGTGCTTATGGAAAAGAACTTGCATGACATCTTTTGTCCTACCCTCTCGTGGCAGCGGGGTCCTATTGGAAACTAAGGGATATCAAGGCCTCCTTTTAATAGAGTACCGGACCAAAGCGTTAACACTTAGTGATTACATGAACTCCTCAAACTACGGTCATCACCGGGAGTGGTCCCGATTATTGTCACTTCGGGGTTACCGGATCATAACACATAGTAGGTGACTATTGACTTGCAAGATAGGATCAAGAACTCACATATATTCATGAAAACATAATAGGTTCAGATCTTAAATCATGGCACTCGGGCCCTAGTGACAAGCATTAAGCATAGCAAAGTCATAGCAACATCAATCACAAAACATAGTGGATACTAGGGATCAAACCGTAACAAAACTAACTCGATTACATGATAAATCTCATCCAAACCATCACCGTCCAGCAAGCCTACGACGGAATTACTCACGCACGGCGGTGAGCATCATGAAATTGGTGATGAAGGAAGGTTGATGATGACGACGGCGACGTAAATTCCCCTCTCTGAAGCCCCGAACGGACTCCAGATCAGCCCTCCCGAGAGAGATTAGGGCTTGGCGGAGGCTCCGTATCTTAAAACACGATGAATCCTTCTCTCTGATTTTTTTCTCCCCGAATGTGAATATATAGAGTTGGAGTTGAGGTTGGTGGAGCCTTAGGGGGGCCACGAGGCAGGGGGCCGCCCCAGGGAGTGGGCGCGCCCTCCACCCTCGTGGACAGGGTGTGGGCCCCCTGGTGTTGATTCTTTCACCAGAATTTTTTATATATTCCAAAAATATTCTCCGTGAAGTTTCAAGTCATTCTGATAACTTTTATTTCTGCACAAAAATAACACCATTACAATTCTGCTAAAAACAGCGTCGGTCCGGGTTAGTCCATTCAAATAATGCAAGTTAGAGTCCAAAATAAGGGCAAAAGTGTTTGGAAAATTAGATATGATGGAGACGTATCATGAACTATGGATATTAATCACATAAAGATGTGAACTATGGGTGTTAAATCACATGGCGATGTGAACTAGATTATTGACTCTAGTGCAAGTGGGAGACTGAAGGAAATATGCCCTAGAGGCAATAATAAAGTTGTTATTTATATTTCCTTATATCATGATAAATGTTTATTATTCATGCTAGAATTGTATTAACCGGAAACTTAGTACATGTGTGAATACATAGACAAAAGAGAGTGTCCCTAGTATGCCTCTACTAGACTAGCTCGTTAATCAAAGATGGTTAAGTTTCGTGACCCTAGAAATGTGTTGTTATTTGATGAACGGGATCACATCATTAGAGAATGATGTGATGGACAAGACCCATCCATTAGCTTAGCATTATGATCGTTGAGTTTTATTGTCGTTGCTTTCTTCATGACTTATACATGTTCCTCTGACTATGAGATTATGCAACTCCCGAATACCGAAGGAACACCTTGTGTGCTATCAAACGTCACAACGTAACTGGGTGATTATAAAGATGCTCTACAGGTGTCTCCGATGGTGTTTGTTGAGTTGGCATAGATCGAGATTAGGATTTGTCACTCCGTGTATCGGAGAGGTATCTCTGGGCCCTCTCGGTAATGCACATCACTATAAGCCTTGCAAGCAATGTGACTAATGAGTTAGTTGTGGGATGATGCATTACAGAACGAGTAAAGAGACTTGCCGGTAATGAGATTGAACTAAGCAATGTAAGTAACATACCGATGACAAAGGGAACAACGTATGTTGTTATGCGGTTTGACCGATAAAGATTTTCGTAGAATATGTAGGAGCCAATATGAGCATCTAGGTTCCGCTATTGGTTATTGACCGGAGATGTGTCTCGGTCATGTCTACATAGTTCTCGAACCCGTAGGGTTCGCACGCTTAACGTTCGATGATGATTCGTATTATGAGTTATGTGATTTGATGTACCAAAGGTTGTTCGGAGTCCCTGATGCGATCACGGACATGATGAGGAGTCTCGAAATGTTCGAGACGTAAAGATTGATATATTGGAAGGCTATATTCGGACATCGGAAAGGTTCCGAGTGATTCGGGTATTTTTCGGAGTACTGGAGAGTTACGGGAATTCGCCGGAGGAAATAATAGGCCTTAATGGGCTTTAGTGGAAACGAGAGGAGGGCGTCAAGGGGTGGCCGCGCGCCCCCCCATGGGCTGGTCCGAATTGGACTAGGAGGGGGCGGCGCCCTCCTCTTTCCTTCTCCTCCCTTCTCCCTTCCCTTCCTTCTCCTACTAGGAATAGGAAAGAGGAGGGAAATCCTACTTGGACTGGGGAGTCCTAGTAGGATTCCCCACACCTAGCGCGTCCGCTAGGGCCGGCCACCTCTTCCCTCACGTCCTTTATATATGTGGCCAGGGGGCACCCCATAGACACACAAGTTGATTGTTTAGCCATGTGCGGTGCCCCCTCCACATATCCACACCTCGGTCATATCGTCGTAGTGCTTAGGCGAAGCCCTGCGCCGGTAACTTCATCATCACTGTCACCACGCCGTCGTGCTGACGGAACTCTCCCTCGGCCTCAGCTGGATCTATAGTTCGAGGGACGTCATCGAGCTGAACGTGTGTAGATCACGGAGGTGCCATGCGTTCAATACTTGATCGGTTGGATCGCGAAGACGTTCGACTACATCAACCGCGTTACTTAACGCTTCCGCTTTCGGTCTACGAGGGTACGTGGACACACTCTCCCGCTCGTTGCTATGCATCACATAGATAGATCTTGCATGATCGTAGGTAAATTTTTTGAAATACTGCGTTCCCCAACATCCGCTTCCAGGCTCGCCTCTCCCTGGTGGCAATCTCTCGACCCAGAACTCACGCTGGCCGTGGCAGACGCAAGGGAACGATGATCAATGACTTGTTTGTTTTTGTGGATGAGGAGTTGAGGAGGAATGTGCAGTCATCTTGGAGTAGTAGTATTCATAACCGAGTAGTAATACGCTCGTAAGTGGGAAACCATTTAGGTTTTGATCGGTGTGAACAGGTTTGCAATTTGGAATGTGATGGGACGCGGCCTCCCTGTTCTTCTAAAAAAATGTGACGGGACGCATGCTTAAAATTTACTGACAGTTATAAGTGCAGCACTATTCCCGGAAGGCGTAACGTGGGCACGTACGCCTTCTCGGCCGCGTACGTGGCGTCTGCACCATAGGGTGCACCGCAATAGGCAATGTCAGCACACGTCTTGTTCTAACATCCATGCGCGCTCGCTATTACCATCGTGCATGCTTCTTTTAATTAGAATGTGTGTGCCCGTCTAGCGCACACACATTGATCTATCTAACAGTTTCAGTTTGTTGTGGCTAATCGCAAACAGTTCATCCATGTGAAGTGTATGCCATCAATCACAGACACTTTGATCTGGCTGACCCATTTCTTTTCTGTTGCCTAATCACAGACAGTTAATCCTTCTGAAGCGTATGCCCTCAATCACACACACACCTTGATCTGGCTGACCGTTTCTTTTGTATTGCCTTATCACAAACAGTTCATCTGAGTGAACCGTATGCTCTATATCGCACACGCCTTCATCAGACTGCCCGTTTCTTTTGTTTTGCCTCATCGCAAACAGTTCATTGGACTGAACCGTATGCCCTGGATCACACACGCAACTAAAATCTGAACTGTGTTTGATGGCTCCGCCATCGCAAACGTTTTGCACCTTTTTTGACGGTTCTTTTACACCACCGTTTGCGATTATTGCATCGCACACAGTTTCGTCGAAGGGTCTCTGATCATAGTGTCGCATTAGCAGCATCCTGTAGTAGTGCTTGCTATAAGTTTAGAAGGGAGGTACCAAAGTACTCCAGGAGTGGATCACTGGACAGCGGTCAAGAACATCCTAAAATACCTAAAAAGGACTAAGGATATGTTTCTCGTTTATGGGGGTGACAAAGAGCTCGTCGCAAATGGTTACGTCGATGCTAGCTTTGACACTGATCCTGATGACTCTAAGTCACAAACCGGATACGTATTTATATTGGATGGTGGAGCTGTCAGTTGGTGCAGTTCCAAGCAAAGCGTCATGGCAGGATCTACGTGTGAAGCAGAGTACATAGCTGCTTCGAAAGTAGCAAATGAAGGAGTCTGGATGAAGGAGTTCATATCCGATCTAGGTGTAATGCATAGTGCATCGGGTCCAATGAAAATATTTTGTGACAATACTGGAGCAATTGCCTTAGCGAAGGAATCCAGATTTCACAAGAGAACCAAACACATCAAGAGACGCTTCAACTCCATCCGTGATCAAGTCAAGGAGGGAGACATAGAGATTTTCAAAATACATACGGATCTGAATGTTGCAGACCCGTTGACTAAGCCTCTTCCATGAGCAAAACATGATCATCACCAAGACTCCATGGGTGTTAGAATCATTACAATGTAATCTAGATCATTGACTCTAGTGCAAGTGGGAGACTAAAGGAAATATGCCCTATAGGCAATAATAAAGTTGTTATTTATATTTCCTTATATCATGATAAATGTTTATTATTCATACTAGAATTTTATTAACCGGAAACTTGATGCATGTGTGAATACATAGACAAAACAAAGTGTCCCTAGTATGGCTCTACTTGACTAGCTCGTTAATCAAAGATGGTTAAGTTTCCTGACCATAGACATGTGTTGTCATTTCATGAACGGGATCACATCATTAGGAGAATGATGTGATGGACAAGACCCATCTGTTAGCTTAGCATAATGATAGTTAAGTTTTATTGCTATTGCTTTCTTCATGACTTATACATATTCCTTTGACTATGAGATTATGCAACTCCCGAATACCGGAGGAACACCTTGTGTGCTATCAAACGTCACAACGTAACTGGGTGATTATAAAGATGCTCTACAGGTATCTCCCAAGGTGTTTGTTGGGTTGGCATAGATCGAGATTAGGATTTGTCACTTCGAGTATCAGAGAGGTATCTCTGGGCCCTCTCGGTAATGCACATCAAGATAAGCCTTGCAAGCAATGTGACTAATGACTTAGTTGTGGGATGATGCATTACAGAACGAGTAAAGAGACTTGCCGGTAACGAGATTGAACTAGGTATGAGGATACCAACGATCGAATCTCGGGCAAGTAACATATCGATGACAAAGGGAATGACGTATGTTGTCATTGCGGTTTGACCGATAAAGATCTTCGTAGAATATGTAGGAACCAATATGAGCATCCAGGTTCCGCTGTTGGTTATTGATCGGAGATGTGTCTCGGTCATGTCTACATAGTTCTCGAACCCGTAGGGTCCGAACGCTTAGCGTTCGATGACGATTCGTATTATGAGTTGTGTATTTTGGTGACCGAAGATTGTTTGGAGTCCTGGATGAGATCACGGACATGACGAGGAGTCTCAAAATGGATGAGAGGTAATGATTGATATATTGGACAATAGTATTCAGACACCGGAATGGTTTCGGAGTGTTTCGGATATTTATCGGAGTACCGAGGGGTTACCGGAACCCCCCGGGGAAAGTAATGGGCCACATGGGCCATAAGGGGAGAGAGAAGGCAGCCCACAAAGGGTGGCGCCCCCCCCCCATGGGCAGTCCGAATTGGACAAGGGGAGGGGCGCGGCCCCCCTTTCCTTTTCCCTCTCCCTCTCCTTCCCCCTTTCCCCCTCCGAAAGAAGGAAGGGGGCGACTAGGACTAGGAGTCCTAGTCGGTTTCCCCCCACTTGGCGCGCCCCCTAGGGTGGCCTCCTCCCCTCTCCTCCTTTATATATGGGGGCAGGGGCACCCCAAAGCACATCAATTGTTTCTTAGCCGTGTGCGGTGCCCCCCTCCACCATTTACTCCTCCGGTCATATTGTCGTAGTGCTTAGGCGAAGCCCTGCACGGATCACATCACCATCACTGCCACCAAGCCGTCGTGCTAACAAACCTCTACCTCGACACTTTGCTGGATCAAGAGTTCGAGGGGCGTCATCAAGCTGAACGTCTGCTGAACTCGGAGGTGTCGTACGTTCGGTACTTGATCGGTTGGATCGCGAAGACATTCGACTACATCAACCGCGTTAAACTAACGCTTCCACTTTCGGTCTACGAGGGTATGTGTGCAATCCAATGAGTGCTGAGGCACGCAGTGAATATCATTATGCTCTTACCTCACAGATGATTTGAGTAGATTCTAAGTATAATTTACTTGATGAAATACAAGTCTGAAGTAATTTCAGAGTGAAGTAGAAGATCGTCGTGACAAGAGGATAAGATGTCTACGATATGATCATAGAGATGAATATCTGAGTTACGAGTTTGGTACACAATTAAGACATTGTGGAAATTGTTTCACAACTAATACCGCCTGGAACACCATAGTGTGATGGTGTGTCCGAACATCATAAATGCACCCTATTGGATATGGTGCATACCATGATGTCTCTTATCAAATTACCACTATCCTTTATGGGTTAGGCATTAGAGACAACCGCATTCACTTTAATAGGGCACCAGATAATTCCGTTGAGATGACATCGTATGAAATATGGTTTAGAGAAACCTAAGCTGTCGTTTATTAAAAGTTTGGGGCTGCGACGCTTATGTGAAAAAGTTTCAGGCTGATAAGCTCGAACCCAAAGCGGATAAATGCATCTTCATAGAATACCCAAAACAGTTGGGTATACCTCCTATTTCAGATTTGGAAGCAAAAGGGATTGTTTCTAGAAACGGTTCCTTTCTCGAGGAAAAGTTTCTCTCGAAAGAATTGAGTGGGAGGATGGTGGAGACTTGATGAGGTTATTGAATCGTCACTTCAACTAGTGTGTAGCAAGGCACAAGAAGTTGTTCCTGTGGCACCTACACCAATTGAAGTGGAAGCTTATGATAGTGATCATGAAACTTCGGATCAAGTCACTACCAAACCTCGTCGGACGACAAGGATGCGTACTACTTCAGAGTGGTACGTAATCCTGTCTTGGAAGTCATGTTGCTAGACAACAATGAACCTACGAGCTATGGAGAGGCGATGGTGGGCCCAGATTCCGACGAATGGCTCGAGGCCATAAAATCCGAGAGAGGATCCATGTATAAAAACAAAGTATAGACTTTGTAAGAACTACTTGATGGTCGTAAGGCTGTTGGGTGCAGATGGATTTTAAAAGGAAGACGGACAATGATGGTAAGTGTCACCATTAAGAAAGCTCGACTTGTCGTTAAGATGTTTTCCGACAAGTTCAAGGAGTTGATTACGATGAAATTTTTCTCACTCATAGCAATGCTAAGAGTCTGTTGGAATTATATTAGCAGTTACTGCATTATTTATGAAATCTTGCAGATAGGATGTCAAAAAAAACATTGTTTCCTCGACGATTTTCTTGAGGAAAGGTTGTATGTGATACAACCTGAAGGTTTTGTCAATCCTGAAAGATGCTAACAAGTATGCAAAGCTCCAGCAATCCTTCCAAGGACTGGAGTAAGCATCTCGGAGTTGGAATGTACGCTTTGATGAGATGATCAAAGATTTTGGGTTTTTCCAAAGTTTATGAGAAACTTGTATTTCCAACGAAGTGAGTGGGAGCACAATAGAATTTTTTGATGAGTATATGTTGTTAACATATTGTTGATCAGAAATGATGTAGAATTTCTGGAAAGCATACAGGGTTATTTGAAAAGTGTTTTTCAATGGAAAACCTGGATTAAGCTACTTGAACATTGAGCATCAAGATCTATAAGGATAGATAAAAAACGCTTCATAGTACTTTCAAATGAATACATACCGTGACAAGATTTTGAAGGAGTTCAAAATAAATCAGCAAAGAAGGAGTTCTTGGCTGTGTTACAAGGTGTGAGTATTGAGTAAGACTCAAAACATGACCACGGCAGAAGAGAGAGAAAGGACGAAGGTTGTCCCCTATGCTTTAGACGTAGGCTCTACAGTATGCTAAGTTGTGTACCGCACCTGAAGTGTGCCTTGCCATGAGTCAGTCAAGGGGTACAAGAGTGATCCAGGAATGGATCACATGACAGCGGTCGAACTTATCCTTAGTATCTAGTGGACTAAGGAATTTTCTCGATTATGGAGGTGGAAAAAGAGTCCGTCGTAAAGGGTTACGTCGATGCAAACTTTGACACTAATCCAGATGACTCAGAGTAGTAAACCGGATTCGTATAGTAGAGCAGTTATTTGGAATAGCTCCAAGTAGCGCGTGGTAGCTGCATCTACAAGATGACATAGAGATTTGTAAAGCACACACGGATCTGGAAGGTTCAGACCCGTTGACTAAAAACCTCTCTCACAAGCGAGATATGAACAAACCCCATGGGTGTTGGATTCATTACAATCACATAGTGATGTGAACTAGATTATTGACTCTAGTGCAAGTGGGAGACTGTTGGAAATTTTCCCTAGAGGCAATAATCAAATGGTTATTATTGTATTTCCTTGTTCATGATAATTGTCTATTGTTCATGCTATGATTGTATTAACTGGAAACCGTAATACATGTGTGAATACATAGACCACAACATGTCCCTAGTAAGCCTCTAGTTGACTAGCTCGTTGATCAATAGATGGTTATGGTTTCCTGACCATGGACATTGGATGTCATTGATAACAGGATCACATCATTAGTAGAATGATGTGATGGACAAGACCCAATCCTAAGCATAGCACAAGATCGTGTAGTTCTTTTGCTAAGAGCTTTTCTAATGTCAAGTATCGTTTCCTTAGACCATGAGATTGTGCAACTCCCGGATACCGTAGGAATGCTTTGTGTGTACCAAACGTCACAATGTAACTGGGTGGCTATAGAGGTGCACTACAGGTATCTCCGAAAGTGTCTGTTGGGTTGGCACGAATCGAGACTGGGATTTGTCACTCCGTATGACGGAGAGGTATCTCTGGGCCCACTCGGTAATGCATCATCATAATGAGCTCAATGTGACTAAGGAGTTAGCCACGGGATCATGCGTTATGGAACGAGTAAAGAGACTTGCCGGTAACGAGATTGAACGAGGTATTGGGATACCGACGATCGAATCTCGGGCAAGTAGCATACCGATGGACAAAGGGAATTGTATACGGGATTGATTGAATCCCTGACATCGTGGTTCATCCGATGAGATCATCGTGGAACATGTGGGAGCCAATATGGGTATCCAGATCCCGCTATTGGTTATTGGCCGGAGAGGTGTCTCGGTCATGTCTGCATGGTTCCCGAACCCGTAGGGTCTACACACTTAAGGTTCGGTGACGCTAGAGTTGTTATGGGAAATAGTATGTGCTTACCGAAGGTTGTTCTGAGTCCCGGATGAGATCCTGGATGTGACGAGGAACTCCGGAGTGGTCCGGAGGTGAAGATCGATATATTGGACGAAGGGTATTGGAGTCCGGAATTGTTCTGGGAGTACCGGGTGACGACCAGCGTGACCGAAAGGTGTTTTGGAGGCCCCGACAAGCGTTGGGGGGCCTTATGGGCCAAGGGGAGGGGGCACACCAGCCCACTAAGGGGCTGTGCGCCCCTCCCAACCCCTCTCACGTAACGTGGAGAGGTGGGGGCGCCTCCCCTAGGGCAGCCACCCCTCCCGGCTTGGGGGGCAAGTTTCCCAGGGGTGGGGGCGCCCAAACCCATCTAGGGTTTCCCCTGTGGCCGCCGCCCCTCCCCTAGGGAACCCTAGGGTGCCTCCTCCACCCCCATTCCCCCTATATATAGTGAGGGAGATAGAGGGCAGCCGCACCCCTTGCCTGGCGCAGCCCTCTCCTCCTGCAACTCCTCCTCCTCCTCCGTAGTGCTTAGCGAAGCTCTGCCGGAGAACCACGAGCTCCATCGCCACCACGCCGTCGTGCTGCTGGAGTTCTCCCTCAACTTCTCCTCTCCCCTTGCTGGATCAAGAAGGAGGAGACGTCCCCGGGCTGTACGCGTGTTGAACGCGGAGGCGCCGTCCGTTCGGCGCTAGATCGGATCTTCCGCGATTTGAATCGCCGCGAGTACGACTCCATCAACCGCGTTCTTGTAACGCTTCCGCTTAGCGATCTTCAAGGGTATGAAGATGCACTCCCTCTCTCTCGTTGCTAGCATCTCCTAGATTGATCTTGGTGACACGTAGGAAAATTTTGAATTATTGCTACGTTCCCCAACATGATGCATTACAGAACGAGTAAAGAGACTTGCCGGTAACGAGATTGAACTAGGTATGAGGATACCAACGATCGAATCTCGGGCAAGTAACATACCGATGACAAAGGGAATGACGTATGTTGTCATTGCGGTTTGACCGATAAAGATCTTCGTAGAATATGTAGGAACCAATATGAGCATCCAGGTTCCGCTGTTGGTTATTGATCGGAGATGTGTCTCGGTCATGTCTACATAGTTCTCGAACCCGTAGGGTCCGAACGCTTAGCGTTGAATGACGATTTGTATTATGAGTTGTGTATTTTGGTGACCAAAGATTGTTTGTAGTCCCGAATGAGATCACGGACATGACGAGGAGTCTCAAAATGGACGAGAGGTAATGATTGATATATTGGACGATAGTATTCAGACATCGGAATGGTTTCGGAGTGTTTCGGATATTTATCGGAGTACCGAGGGGTTATCGGAACCCCCGGGGGAAAGTAATGGGCCACATGGGCCATAAGGGGAGAGAGAAGGCAGCCCACAAGGGGTGGCACCCCCCCCCCCATGGGCAGTCCGAATTGGACAAGGGGAGGGGGCGCGGCCCCCCTTTCCTTTTCCCTCTCCCTCTCCTTCCCCCTTTCCCCCTCCGAAAGAAGGAAGGGGGCGACTAGGACTAGGAGTCCTAGTGGGTTTCCCCCGACTTGGCGCGCCCCCTAGGGCGGCCTCCTCCCCTCTCCTCCTTTATATACGGGGGCAGGGGCACCCCAAAGCACATCAATTGTTTCTTAGCCGTGTGCGGTGCCCCCTCCACCATTTACTCCTCCGGTCATATTGTCGTAGTGCTTAGGCGAAGCCCTGCACGGATCACATCACCATCACCGTCACCATGCCGTCGTGCTGACAAAACTCTACCTCGACACTTTTGCTGGATCAAGAGTTCGAGGGGCGTCATCGAGCTGAACGTGTGCTGAACTCGGATGTGGCGTACGTTCGGTACTTGATCGGTTGGATCACGAAGACATTCGACTACATCAACCGCGTTAAACTAATGCTTCCACTTTCGGTCTACGAGTGTACGTGGACACACTCTCCCCGTCTCGTTGCTATGCATCTCCTAGATAGATCTTGTGTGATCGTAGGAATATTTTTTGAAATTGCATGCTACGTTCCCCAACAGTGGATGCCATGTCGGCTATGTTGTCTAAGACACGGACGGCCGGGCACATCAAAGGGTTGGTGCCCCACCTAATCCCGGGAGGAGTGACGCACCTCCAATACGCGGATGACATGATGCTTGCTTTCGAACTTCTCTTTGGGCTCAAAATTAACTTCCTCAAAAGTGAGGTCATAACCATGGGGATGGATGACCAAGAGAGTAGACGGGTGGCCAACCTACTTAACTGCAAACTAGGGAGTTTGCCTATCAAGTATCTTGGCATGTCCGTCTCTCATAGTAGGTTGTCCATTAAGGAGTGGGAGCCTCTTTATGGTAAAGTGGCGAGTAGGGTAAGTCCGTGGCGAGGGAGGTTTATGTCTTGTGTTGCTAGGCTCATTCTGACCAACTCTAGCATATCTTCCCTCCCAATGTTTACCTTGGGAATGTTTCTTTTAGCGGATGGGGTTCACGCTAAACTTGACACGCCGCGATCTCGTTTCTTTTGGGAAGGAACTGGCATCAAGCAGAAGTACCATCTTGTCAAGTGGACTTGGGTATTTTGAACTCCAAATTCATGAATGTCGCTCTCTTATCCCGGTGGTGGTGGAGGTTGGCCCAAAACGAGTCGGGCCTCTGGGCTGACCTGCTTAAGGTGAAATATTTCCCTCACGACAATGTTTTCCCCGCAAAAAAGTCGAGCTCCTCATTCTGGAACGGATCCAGGCTATGCGACCCGCCTTCTCCCTCGGGGCTAAGTTTCAAGTCAAGGACGACTAGTCAGCTACATTCTGGCTAGACTCCTGGCTTGGCCCTTCTCCTCTTTGGCAGAGGCACCCGGCAATCTTTCAAGTGGCCTCCAACACTGAGTTGCTGGTTGGCGAAGCTCTTCGGACCTCTCCGCCTTCGGTTAGTTTCCTGAGAGCTTTGCTCCTGGCCAAGGAGGCTGAATCGAATGTGGTGAAGGCCTTGATTGGCCGGCGCAGAAACAGCCCGGGTGCTGATGAGGTCTCTTGGAAACTTTCAGCTTCGGGAGTGTTCTTTGTTAAGTTGCTATATAGCAAACTAACTGAGGGCGCTGTGCCGGACATAGCTAGGGGGCTTTGGAAGGCCGGGCTCCCGCTTAAGATAAAAATCTTCCTATGGCATATGTTCCAAAACCGCCTCCCGACGACGGACAATGTTGCGAAACGCAATGGGCCTTCGGACGGGTCTTGTGTGGTGTGCGGTACTATAGAAGATGCAAATCATGCTTTCTTCCGTTGCCATCTAACTAGGTTTGTCTGGAGCGCAGTTAGAGCCTCGTTCCAGCAAAACTGGAACCCTTCGTTCGGTGCCAACCTTTTACAAATTATTCGTACGCAAAAGGGGGCTAGTGTGAGGATTGTCAGGCGATGCGTAGGGGCGTTGTTCTGGTCCTTATGGACTGTGCGTAATAAGATGACCACGGAGAAGAGGTTCCCTTCTTGCCCAGCTGATGTCCTGTTGAAATGTCACCTCTTCCTGCAGACCTGAACACCGTTGGGGAAACCGCGTGATGAGGAGCGCATGATCGAGACAATGGAGCGGATCCGCAACATTTAGGTGGAAGCTCGACAAGTGGTTGCTCAAGACTGATCTCATTTTGCATATCGTTTCATTGCTTATGCTTGCTAATGACTTCATTCCAACCTGCGTGCTGATGTTGGTGGACCTCTGTTTATTCTGGATGGTTCTGTAATGCTTAAGCTGGATTGTCGTGGTATTTGTCTTCAGACTATGTGTACGCTGCCTTGTTGGCTTTATTAATTTAAAGCTGGATGCCTTTGGCGTCTTCGTTCCAGAAAATGATCATGTATATATGCATTCTAGTCATGCATACGGCGGTGTGCTCATTTGTTTTGTGTATGCAACAACTCAAGTCAATAAAAGCTTCCTTTATCTCTTCCATTGCATTACATGAATATCAAAAGAGTTGTCGGGTTAATTTGAGGCAAAGAAGATAACCAAAACAAATCTAGGGTTCATGCCTCTCACCGGCGCAGCCGCAGGTCCGCCTCGTCTCCTGTGGCCTTAGGGCCATGGGGGTGTAGTGGATCTTGGCAAGGGCCGGCGGGAGGGCTTCGTTTTTAGTTGTTCCTTTGAGTTTTGTTAGTGTCTGTGTCTTGCTCGGGAAGACGAGACGGCGGCGGCTCCCTGAAGATGGAATAAAGTTCTCCCCGTCAAGCCCCCGTTCCGATGATGCGTCTAGCATCGTTGGTGGGCGTGTGGAGTTGTGTCTCCGATGGATCTATCCTCAATGGATTTGCTTGGATCTGGTTGTTATTCGTCTATATTCGTGTGTCTTCAGGTTAGATCCTTTCGATTTACGTTATTCTTCATCGGTGGTTGTTGCTATTCTGGTGCGCTGGTCCTATGGGTCCTTAGCACGGCGACTTCCCGACTGTCTTCGGCCCGACTCCGGCGAGGGAGGGGCGATGACGGCGGCGCGTCTTCGGCCCGCTTCAGTGCTTGTAATAGTCGCTAGGTGGTCTACGGACCTGGATGTAATTTTTATTATTTCTGGTGTTCGTTGTACTGCCATGATTGAAGACGAATAGATCGGAAGCTTTCTCGCAAAAAAAGCTTCCTTTATCGAAAAAACTTGGTCATGGATATGCATGCAAAACTACAAATTAGGTTGAAAGGAAATCTGAATACAACAACATTCTCAGTAATTACCAAATAAAAGATCATTTTCTGAAAGCAACCATTCAACACCAATTAGTCTTCTGCTTTCCTCTTCATAGGTGGGGTCAGGTACAAACATGATGGTTCCTTCGCCGCTCGGGGTAGTATAGGTTACATATTGTTGTTACTCATCCTTCCTAATTTACATGATGCTCTTGTATTTTGTGAATTAACTTTGATCATGATTTCGATCTATATACATAAGTCGTGCGTTGTAAACATTATACCATTTGAAACTTTTTCAAATTCAAATTAAGTGGTATAGTTTTTGTGGCACATAACTTACATTTCATTGGTCATACTTGAACATCAAAAATCACATGTATCACATAAACAAGGACAATGCGTTATTCTGGATGACTTATGGCGATTCTTTAATCCGAATGTGATTTTTAAAACCCATAATAAAAGGATGGTGTTGATCGTTCACTGCTAGCATTCTAAGGAATGCCATTGTGTCTATAAGTAGAACGAGGGCATGCGATTGTAGAAGTTACTGGGTCTAAAAGAGGATTGCATTCATGTAGAGTAGTCATTGAAGAACGCAAATTTTTAGTTGATTATTAGGGGCTCTCTTTCGGAGAGATAAACAAAGTCTTTTTCCCTTGTGAAATACTTTCCTAGGGTCATTTGGTAAAAAAAAATGGCAGAGGCGCTGGCGGCGGCTGTAGCTGCTGCTAAGGAAGGGGTCGAACAGGAGGACCAAGCCAGTGAGAGGGTTGGGTCCCGGCCGTCCAAACATGAGGGGCATGATGTGACCTCGAGAGGGCGGAGGTGTCGTACGTTCAGTGCAGATCCTCTCACCGAGCTAAACGTGTGCAGAACGCGGAGGTGTCGTACGTTCGGTACTTGATCGGTTGGAGTGCAAAGAAGTTTGATTACATCAACCGCGTTAACAAACGCTTCCGCTTACGGTCTACAAGGGTACGTAGACACACTCTCCCCTCCCGTTGCTATGCATCTTCATGGCTAGATCTTGCGTGTGCGTAGAATTTTTTTGTTTTCCATGCAACGTTTCCCAACAGTGGCATCATGAGCCAGGTTTATGCGTAGATGATATGCACGAGTAGAACACAAAGAGTTGTGGGCGATGATAGTCATACTGTCGGATTTCGGGTCCCGGCAAAACCCTTGAGGTTCGAACATTGGGGTGCGCACGAAGATCTCTCCTCTCCAAAGCTCTCACACTCCACGATCTCACGGACTAGCTCGCCGAACCCAAGAACACGAGGACACAAGATTTATACTGGTTCGGGCCACCGTTGTGGTGTAATACCCTACTCCAGTGTGGTGGTGGTGGATTGCCTCCTGGGCTGAGGATGAACAGTACAAGGGGAGAACAGCCTCCTGAGGAGAGGTGTTCTTGTGCTTGGTGAGCTGGTATGCGGGTGAGGGTTGCTCAAGATGAGTTGCCTCCTACGGTGATGACTAGTCCTATTTATAGAGGCCCTGGTCCACTTCCCAAATATTGAGCGGGAAGGGATGCCACAACGGCCAAGTTTAAAGGGGGACAACCAGTATAGCGTATCCTGACAAAAGTAGTCTTCACCTGCTAAAGGCTCTGGTGGTGACGCCGTCTTGGGCTCCACGGTGACCTCCGTCCTGCCGTCCTGCTGGTCTTGGTCATGTTGCACCGATATGGAAACCTTTGCCTGATGCCTCGGTACTCTTCGTCTGCGCTTGCCTCCTTAGCACCAAAGGGGAAGCGAGGACACTGTGCATGCTGGCGCCCGCCTGGCCTTGGTCGTCATGGCTTACGTCACGGAAAACCTCGCGAGGTACCCCCTTGCCTTGATCTCTCCGCCCTTCACGAGCCAGCCTGGTGAGGCCGCTCCCGAGGAGGTCTTGTGTTGTCCGCCTCGCGAGGCTTGGCCCCTCGTGAGGGACTTGAGTGCTTGCTGGTGAAGATGGGCCGTACGGGCCCGCTTGTGGAGCCACGCCATGGGCCGCAGGGAGGCAAGTCTGGGGAACCCCGTTCCCAGAACGCCGACAATAGCCCCCGGGCCCAAGGCACGCTCGGACTTGGCTTCGAGGCGAAGCCAAAGGGCAAGTGCGGAGCACCGCGGGCCCCAACAGGCTGCGGCCTTGGTCGACGCGTGGCGGTTGATTGGACGTGGGCATCTCCGCTTCCCCACGCTGCCTCGGCAACTGCCCGATTTGACGAGTCCCTGCTGCATGCAAAAAGGGTTATCATTACCTGCGATCGTGGGGGTCGACGGTTGGCCTCCCTTGGGTTATAAATAAGAAGGGGGGCAGAGCCCCCGTCGTCCATCTCTTCCCATTCTGCTCGCTTCTCCTCCCTTGCTCCATTGCTAGCAGCGGCATCCATGGCGCCTATTCGAGGTTTTCGGCCGTAGAGAAAGGAAAAGCTCCCCGCAACAAGCTCGAGCTGCTTCCACCAAAGAAGAGGCCAAGTCACCGCCGCGATGCGGTCGTGAGGCCGGAGGTGATGAGGCCTTGGTACGAGTGACCTCCTCCTAGGTACCCGCTGCCTTTGTACGCCCAAGCTAAGGGCTCCGGAGGATGAGGCGGCGAGCGCCGCCACCCGCGTCGGGGCCGCGGCCGCCGCGCCGGGGCGACGCACGCTGTCGCCCCAGGAGTCCACACCGCGAACTCCTCGCGTGAGCTCGTGCTATGGGCGGTGATGCCTCCGCGCACTTGGATCCGCTTCCCTCAGTTCTTCTCCACCCAGATGCCGCCGAGGGGCCCTCTGGAGCTGTGGCTGCGGCACGCCGACTGCGACGCCCCGGCGACCGGAGCGGAAGTTGAAGTCGTCTCCTCAGGCAAGATCTTCATGACTCGAGGCTGGGGTGAGGTTGCCCGGGTTTGCCGTGCAGAAGGCGCCCTTGCGATCCACTTCGAGTAGGACGGCGCCTCGACCATGCTCTTCCAGGTTTTTGACGTGGAAGGCCGCCGCTTGGAGTGCTGCCCGGGACAAGGCAGTCAGGATCGCCCCGCCAGCGGTCCCTCCGGCAGCAGCAGCGACGCTTGGGAGTCCAGCGACTCTCCCGAGCCCTACGAGACTCCGGAGACGAGCGACGACAACTACATGCCCCCGAGCTTTCGCCACACCCGGAGCAAGGCTGCAGCGTCCGGCCGCCGCCGTCGCTGATCTGGATGGGGTTGGCGCCGGCCTCCCGTGGCCCACTGTAGATGATGGCGTCGGCCGCGCTGGCGCGTGTAGGTAGGGCTCCTTGAATTTCCTTTCTTTTATTCCCTGCGAGGAATCGAGAAGAGCCCCGCGGGGGTGTGTAAAGGGCCTCTAATGTCTTTTGTTGATATCATCCGTATTATGAAATTGGGCGAGTGTGTGCCCTGTTCCGGCTCGGTTTCCCCTTTCTATCCTCACGACGGCTTGGTGCTCTACGCTGACAGGTCCCGGTCCCCAGGCAGGCTGCAGCCGTCGCTGGTATGCCAGGTCGCGATGCCGTGGTCAAGGCCAGGAGGTGAGCAGACCGAGGTCCAGTAAGAGCTCCTGAGACGTGATGCTCAGGAGGTCCCCTTTAGTGCGCAAGCGGCCACCGAAAGGTAAGAAAGGGAGGCGACGTTGCCGCAACAGAGCTGCAGCAAGTAAGGATCATGTGTCATAGCGATGGGTGGATTCCGAGCGCGAACTTATCTTGGTAGTCTGGAGCAGTTTCCTTGCGTTGCGCCAACTCGTGCATGGCGGTCGTGGCGCAGCTAGGTTAGGCCCGTGCGTGCTTCCCCCTCTTCCTCATGCTCTCCTTGGTGCTCTACGTCCTCGGGTCCCGGCCCTCGAGCGAGCTCAGCCGCCACTGGTATGCCAGGTCGCGATGCCGTGGTCAAGGCCAGGGGGTGAGGGCTGGAGAGCCAGTAGGAGCTCGTGAGTCACGATGCTCAGGAGCCCCTTTTTAACGCGCAAGCGAATCGCATGAGAGAAGAGGGAGCCCGCGGTACCGCCCGCTGTTGTCCTCGGGAGGTTCCTGCAAGTCGACACGAGGAGAGGCACAGATTTCCATTACGAATCACGGCCGGCCACTGGTCACTCCGTAAGAGGATGAAGGCACTGAGGGCCTGGTGAGATGATGCGCGCGGGGTGTGCCGCGGGCCAGAGCTCGACCGGTCAGATTTGTCGATGTTGCAGGGACGGACCCATGCACAAGCGTCGTGCCGGCGTGAGCAGCTCCCGTGGTAGGTGCCAGTCAAGAAAGTGACAGTCATAGATAGATCAAGCATGGAAGCGAACTGACTTAGGTAAATGCACGAACGATTCATGCCGCTGGGTTGGACCCGAGAGGCTTGGGGATGATGCAGCCCGTGGGGCGCCCCCAGCAAGGTAAGCTAAAGATGTAAAGGGATACATGCCACAGGACGGACCCACACGGCCTGGGAATGATGCAGCCCGAAGGGCGCTCCCAGCTAAATGAACTTGAAAAATGTCACCTGGTTCCATCGTACAAGGGGTGTTGGGGCAGCTGAAGATGCGTGGTGCAGGGGTTGCTCCTCATGAACCACCGGGATCCTGAGCCTCGGGAGGCCCTGGGGGTCTAGGTGGTTCCTTGAGGACCGTCTCCATCTCCGCCAGGACTGCGTGGTGCCTGGCCTCCTGAGCTGCCAGGATGCTCCGCAAGCCGCGCTGGAAGGCGGACACCATGCTCGGCAGGCCAAAGGGCATGCGAACGTAGTTGTGAGGTGGGCCCTCGCAGCGTCCCACGTGTGAAGACCAGAAGGGCTCCTGAGATGCGGCCCTGTTGAGCCCTGGGACGTCGATGCAGACTCGCAGCCCGGCATCCTCGCCTGGATGGGGAGCTGCGCCCGGTGAGCGGCAGTCGTCGCGCATAGCTCTTGCATCCTGCAGTTCCTGAGTGGTCTTGGCAATGAACTCCTGAGCGCTGGGCGCTCCTCGCCCCGTGTCCTCCTGAGGGAGACGTGCCGTGAAGCATGCCTCCAAGTGGTGCCCGAGCGCCTCCCTCGTGACGTTCGCAATGTCTGAGGCCCTCCAGAAGAGAGCCCCTGAGCCCTGCCCGAGGAGGGCGCCGGGTGCGCCTTCCTATGCGAGGGAGGGAGGCGCCCCAGGCGCGGGCGCTGATCCTGACGAGGTACCACTTGCGGCGCCGCTCTCCTGAGGTCCGGCACGGAGTAGCCACTTCTTCTTCTTGGGGACGACCTCAGGAGGGTACTGAGCTGCATTGTTGTCGGGGTCTTCGATTGCGCTGCTTGGAAGGCACGCTCGAGGGAGCACACCACATCTCTTTCCTCGCAGGGGACTGTGATCCCGCCGCTTCCTGGCATCTTGAGGACGTTGTAGCCGTGGTGCGTCACTGCCATGAACTTGGCCATGGCCGGGTACCCGAGGATGGCATTGTATGGCAGACGGATGTGAGCGACATTGAAGTGATGAGCTCGGTGCGGTAGTTGTTGCATTCTCCAAAGGTGACGGGAAGGCGGACCTGCCCTATCGGTGTGGTGGAGCCGTCAGTCACTCCTGAGAAGGGCTTGGTAGGCTGAAGCCGATCGTATGGCACTTGAAGGCTGTCGAATGTCTCGACAGACAGGACGTTGAGCCCTGCGCCGCCGTCGATGAGGGTCTTGGTGAGTTGTATGTTGCTGATGACGGGTGAACAGAGCATCGGGAAGGCGCCAGCGGTTGCCGCGCACTTGAGCTGATCTGCCAAACTGAAGGTGATGGCGCACTTGGACCACCTGAGCGAGCGCGTAGCCTCGAGCCTGGGGAGGACTGCGTTCACCTCGCTAGCAAATTGCTTGAAGATGCGTTGAGAGGCCGGGGCTTGAGCTCCGCCCAAGATGCAGGCGATCGCACGCGGCTCCTGGAACCCCCCAGCCCCCTCGTCCTGATGGTGGTCGTCGTTCCTTCTTGGTGGTGGAGGCGGCGGAGGAAGACCGGCGTTGCCCTGAGGGCGGTCCTCGCGAGGCTGATCCCTCCAGGCGCCCTCGCGAGGCTGGTCCTGCCAACGGTCTTCACGAGGCCGGTCGCGCCACTCCTGGCGTGGGCAACAGTCGTCCCAGTGTCCCCCGCCACGTCCTCCTCCTCGGCCGTAGCCCCGGTCGTTGCGCTCGGGGCGTCGACCGAAGCGTCCATCCCGGATGGCCCTGAGCTCTTGACAGTCGTTGGTGTTGTGGCTGTGCACGTTGTGGAAGGCGCAGAATGGTCGGCTACTCTTCGATGACTCGGGCTGGTCCCTGCCGTGCTTCGTGTCCGGCTCTGCCGCGAGCACGTCCACTCCCTTGCGCTTCACGTCCTTGACCTTGGCTTTCTTTTCCTATGGGTCGACAGCTGGGAGCTCGAGGAGGGAAAGGCGTCCTTCCTCAGCTCTTACGCATTTGGTCGCCAGGTTGAACAGCTCCAGAGATGTGCACAGCTCCTCGTGGATGGCGAGCTCCTCCTTCATCTTGATGTCGCGGACGCCATCAGAGAACGCCGAGATGATGGCCTCGTCCGTCACCTTGGGGATCTTGAGGCTAACGTTGTTGAAGCGCTGGATGTACTTCTGGAGGGTCTCTCCTGGTTGCTGCTTGACGCGGCGCAGGTCACCCGCGGCCGGGGGGCGATCGTGAGTGCCCTGGAAGTTGGCGACGAAGCGGTCGCACATCTTGTCCCAGGAGGAGATCGAGCCCGGAGGCAGGTTCAGGAGCCACGAACGAGCGCCGTCCTTGAGCGCCATGGGGAACCAGTTCGCCATGACTTTCTTGTTGCCGTTGGCCGCCTCGATGCTCAGCTCGTAGAGCTGCAAGAACTCTGCGGGGTCGGGGGTGCCGTCGTAGCGAGGAGGCAGATCCGGCTTGAACTTGCCCGGTCAGGCGACCCTACGCAGCTCGGGGGTGAAGGCGCGACAGCCTGCCGTGGTCGCCGGGGCCCGTCATGGAGGTGGAGCTTGATCTCGGTGCCCCCGCGCTGCCACAGCAAGTGGCGCAGCCGCAGCAAGCGATCCTGACGTGGCGGTGCGAGGAGCGTTCTCTTGCGGTCAAGGAACTTCTTGACAGCTTCTTTCTTCACGCACGGGTGCTTGGCGCGGAGGGTCGCGCCGCGGGGCCGCGTGCCTTGGCGCCAGGGCGCCATCTTGGTGCAGAGGTGGTGGAGGCGCTCCATGGGCTACGTCACCCGTAGCTGGCGGTGGACAAGGCAGCGAGAGGGACGGTGCAGGGGAGGCCCCTGCGGCGCTGACGAGCTCGGCGATGCGGTCCAACCAGTCCTCGTAGAGGTCGTCGACCGGGCGGTAACGCAGGAGCTCGTGTGCCATGAGCAGCGTGGCCCGCGCGTCCGTGGGAGCACGACGAGCGTGAGACGACGATTCGGCGGGGGTCAGCGACGGAGTGGCGGTGCGGCCATCCCGCCGCACCAAGGGGTGCAGCGAGGATGCCTGATGCTCGTTTCCAACCGGGCCGGTGGCAGCGTTGGCGGCGGGTGACGGAGAACGACGGGGAGGCCCACCGACAGGAGCCGTCTGAGCGACGCGGGTGACGAGGGTGGCCCGGCGCTCAGCGCGGGCGCGACGAGCGTCCGACATGGTTGTGGTGGAGCGGTGAAGCATGGATCAACGAGAGGAAGGCTTCAGCGCACCCCTACCTGGCGCGCCAAATGTCGGATTTCGGGTTCCGGCAAAACCCTTGAGGTTCGAACACTGGGGTGCGCACGAAGATCTCTCCTCTCCCAAGCTCTCACACTCCACGATCTCACGGACTAGCTCGTCGAACCCAAGAACACGAGGACACAAGATTTATACTGGTTTGGGCCACCGTTGTGGTGTAATACCCTACTCCAGTGTGGTGGTGGTGGATTGCCT
The DNA here is from genome assembly GCF_018294505.1 of Triticum aestivum. Lineage (NCBI taxonomy): Eukaryota > Viridiplantae > Streptophyta > Magnoliopsida > Poales > Poaceae > Triticum > Triticum aestivum. The sequence goes on along the minus strand of NC_057814.1, from coordinate 263,880,613 downwards.
CTTGGGCTGAGGATGAATAGTACAAGGGAAGAACAGCCTCCTGAGGAGAGGTGTTCTTGTGCTTGGTGAGCTGGTGTGCGGGTGAGGATTGCTCAAGATGAGTTGCCTCCTACGGTGATGACTAATCCTATTTATAGAGGCCCTGGTCCTCTTCCCAAATATTGAGCGGGAAGGGATGCCACAACGGCCAAGTTTAAAGAGGGACAGCTAGTACAGCTTATCCTGACAAAAGTAGTCTTCGCCTGCCAAAGGCTCTGGTGGTGACGCCGTCTTGGGCTCCACGGTGACCTCCATCCTGCCGTCCTGCTGGTCTTCGTCTTGTTGCACCGATATGGAAACCTTTGCCTGATGCCTCGGTACTCTTCGTCTGCGCTTGCCTCCTTAGCACCAAAGGGGAAGCGAGGACACTGTGCATGCTGGCGCCCGCCTGGCCTTGGTCGTCATGGCTTACGTCACGGGAAACCTCGCGAGGTACCCTCTTGCCTTGATCTCTCCGCCCTTCACGAGCCAGCCTGGTGAGGCCGCTCCCGAGGAGGTCTTGTGACGTCCGCCTCGCGAGGCTTGGCCCCTCGCGAGGGTCTTGAGTGCTTGCTGGTGAAGATGGGCCATACGGGCCCGCTTGTGGAGCCACGCCGTGGGCCGCAGGCAGGCAAGTCTGGGGACCCCCGTTCCCAGAATGTCGACACATATTGCTTACCACCAGCGTCTTATTTTGATTCGGCGGTATTGTGGGATGAAGCAGCCCGGACCAACCTTACATGTCCACGCACATGAGACCGGTTCCACCGACAGACATGCAACTTGTTTTGCATAAAGGTGGCTGGCGTGTGTTCTGTTTCTCCTACTTTAGTTGAATCGAATTTGACTATGGCCGGTCCTTGAAGAAGGTTAAAACAGAAAACTTGATGAATCACTGTTGGGGATATAGCTCTGAGTGTGACCCGCCCAGGAGGGGCCGGGTTACACCGTTGGTTGCTTAATATGAAGAAGGTCCAAGGAGGCCCAAGGGGAAGTATGAAGACGGCGGCTTATGGAAGTAGGCCTGGAGAAAGCCCACGACCTGGGCCTGTGAACCTCCGTATGAAGGCTTGCTCTGTAAGAATTGTTTAGTTAGAAACCGAGCCGGTCACGTTGTGTGAGACGGTCGGGACTCTGTAAGCCTCCGGGTCTCGACTTGTGTATATAAAGGTGAGACCTGGCGACGGGTTAAAGGAAGAAACAATCAATCAAGAACTAGGTCAAGCGTATTCGCTCCCTTGTAATCGACACTCAAGCAATACAACTAAAATCATGACATAGGCATTTACCTCATTGCGAGGGGCCGAACCTAGGTAAACTCCTTGTGTCCTTTGTCCCGTTCAACCCCTTCAAGCTAACCTAGTTGCGATGGCTACACCTAAGTCCTTTCACTAGGGAATTTGCCGTGTTAAATCCACGACAGTTGGCGCCCACCATGGGGCCAGAGCACGGCGGTTTTGAGTTCTTGAAGGGCAGCTTCTCAGGGATCAAGGGATACGCCGTGGGCCAGATAACCAAGAGCCGCTGCGGCAAGATCTACATCGACGACGTTGGCTGGGGTCCCGAGGCCGATTCAATCGAGTACGGGTACCGGGTCCCCTTTGGCGCAATTCATGTCTTCATCGGCAAAATTGGCGAGTCAGAGCCTGAGCCGGACGCCTGCACCGACACCATTGAGTCGGCTCGGCATGCAAGACCCGCCAAGGTCCAACCCGCCCGGAAGCGTGCTTTCGTTGGCTTTGTTCATGGGGCGGATCTTGAGGAAGGTTCCATGTCTGGTGGAGAGACAGCCATCTATTCAGGTGATGAGTCGTCAACTGGCGAAACCGAGTCGATGTATCAACTTCAAGACGGCGGGCTTGGGGGCTATTCCAATGGTGACAGTATTACGGAGCTCTAGCTATGAGCCGCCAAGCAGAGCTGCAATCTTCATGGCCGGCACACAGCCAGTGTTACAATCGTCGACTGCTGCAGCCATGACGTCTATAGTTCAACTGCTGCTGCAACGGCCGGGGCAAGCGGCCCTGTGCGCCCGCCGGCTCAGGTCTTATCCGAGCTCTTGGATGCCTTGGCGACTCTGTTGGCCGCAGAGGTAACCCTGGTGACTCAAGCACAGCATAATGTGGAAGTTGCGAAACTGCGAGATGAGGTAGCTCAAGCTAGAGAGGAGCTTAATGTTGAGAATGCCAGGATGGCAACGGAGCGAGCTGCGTTGGAGGCGGAGTCACAACGGATTCAAGTAGAAGCTTTCCGGTTAAACTTGGATCAGAATGCGTCAAATGTTGTTCTTCGAAGGAGGCACCAGAGTCGTCTACCTCCGCAGTTTGAGGCGAGGAATCTTTTCAATACGCCTGGGGCGGGACCAAGTAACCCACCCGGTGTGACCCGGGCTGCTGAGGCGCCCGTGACCAGGGCGACGGCTCAACCTCGTGTAACAGACCCGCCTCGTTTGGACTTAACCTCGCCTCAGCAGGTGCTAACACCTATGGGTCATTATTCCAGCCCGCTGGATAACATGATTGTCGCGGCTTCGCGGCTAGCGGCTCTTCCAATAGAAGGCGAGTCTCGCGCTTAAGGATGGCAATGGGTAGGGTATGGGGCACGTAGAGCAATATCATACCCATACCCATGTACTTAATGGGTACAAAATTCAACCCATACCCATACCCATGGGTATGAACCTTTACCTATACCCATACCCGATGGGCATCATACCCAACGGGTAGATCAAACAGTACACAAGTTATCATAATTTTATATTCATCGATATCACATTTCACAAAAAAAATCACAACTCAATAAGAAATAGATGATTACATGGCAATTATCTCAATTCAAATTGACAATTGGTGAAAACTTTAATATAGGTTCACAAGCTCACGCCACACTTAACGTGTAAGGTCCACATATCAGCATAAACGGGTAGGGTATGGGTATGTCCATGGGTACAAAGCTATACCCGTGCCCTACCCATGACTTAACGGGTAGGGTATGGGTACTGCCCATGGGTATAAAATTGTGCCCATACCCTGCCCATGCGAGTACGTTATACGCGGGTACCCATACCCATGGGTAAAATTGTCGTCCTTACTCCCACTGCGGTCGAGGCCTGGAAGGCTGTGGAGCTTCTTCAGACAACAGTAGCTCAACAGGCGACTTATTCATATAGCCGTGAGCGAATTCATTCAACTCCCCTCCACAACCGAAGTTATAGCCGGCGCATTGAATCGCCGGCAGTTTGCAGCAGCGAGCGGCATCATAACCCGCCCCGTGGGCATGACCCGCCACGTGATGATAACAATGTTCAGGCCCTAATGGATCAGGCTAGGGCACGTCAAGAGGCGGAGCTGGCGGCTCAATTAGCGGCTCATCAACGGCTTCAGTTGAATCCTTCGGCGTCTGTGGAGGCGGGGATGACTTCCAGGACGGTGGGTGTGCTATGCCTAGTGCCGGATCTTCGCAATGAGCGGTTGCCTAAGGACTTCAAGGGCCCTCGAAAGGTGCCCGATTACAGAGCTGATCAACCTCCTAAGGCTTGGATTGAGAGCTATGAGCTGGCTATGGAGATGTTGGTTGTTAACAATGCTGTGTGCGCCAAGTACTTCACCATGATGCTGGATGGGCCGGCTCGAACCTGGTTGAAGGGATTACCCCCTAATTTTATCAATTCATGGGCTGAGTTGAAAGCGCGCTTTATTCAGAATTTTAAAGACACGTGTAAGCAGCCCCTATCGATCATCGATCTGGATGCTTGTGTACAGCGAGAGGATGAGTCAGCCCATCACTGGGTTCACCGGGTTTCCGCCATTATCCATTCATCGGATAGCATCAACGCCGGCTCAGTTATTCTAATTATGGAGAAAAATTGTCGTTTCACCCCTCTCAAGCAGAAGTTAGGGCAGCTTAAACGTCACTGCAATAACATGGGAGAGCTCATGGCGGCTCTTATAAAATACGCCGACTCTGACAACACTAAAGATCCTGGGTCTGATGAGGAGAAGTCCAACAAGGGGAAGAAGAACGACAATGGAAAAGGACAGCTGCAAAACATGACAGGGCATAATCAAGGCAATAACGGTAAGCGCAAGCAAACTGACGGCGGGTCAGACTTTGTGGCCAATACTAACACACAGAATAACAATCAGCATAGTAAGGGAAAACCACCTCAGTTCGGAGGGCCGAAGTTCAACCTTGAGGCAATGTTGAACCAGCCTTGCCCAAAGCACAGTCTTCCGAATAGACCATCGATTCATATGTGGAAAGATTGTTTTATCATGAAGGAATACAAGAACTCCGGCTTTCATCAGGACCACAATAACAATAATGGCCCGCACGGTGGGTCAGGATCCGGCTCTCATGGGCCCGGCTTCGGAGGAGGCGGCTCAAATTCCGGATATCAAGGTCAGGGCAGTTATAACCAGCAGCCCAATCAGGATAATCAGCAACAACAGTCAGGGTATAAGAGTAATCCAAAGCAGCTTAATAGTGGAAAATATCATGTTTTCACCACAAGCATGTGCAAGCGAGATCAGAAGGTTCATAAACGAGCAGTAAGCGCAGTTGAGCCGACGGTACCTCGATACTTATGGTGGTCAGAGCAACCAATTGTATGGGGTCGTGAGGATCACCCGCCCCGGGTTGACAATCCGGGTCAGCTGGCATTAATGGTAGTCCCTCGGGTTGGAGGTTAAAAATTCACTAAGGTGCTTATGGACGGAGACAACGGTATTAATATCCTCTATTATGATACTTTTCGCTGTATGGATTTGACTGATAAAGATCTTAAACCATCCTCTATAGTCTTTCACGGTGTGGTGCCTGGTAAGTCGGCATATCCAGTTGGTAAGATTGCCCTGGAAGTAGCTTTTGGCAATGACTATGATTACAAGGCGGAGACATTGTGGTTTGAGGTGGTTAAAATCAAGAGTCCCTATCACGCTTTGTTTGGAAGGCCAGCTTACGCCAAGTTTATGGCATGGCCTTGTTATGTGTATCTGCAGCTTAAGATGCTGGGTCGCAAGGGTACCATCACAGTACATGGTGACAGGAAGATAGCCTCGAAATGTGAAGAAGGCGATGCTGCTTATGCTGAGTCTGCCTATGCCACAGAGGAACTTAAGTTTTATAAATACAATGTTGACCCGGCTGATATGACTCCGTTAAAGAAGCCAACCACAGAGCATGACCCTTTGCTGAAGTTTAAATCAGCGGATGATACCAAGCAGGTTGACTTTGTCCCTGGCGACTCATCTGAGCAGTTCACTATCAGTGCCAATATGGATCCGAAATAGGAAAGCGCACTCATCGAGTTCATCCGTGAGAACCAGGACATCTTTGCATGAAAGCCTTCAAACATGCCGGGTGTACCGAGAGAACTCGCTGAGCACACTCTCAATATTGATCCCAAGTTTAAGCCGGTCAAGCAATTCCTTCGTCGTTTTAATGAGGAGAGGCGTAAGGCCATTGGACAAGAGGTGGCCCGGCTCTTAGCAGCCGGGTTCATCGTTGAAGTTTTTTATCCTGAGTGGTTGGCTAACCCGGTGCTAGTACTTAATAAAAATGGCACTTGGCGTATGTGTGTGGATTACACATACCTTAATAAAACTTGTCCAGCTGATCCTTTTGCTCTTCCCCGTATCGATCAGATCATAGATGCTACGGCGCGTTGTGAGCGTTTAAGCTTCTTGGATGCTTAGTCTGGTTATCATCATATTAAGATGACAGTTAAAGACCAGGAGAAGACGGCTTTTATCACACCTTTTGGAGCTTTCTGCTATGTGTCTATGCTTTTTGGGCTCAAGAGTGTCTAGGCGACTTATCAGCGTTGTGTCCAGAACTTGTCTCCATAATCAGATTGGACGTAATGTTCATGCTTATGTAGATGATATTGTTGTGAAGTCTAGAAAGAAGGAGACTCTGTTGGATGATCTGAAAGAGACCTTTGATAATCTCTGGGTCTACAAAATGATGCTTAACCCGGCCAAATGTGTTTTTGGTGTGCCTGCAGACAAGCTCTTGGGTTTTTTGGTCTTTGAGAGAGGTATTTAAGCTAAACCGGAGAAAATCAAAGCTATCACTTCCTTGGCTAAGCCGACGTGCGTCAATGATGTCCAGTGTTTGGAGGGTCGTGTCGCAGCTTTAAGTTGGTTTATAAGTCGCCTGTTGTAGTGGAAATGATGAAGAAAACAGATCGTTTTGTCTGGAGTGATGCTGCTAATGAGGCATTCGAAGCGCTTAAAAACAGTTAGTTGAGCCGCCGGTTCTTGCAGCTCCTATTGAGAAGGAGCCTTTGCTTTTTATATGTGGCTGCTAACAACAGAGCCGTCAGTGTGGCGGTTGTAGTGGAACAAAAATAGACGGGTAAGGAGTATCCAGTTCAAAGGCCGGCTTATTATGCCAGTGGAGTCTTAATTGAGTCTAAGCAGCGATACCCACATTGGCAGAAGCTGGTGTATGGGGTGTTCATGGCTAGTCGTAAGCTGAAGCATTATTTTCTTGGTCATCCCATTACTGTGGTCAGCTTTGCTCCCTTAGGAGATATTATTCAGAATAGAGAGGCCACAGGCCGAGTGGCCAAGTGGGTCATTGAGTTTGGACCCCATAGTCTGAAATATATGCCAAGGACAGCTATCAAGTTTCAAGTTCTTGTGGATTTCATCAACAACTGGATAGAGTTGCAGACACCTGAAGAGAAGCACGATAACATATATTGGACTATTTATTTTAATGGGTCTAGGAAATTGGAAGGCTCGGTGGCAAATGTATATGGTGCAGTCATGACGACACGTGCGACCATAGCATAGTCTGATGCATTGTTACTCGATACGTTTGGAGTGCGGTTAGAAAGGCCGCGTGTTGTAACTGGAACCCGAGAGGTTCTGCGGATGTTCACGAGCTAATTCAAGGCACTTCCTATAGCGAAGAGACGCTTAGCTTGGTTGGCGTTTTGCGGGGATTGCTTGGTCACTATGGACAAAAGCATTATTTGAGGGCAAAATCTCTAAGCGCCCGGCCTATTTGGTGTGTAAAGAGTAAAGACATTGTCCATGGCAGCTATGGAAGCTTCTTGGGAGACAGTCAGCCGTGAGCCTGTGACTTGAAGCCTATATCAACAAGTTGCGTGCTATATGGCATCAACTTCGGACTACAAATCAACGGGACATGGAGGACACCCTTCCTTCTGCAGCTGGCTAAGGAGAGATAGCCGGAGCGTGTCTCCGCGATGGAGATCCAAGTTGCCATGCGCCGCTTCCCTTGTTTTTGGCCTTTGCGCCTTGTATCGAACCTACTTTTCCTTTCTTCTTTGATCGTAAATTGTTGTCATGTACTCTGGTTACCTAAGGGCCTAATTCGTAAGGCCGGACAAGGACCTCTGCTCTAAAAAAAATTACTATAGGAAAATTCCATGGATGATACATTCGTTCACTTGAGTCCGTTAGCTAAGATTCATGACGAGATGTTGCACAAATGAGAAATAGAAATTAACAGATCGTGGGTCCTTCCATAAAGTCAGAAGCAATTTGATTTTTTTTTTACTTTTTTGAGTAGTATTAAAAATCGCACATAATTACTGTACCATGTCATGACACTACGTTTCTGAGATTGCCGCACGAATTTTATTTGCCGCGAAATTCCACAAAGTAACACTTTTTGTCGTTGAGATAGACCAGATCGACGAGGCCAACGCATCAGTAAAATCCTTATCCAAATTGCTAGTGGTATATTTAAGCTTGTGCGAAGAGGTGGACCAACGGAGGCGTCGGTTGTCGATGATCATATTTGACCTTGACAGAGGAGGGGAATTTGAGGCCACCCACCCAATTGGCAATCGTTGGCTGGCATCGAATAAACAACCCGACGGTAGCACGTCGTCGTCAATCCTGGTTTGCCAGCCAAGAAACAGAGACGGCTTTGGTCGCCGGAAAACAATGTCGACCCGAAGTGTATCAGATCGATGCTGCTATTGCATATTAACACAGGTTAATTTTTGATTCTGAAGATCACTGCACATTCAGAAGATCAAGAAGAGGTGGGGATTTACATGTACAGACGCATGGTTGGGTCACCGTAACAAAAAATCTATGGTGAGCGGCCATGGCCGCGCGTGGGGAAGAGCGCGCGAGCGCTGCTACAGTGGTGGCTATTCACAAGGCCGAAGCTCTGGATCGATGGAGGTCGGGCCTACCAGCACTGGTCTGTCTCCCACGTGCGGCGAGGCCGGCCCCAGACGCCGTCCGGCCTGGCAGCGGGCGGCTGCGCGTAGGCCTGCACGACGACGTCGCGGTCGTAGCGCGCGCGGGCGTCCGGGTCGGAGAGCGTGGCGTAGGCGTCGTGCAGGCGGATGAAGTCGTCGCCGGCCGCGCCGGCCACGTCCGGGTGCCGCTCCCGAGCCAGTCGCCGGTAGGCGGCCTTGATCTCGCCGCGCGTGGCGCCGGCCCGCAGCCCGAGCACCTCGTACAGCGTGCACCTCCCGGCCGGCGCCGCCGACGCGACGGCCACCGCGCACCGGACCGTCCGGCGGGAGCTGGAGCAGGCGGCGGCATGGCGGAACCCGGCCAAGGCGGGCCTCGCCGCGGAGGATTGCATCACCGGGGGCGGTGAAATCATCACACGAATCCACAAATCTGAGAAGAGAGAACGGGAGAGACGGACGGATGAGTCGGGGGAGCAGAGGAAAAGTAGGCAGGTGAGGGGAGACGGGAATGCGGTTGGCTCCCGGCCGGGTTTGTTTTTATAACGCAGCGGGCTGCTTGGCGCTGGTTGATATTTGTTTTCGTGGGAGGTCGGGGCTGTGAGTCAGCCGCGGCATCATCGTGATCTGGCTGGGGCGTGGGTCGACAGAGGGAGCGAGCGACGTGCACGTCGGCGTCATGTGGGCGTGAGTGCCTACCATAGCCATGCCTATTCGCCTCGCGCAAGGCAAGGGCCGGGATCTCCACGTCGATACGGGGTAATATAATATCCTGGCTATTTTGGTTTGGGCGCGGCGGTGCCCACTGAATCGCTGGCGCGCGGGTAGGGGCAAGGCAACGCGATGGGACGCGCGCCCGCGGGTTCGGCCGACTTCCCTGCTCCTAGTACGGCGGAGAGCACACCGAATTCTGGCGGTGTGTGCGGCGGCCCTAATTTCCATCTAGAAGCCAGACTTTCTTTTGCCCTTTTGAAGCACACGTCCTCGTTCACAGGGCTGGGCCGGGCCGGACCGCGTTCCGGCGAGCCAGGAAAATCAAGTCACCTATTCTAGAGCGTCCATAGCGAGTCTCCTATGTAAACACCATGGGTGGATTTGATAGCCTGCATACACCTTAACATGTGTGTTGTTTAGTTGCCTTCATTTACTGTGAGCTTCACGGTGGCCTCAGATTGCCAGGGAGCCATTACTGACATCAACATGGGGACGAGGGGGCCTCATGCAGCTATAGTACATGAAATAATGGCGCGGAGATCCAGTTTTACCTTATGTAATTTTATGTATGAGCGTAGAAATCATAATTTCGAAGCTCACAATCTTACCAAATTTGCTTGTACTTTAGATATAGGTAGACATATTTGGTTGGGTTCCCCTCATGACCCAACTCGTGTACCTATGAACATCATTATCAATCAATAAAGTCATGCGAGTGTCGATCAGGGGATGAACTAGTTCGTTCTGCTTATGGTCATCTTGTGGCTGAAATTAAGGAACTGATGAGAGAGAGGATGTTTATTCTCCAGAAGTTAACTAGGAATCAAAATAGAGTTGCCGATCGCTTGGCAAATTATAGTCGTATAGAATGTACCACAACTCTGTGGATGCACCTTGGACCACCGTGTATTGATGATCTTTTGCCTCTCGACTGTAACTCTCTAAATATGAAATAAAACTCTGTTTTCCCTCGCAAAAAAAAGCCAGGCAAGATTTCTCCAAAAAAATATTATTGTTGCCTTCATTTACTGTTTGTACACGCAACACTGAGGGCTTTTGGGCGTGGTTACCAGAGAAAAAAGGAACAGCACTATCAGCTCTACCTACAGATTAGTGAAAACCAATGTTCAGTGGGAGGAATGGTTAGAAGGCAGAAGTGGAACATCAAGCACGGCAGATGAGAAGTCATGGTCTGAGTTGTGGAATATCCCGGTGCCCTCGAAGATTAAAGTTTTCCTATGGAGGCTAGCACGTCACTCTCTTCCTACTACGGATGTTCTTCGTCATCAAAACATGGCAACTCAGAATGCATGCCCATTGTGTGGTGGCGAAGATTCATGGAGGCACGCATTGCTTTCGTGCTCCATGTCAAGGTGTGTGTGGGCTCGGGCCGAGGATGAGCTCGTCTCTAAGATGTCTGAGATGCAAGATCCAAGTGCCAAGTCATGGCTGTTCGAGCTATCTAAATCGCTAGACCATATGAGCTTCATAAAAATATCTGCTACACTATGGGCATTGTGGTTTTCAAGGAGGAAAGCTGTGTACGAGGGGATTTTCCAAAGCCCGCAACAAACCATTGGGTTTGTGAACACCTTCATAAATGAACTGGACCAAATGACAGTGAGCCTGGCTAGGGGTGTTGCACCGAGAGTGCCTCTCACGCACAATCGAATAGGTGGTTGCCTCCAGCGCAGGGTATGATGAAGTTGAACGTGGATGGAGCCATAGCGAGAGGTGGACAAGGAGGTGCGGCTGCAGCTGTTTGCCGAGACAGTGATGGCACCTATCTTGGATCTTCGGTGATTGTTTACCAGGGTAATCACGGACCTGGTTGTTCTAGAAACATATGCCTGCAGGGAAGCGCTATCTCTAGCCGAGGATCTTGCCATTCAGAGCTTCACAGTGGCCTCAGATTGCCAAGGGGTCATTAACGACATCAACATGGGGACTAGGGGGGCTCATGCAGCTATCATACATAAAATAATGGCTTGTAGATCTAGTTTTCTTTCCTGTAGTTTTTTGCATGAGCGTAGAAATCATAATTTCGAGCTCACAATCTCGTCAAGTTTGCTTGTAATTTAGGCATAGGTAGACATGTTTGGTTGGGTGTCCCTCATGACCCACGTCTTGTACCTATGAACATCATTGCGAATCAATAAAGTCGGCGAGATTTCTCAAAAAAAAATATTGTTGCCTTCATTTACTGTTGGGTCTCCATAGCATGAACCTTAATCCATCTCTGGATCTGTCTCGCTTGAAACGTTAAAATAGGCAGTTTCCAGCAAGCCAGGCTCGAAGGATGCAGCCGAGCGCAGAGTGATGAAGTCACGTTTTGTCTCGAATATGGGTGTACTTGAAGATGCACATGTTTGTTTGTTTAACTCCTAATCTTGTCCACTTTTATTAGTCCATTCTAATCTACAGAAGGTGCTTCGATTTGAGGTAAAGTCTACACGAAAAAAAAGCATTTTGGCATTATGGTTCCATTCAGACGATCGGTTTGTGGTTCATTCGTTGTAGATGTTCAATTTCGTGTTCATGTTTGAAGCTATTTTGGACAAATTTTGTTACATTCATCACGCACAGTTGACCTTTTGAAATTTCTTCTCACCGGTAGCTTCATCTCACAGTTCCACACGACTTCCCTATTACATGTTTTCTTTCTGTTTCGACAATCTTAGACGAGTAAATCTATATCTTTCTCACGAACTGTACATATGCGTATGTGTGTGATATAATGTTTTAGTGACACTCCTTAATCTTCTTCATCCCTTCTAATCCTGCTCTCGGCCTCCTCTCCTACGTCCTATTACACTGGCACCATCGCCCACGTTGTTCCTCTCGACCTCCTCTCCAGCGTCTTGCTACACTGTCACCACCGACGGCGTGATCTTCCTCTCGGCCTCTTCTCGCGTATCGTACTACACTGACGCCATCGTAGACGTTGTTCCTCTCGGCCTCCCGCCCACATCGTACTACACTGCGTCGGCATTGTTCCTCTCAGCCTCCTCACGCCGTCCTACTACACTGGTGTCGTCCCCGACGTCATTCCTTTCGGCCTCCTCTCCCTTGTCCTACTACACCGACGCTGCCATGGCGTTCGCACTGTATGTTTTCTCCTCTGCCATGCATCTGCCTCAGCGCCCTTCTATTCGTCCCTCCGCCCGGACTTTCTCTGCTGTGACGACGCTAGCAACTAGTTCGTCGCAACGCTGACGGGGTCGCTCGCCCACGACTACGTGCTCATCGTGTTGGACATGGCGCCGCGGCCACCGTCCACCGCAGTCGTCATGGTCTGACAGGCACTGCATTTATCCTCCCCCGTCCTCTACCTCAGCGCTCCTCTGCACAGACTTTTTCCGCGGCGACGACGCTAGCAACTAGTTCACCACGGTGCCGGCAGGACCGCTCGCCCGTGACACCGTCATGTCGCACGCGACGCCACGGTCACCGTCCACCGCGGTCGCGAGGCACTCTAGTATAACTCTATGTGTTAACTGTAACACTCGCCCGCAACTCCATCGTGTCGGATGCGGCACCACGGTCACCGTCCACAGCAGTCGCAAGGCACTCTAGTGTAACTTTGCGTGTTATCGGTAAGTGTTAGCTCTCAATCATATCCCATGTATGTAACCATATAGTGTGTAGTTGCATGAGCGGAAACAATGCAGGACACCAAACGCCATGCCAAAACCGATCCCTAGTGCAGGTAGCCTCGATGCAGGTAATCAAACGAGGTGCAGATTTTGAATATTTTTTTCATGTTTTCCCTCAGCCAGGCTTAATTGGGACATTCATGCAATGCAGGCATATTCATAGATGACAACCAAACACGCTCTATGTATCACTCTTCGCAAGCGTCAGGCCTATTTCTCGCCCGTCGCTAGACGTAACTCGGTCTCGCCTCTAGGCACGAGGGAGTGGGTTAACCCACTAGTGTAACGCCTCTAGCTCGAGTTTTTCTCGGTGTTTTCCTTACCTTTTTCTATTTTTCTCCACCGGTTTTTTTTTGGTTTTTGACGTTTCTTTACCGGTTTTCTCTGGGTTTATTTTTTTATTTTTTTTCAACACATGTCTATTTTTTAATACACATTGTACATTTATAGTATACAGTGGAACATTTTTATGACACACGCTGAATATATTTAAATACATGATGTACATCCCAAAAAAATTACACAATGTACATTTTAAAAAATACTTGGTTTGAACATTTTTATGAATACATGTTAAACATTTTTCAAATACTCCCTTCGTAAAGAAATATAAGTCTAAACGCTCTTATAAAGGGAGTACAACTTAAACATTTTTTTATATTTTTTGGTCTAACATCGTTATCGGCTCCTCCGATGGCTCCATTGTGGCGGTGGTCAACGGGATTGTTGAGTATATTGATTATTAGGAAAGATGAGATAGACTAGGATTTGTTGCATTGTCTTGTACTTCAAGTTCATCATTGTACTCTTATATATATGCCCACGAGGCTCAAGCAATATAATCCATCATATTCCGCCAATCCCTCTCTCCCTTCTAACATGATATCAGCCTAACCGATCCAAACCCTAGCCGCCGCCGCACTGCGCCGCCCCCGGGGCGGTCGGCCTCCATGACCATCGCGGGGGGCCGAGCCGCCCATAGGGTTAGTCCGCCGACCGTATTGGTCGGCTGCCCTAAAGAGTCTTTTTTCCAATCTGTTGATTGGGGTTTTTCTCTCTCTCTCTCGCCACTCACTTAATCGGTGTTCTTTTTGGTTCTTCGATCTATAGATCGGTTTGCGTCGCCCATCACGGTCTGTTCATCCTCTACGAGTTGTGTTTACTCCATCAGCGCCTTCATTGTCTTCGAGTGGATCGGCAGAGGGCGCTCGTGGCTTCACATGCGCCGCTGATACGGCGGCCGTCGCGCAATCCTATGATGGCTGTTAGAATAAATCTGAGGCATACCGTTGATCATCCGAGGACCAAGAAATCACACGAGGCACAACACCGAGATTTGTTAACGAGGTTCACCGATATGGCTACATCCCCGAGGCTTGACTACGGGCGCTCCTCCCCGTGACACCGTCACAATACCACACACCGGCCACCCGGGCGTCGGCACACGCCGTCGGCTCCCCTTTGCGCGCCTGTGCTATTATGCTGGCATAGGTTACATCGTGTGTCTAGCCCCGCTACATATGAGAGGCCTAGGATACAAGTGTCCTACTACGACACGACTCCATATCCTATCTAAACACAATACTACTACAAGTCCAACTGTGACCTACCTTGTACACTATATTCGACACAACTCCAACAAACTCCACCTTGGCGAATATTCTCCACCACCTTGAATTCGTCAATGTGTCAAACTTCCATGTACATTGGACTTGAGTTTATCACATGAGTACCGCTGCTACTCCAAAGACTCCATATGACTCCACCTGTAACTTGTAGTCCCTTCTTTTCTTGACCATAGTCAACACTCGGGCAAAATTAAGTTCCTTGTTACTCTAGTTTGTGCTCCCAACTTCCAGAGTATCAGTCCAACGCCATCACACACTGATCACTTCGAGCTTGACCTCCACCCATGCGCCTCATCGACTTCAAGCTCCGTGTATACACCACCTTGAATCAATCTCGCACCATAGTCTTGTCGAAGTCACACAAGCCTCGGGCTTGTGCCACGTGTTTCCACGCCCCAGAAGTCGGCCACCATCAGCATCACGCTCCTATGTCGTCGTCGCTGAAATCACCGCCGTCTTCTGCTTTGACCGACATCCACGTCGATCCACCAGACTATCTAGTCCGACCCAGCTGAACTCGTTCGACTGTATGACACGCTCGAGGCTCCCAAATCATATTCCGCGAATTTTCATCCATCACACATAATTCTATCTTAGCCGGCATGACTTCCCGCAATGCTCTCAAGCATCCCTGTTGTGCCAACAATTCTTCCACCATTGTCTGCCATAGCCCAAGGTTTTCAGTTCCTGAACTTCTCCACCTCAGACCTGGTACCCGTTGGCGCCATGGTTCTTCATATGACTGACCCTTTGAAAAATTATCCAAACTTTCCACGCGATACCCCAAGTACACGAACAGCTTCCGCATACTACAGCAGTTCCAACCAAAAAACATTCTAGTCCTCACGTGTACTAGCTACTAGGCTCAATTCACCATGCTAGCTTTTGCCTAGCCACAACCTTGCTATTTCCAATGGACGTATCAATGGATATTTCCTTCGCCCAATCGATCTGCTGCCTCTTTCCATGTCTCACATGAGGACTCGGTCCTCTTTTTCTCCAAACAAATCACGTGCATGCAACGCTCCTGAGCAACCAGCCACACGTACGTACGTGCCTGCGCCTCGTCCCGAACACCTGCCGGCTCGGACAGCCCCACCTGGACCAGCCCGCCAGCACACACACTGGCAGACCCCTGTTGGGCCACGCAGCCATCTGCCGCTACACCTTTCACGGTTGCCTAGCCACGCCTGTGCCATCCGTCCGATTGCAAGTCTCCTGCTGCCGCACGTTTACGCCGCCGCCGCCTCGATCTGATTCACTTTTCCGAGAAGATCACAACCGCTGGAACACCTCTGCTTCTTAGAGCATCTCCAGCCGCTGGCCCACCAGGAGGGGCTAAAAATCGCCCCCTGGGGGCGCACCGGCGCTAAACCGCGCGCTGGGGGCGTGATGCCCCCCAATCGCGGCGCCCATGTTTTTTTTGAAAAACTTAAATACGACGCAAACATGGCTCAAATTTAACGCAAACATCGGCGAGTTCGTTCAAATTTAAACATATTTTACAAAAAAAAAGAAAAAAAACTACTAGGGGCTGCTCCTCGCCGTCTTCATCGCCGCTCCTCGCCGTCTCCCTCGCCGCTCCTCGCCGCCCGCCGCCCGCCCTTGCAGTTCTACATGCCGAGGAGGCTGTAGAACCGCATGTAGTCGCCGCCGCCGCCGTCATCGTCGTCGTCGCCGCCTCCGCCGCCGCCGTCCCTGCTGCATCCCTCCCCTGGTTGGCGCGGCGGGTTGGACGGTCCGGGGGCGTCCTCGTCGTCGTCGCTGTCGAGGATCACGACGCCGTGCTCGTCCTCGCGCCCACGTTTGCGGGCTTCATCTCCTCCAGGGCCCGGCGCTGCCGGACCATCTCGTCGCGGTAGTAGTCGTCCCGCGTCCACTGTAGGGCCTCCTCGTCGGAGAAGCCGCGCCGGGCTATCTCCTCGTACTCCGGGGGGAGGCCGGGCTCCGGCTTGGGCTCGGCGAGGACGAAGCGGCCGGAGGGGGGTGGAGTCGCCGATGCGGACGCCGGAGCTGCGGGTGCGCGCGCTGACAGGCGTGTCCTGGGGCTTCGGCTTGACGGGGCGGAGGCAGGGAGAGCCGGACGAGCGGCCGGACGAGGAGGAGGACGCCCCGGGCCGCTCCATGCGCCTCGGCGTCCAGGAGCTCTCACGACGGCGTGAGAAGGACGGGGGAGAGGGGTACTCGAGGCGCGGCGTGTTGCCGCCCTCGATGTACTCGAGGACGGCCTCTAACGTGCGGCCGAGCACGCCCCACCACCGGCGCCGGCCCTCGGAGTTGAGCCTGCCGGAGGGCACGACGCCGTTCGTCGCCTCGAGCTGTTCGGCGTGGCGGCGGCGGAAGTAGGGCTCCCAGAGCGGGCTGTCGAGGGTGTACCGCGGGCCTTCCCTCGCCGCCCGCGGCAGGGACGCGCGGATACATGCGATCTCCGCACGCCGCCCCGCCCCGGTGGGTGGTGGTGGCACCGGCACGCCGCCGGCGCTGATCCTCCACGCCCCGGGCACCTGCATGTCCGGCGGGACCGGGTACTCGGCCTCGAAAAGGAGGCGAGCCTCGTCCTCGTGAAGATGGCGGCGCCCGAAGCCATTCGCTGCCGCGGCGTCGCCTGGGAAGCGCTCGGCCATTCTTCTGAACTGGAGACAGCGAGAGGAGGCGAGGGAGGAAGGGGAGAAATGGGCGCGTCGGTGGTGGAGGATCTGTGCGTGTGTCCGGCGCGCTGGTGGTCGGCTTATATAGGCGGAGGCGCCGCGTAGTACGCATGGCCGGCGCGTTACGCGTGGCGGGCGAGGGGACGCGCGTCGCCCGGCCTTCACTGCGCCGCCCGTGAGGCATCAATGGAGGCTGACCGGCGCGGCAGCGCGCACAGCTTTGGCATTGATTAGCCGCGGGGAACGAGGTGATGAGGACGACGAAGCGGCGAGAAGAGATTCGAGTCGCTAGCAAGGGGGGCCCGCGGCTCTTCGCGCCAAAAACGATTCGCCCGGCGCCCCCGAGCGCCCCCCGGCGCGCCGGGTTCGGGTTGGGTCCGCCGGCGCCAATTTCGGCCCAAGCCGGCGAAAACTGGGCCCTTGGGGGCGCGACTGGACCCGTTTTTTGGAGCCGGCGGCCGAAAAATCGCCTGGGGGGCCTTGTTGGGGGCGCGGCTGGAGATGCTCTTAGATCGCTCCGACTGCAATCGCTTCTGCAGAACTCCAACGATATCTTCCACTTCCTCTAGATCAACTTCCGCGGATCCTTCGAACCTTGCTCATGATACCACTTGTTAGAATAAATCTGAGGCATACCGTTGATCATCCGAGGACCAAGCAATCACACGAGGCACAACACCGATATTTGTTAACGAGGTTCACCGATATGGCTACATCCCGGGGCTTGACTATGGGCGCTCCTCCCCGTGACACCGTCACAATACCGCACACCGGCCACCCGGGTGCCGGCACACTCCGCCGGCTCCCCCTTGCGCGCCTGTGCTATTATGTTGGCATATGTTACATCATGTGTCTAGCCCTGTTACATATGAGAAGTCTAGGATACAAGTGTCCTACTACGACACGACTCCATATCCTATCTAAACACAATACTACTCAAGTCCAACTGTAACCTACCTTATACATTATATTCGACATAACTCCAACAAGGGCTCTCTTGCCCTCGCCGCGTGGCCCGCGACCACTCACGCGCCTCGCGTGGCGTGGTGGCTGCTCGAGCGCCCGCGGTGGCCCAGGGATCCACATGGCGTGGCTGTGTAGCATGCAGGGCGTGCATGATGGATTGATGGGTGCTTGTGCACTTTGTGTTACTACGTCTGCTTGCGTACTTGTGCGCGTGTTAGCCGGCCACAGTGCACTACGCGTGTCCATGTCCGGCTGCACGCTCCTGCTACGTCCAGCTGCCTGACGCATGTCCTCCGGTGGTCTGACCAACTGCAAGTGCGTGCCTGTGTTGAATTTTATGAAGATCATACGCATGCCCTCCGGTGGTCTGATCAACTGCAAGTGCATGCCTGTGTTGGATTCTGTGAAGATCATCACTGAGTACGCGCATCTCTACATCGATCGAGTAACGGGCTGTTGTTGCATTCGCCTCGTCGGGTCGCATCGCCGCCGTCTCATGGTTTTTCCCATGGCTACATCGATTTACACCGAAGTTGTGTCGTTCCTTCGGACCATAGCGCCACGACACGTGGTCTCCGCCGCCGCCCTGAGGCCGTTCTCGTGGTTGCACCAACCCACGCGTTGCGTCGCCCCTTCGGGCCGTGGTGCCGCGGCCCGCGGTCAACCTTCGCCCCGAGGCCGTCCGCGAGGCTGCACCAACCCTCGCGCTGCCACTGCGTCGCCTCGTCAGACCGTAGTGAGTGTGGCATGCGGTCCCTGCAACCGCTTTGAGGTCTTTCCTGCCGTCGCCCCGACCCGTGCGCTGCTGGTGCATCGCCCCTTTGGGCCATAGCGTCGCGGCACGCCGTCCACTCCATCGTCCCCACGCGTCGACTTTTACGTGGTATGCGTCGCACCTCCCTAGGCGCAGGAAAGCCACCGTCCGCGCCGGTCTTTTGTCACGTTTTTGGGTTCTTCCTCGCCTACTTCGAGCACCATCACCGCGCTTCTGACCTAGCAGCCGCCGCCGCCTCCTCAGGCCGCCGCTCTTATTCCCGGTCCACGGCGACTCGGCGTCCAGGAACTACCTCGACATCGGCCCCGACTCAACCTCGACCATGGCGTCCCTCGCACGGCTACCTCAACCACGGCTACACCACCCTAGGCTCTCGGCTACATCGACATCGGCACAAAGGGCTATCACCTTACTTGAGCAACCTCGTCGGTTTCCACTCCAGCCACGACTTCCGTGATGCATCGACCGTTACGGCTGTGGGGGGTATCTGTCAGCTTGCCCTCGAATTCTTCTCCAGTCTCATCGTCTACGTCGCTACCATTTGTGACTGCGGGAGGATGTTGAGTATATTGATTATTAAGAAAAATGAGATAGACTAGGATTTGTTCTTGCCTTATCTTGTACTCCAAATTAATCATTGTACTTCTATATATATGCCCACAAGGCTCAAGCAATACAATCCATCATATTCCGCCAATCCCTCTCTCCCTTCTAACAGGGACAAGGGGGCAGTGAACGAGGCATAGGCAGTGGGAAAGGACAACATGTTGTGCGAAAACAATGGCAAAATTGTTGAGCAGGCTCCGCCTCATTTTTTATGGGCCCGTGTTATCGGAGTCCTACTTGACATACGTCCGGACTTCCACAAACCTCCTCGTTTTGGTGCCGTTTTGAGGGATTTCGGACATTCGAACCAGTTTGAGGGATTTCGGACATCCTGACAAGTTCTTATGATTCATAAGAAAAAGGTTAAAAAGTTGCGATACCATTCCGATACCATCAAATAAAGCAAGCAGTACCGCAAACTTTTTCTTACTAATTATAAACTACTCCTTCCGTTCTTAAATATTTGTCTTTTTAGATATTTTAAATGAACTAACACATACGGATGTATATAGACATATTTTAGAGTGTAGATTCACTCATTTTGCTTCGTATGTAGTCATTTGTTGAAATCTCTAGAAAGATAAATATTTAGGAACGGAGGGAGTAATTATAAGAAATTGCTCTATCCTTTAGATTGTTTGAGTAGATGTGTTTCTCTTCAACTGTTCAAACCTTTACATTATGTTACTGCACACGACGGTTTATAATTGGCGGCGGCGTACCAGGAACACTTGTTTATTATAGAAGACTCAAATTTTCAAGCCCCAAACCACTCTGAAGTCTGAGCATCCCTTTTTCACAGTGAACCACGGAAACACACTCTAAAAGGTTCAAAATATCAAAACTTTTTCAGAGTGGCATGTTGCATCTGGAAAATCGATCATCATTTCAGAGCTTGGGCAAGCACCAACGTTCCATCCAGCATTATTCAGCAACGCTGTCATCTTTCAAGCATGTAGCTAGGCTAAAGACAGGCGATCAAGTGTAAAAGAATGACTATAAATATAATAATTATTTTACATCCACGAAATCACAATGGGCAACTAGCGTCTAACAAAGAATGGCTATAAATTTAAGCTATTTTACATCAATGGATCATACATGGACCATGAGCCCCTAACAGGATACACAAAGCAGCATCACGGTGAAGTCCAGAAGTACATGTGTCCGAGTCTGCTGGGCTGAAAAGCAGAGAGACGAACTCGAGGCTTGTTTGCTAGTTTCTTTGGACAATACAACAGCTCCGGTGCTTAAATCTCACCAGCATCAGAAAATATATGCTGTCCCTATTTCTTCCCATTATTCGCCCATCATTACGACCACAACAGAATGTCATGGCTCGTTGTTACCCGGGGTAGAAACTTCTGCACTGCACATAGGGCATACCTGCAACATGGCAATGGCTGAAGCAGTTTTCTAGTATTCAGTTTCATCATACGCCATTAATAACAAATTCCCTCTACAACTTAAGCTATTAGAGGAAAACATGGATAGTATACTCATACTTCAATATCTAATACTCCCTCTGTAACTTAATGTAAGGCGTTTTCAAAGTCCACGTCTTACTGTGTATAAAATTGCTGTTTATGGTTGCTTTATCATGCAAAACAAGACTTCATGAGGATTGGCATCATGCAGGCCGATGGTGGAGAGAAAGTTTATGAAATCGCATTTGATGGAGGAATTAAGAGAACTTATTGTGTGACAATAGGTCCTTTCTTGCTTTCTTTTATAAGAGATTGGTGGACATTTTTCCGGCTATGGAAGGAAGAATAGGGGGTGGACAGGTGGTGGCTGTACCTTGTTTAACTGCAGCCACTGGTTTATGCAGTCAGAATGATATGAATGCTTGCAAGGAAGTGCAACCAATGATTCACCTTCCTCAAATTCCACACGGCAAATAACACATCTGCAAAATGAACTTCGCGTATCAGAACATTTAATGACTATAGACAAAATTTTGAAAAGATAAAGGTTATAAATCATGTACATACTGTTCCATGTTGCTGTCTTGGTTATCTTCTGCTTGGTAAGTTACTAAAGGCAATGAAGCCAGAGTATTGGCAGAAACACCTCTGCTTTCCGTACCGACCACTTCACCCAATGCAACCAGCTCCTAAAACACCAAAACCATAAATTAAGATCAAATGGTGAATCTTGAAATTCAGTCTGGTTTAACAGAAAAGAATCTTAAATCTTCATATGCAGATATAAATGCAAATAATCACCCTTTCTTCTAGTACAAAATACAAAACTTACCTCATACGAGTATTCGTCTGGATCAACATCTTCCCATGCATCCTAAAGTTTGACATAAGCACAAATACTGAAAATGTCAGGTACCAACTTCATGCTTGGAAGATTGATTATAACAAGAAAATAAGACTATTACATTGACAAAAATACAAATTGGTCGTATGGGATGGATATTGATAGATTCATAAGATTACTTTCAGCAGTTCCTAGTTCTGGATGCCAGCAACAATATGCTTATTCGCAATAAAAAGATCATGATGAAAGAAAAATTTCATTCAAAGTTCTAATAAACGATATGGCTGTGTGCATTTGAGGATGCAACGGCTAGGATGCTTCCCCTTCCTTATAGAAAAAAAGAACGGAAAATTACATTCCAAATTCTATACTGGTCTTCCGTATATTTACAAACGACAGGCAATGGAATGAAGGCGCAAATATACCACCGTGTTAACCCAATCCACATTATTTTACTAAATGCAGAGCAGTTCTAGATTTTAGCCACCAACTACTGAATCTGATCAATGGCATGAAATTATTTATTCTAGATCACTGCAAAGTACATAGATGATGAGTAGAAGGCAATAATGAAGATACAATGCAAATCCTAACATGAGCAATTAACTGATATAGTTAAACAGAAACTTGAAGCTATCCTGAATAAAATAACAAATCTAATCTTGAGAGAGAAACTGCATGGTTGCCTAAGCATACACATCAATAAACATTTGATTATAACAATGGAATGTACTGTCACCTGTGCGCTATCCCCATCTTCCTCATCTTCAACATCATGCTCCATCTCTTCCCCTACTGAAGAAACAAAGAGACTAATCAACAACCCAAGAGGGGACAGGGAGAAAACGTGACTGAATTTCGAAAAGTCTTGTCTCCTGCACTCACAATCAGTGATCCCAGCGAGCGCCATGAGCCGCTGGGCGACCTCGCGCTCCTCGGCATCCTGCAGGGCCCGCGCATACGCCTCGTCGTCCTCGTACCGCGCGGGGTCCAATTCGGGCCCCTCCGCTTCGCCCACCTCCTCGTCCTCATCCCCCTCCTCCTCGTAATCGCTCCCCTCGTCGCCTTCGATCCCTTCCTCTTCCTCGTCGTAGTAGTCGTAGCTCCCAGCGTCCGAGGCATCGTACTCGCTGCCGTCCCCGCCGTGCGCGCTCAGCATCATGTACGCCCGCTCCTGCGGCACCGAGCGCGGCAACCCCAGATTAATTAAACCACGAAGCATCGGCGGCGGAACCGACCCCGGTAGATCTGGACGCTTACCTGCTCCTGGAGGACGCGCGCGAGGGCGAGGTCGGCCTCCTCCTGGCTTAAGGCGGTGAACGGCCGCCTCCCTACCGCGGCCGCCGCGGCGGCCGACACGTCGTCCCCTCCGGCCCCGGCTGCGGCGGGAGTATTGGGGCTATGGTTTTGGTCCGCGCTGTGCTTCTCGCCGCCGTTTCCCTTGGGGCCCTCCATGGGAGGGAGAGATGGAGCAGTTAGGGATCGGAGACGAGAAGGAGAAGGCAACGACGGGAAGGAAGCAGAAATTCAATAGTGGCAACGTTAAGCAATCTCAGGCGCACCGCACCCGCACGCGGACGCGGTAGCTATATGAGGACGAGGCAAACGTTTTGCCGTGGGTTTGAACAGGAGGTATCTTTTTTTTATAGTATAGCCTTAAAACATGAGGTATCTGTTTTTTTTTTTTTTAAATGCAGGAGGTATCTGGTTGGGACCGAGTCGGTCAGGAGACTCGAGATAGAAACAAACTCACGCTCTGAAATCTCTGTCTCTAGTACTCCTTTTTCTATTTCTTTAGACAGAGTGTTTCGTCAATCTTACATAAATTTTCCCTCCTTCTCTTCATTTCCATTTTTTCTTTTATATCTGTTTTTTCCTTTTTGAAATCCGTCTTAGCTGTCACATCCTTTATTGACTTATCAAAAATGGTAATTCAATAATTTTTTTACCAAATAAGCAATTTCTATTTAGGTTGGTAAATCACGGGTAGGGATTTTATAAACATTTATTTACACGATCACATTAATACAAGGGAAATCATTCTGTACAAACACGTAATCACCGACTAAAGTACTGGAATTTTTATATCTTGTTGCTCATGCACAATTATCCAATATAAAGAGAAAAGTCCATATTGCAACTTTCAACTTGCCACATAATTTAAAAGTCAACCCTCTACTTTAAAATCGGTCATCCACATCTCAAACTAAGATCCACTCGTGCTGCATATGAAGATAATCATATAAAGACAGCACCTCATGTTATAATCATGACCACTGATGGTATAGTGCATGCAGTAGTTCGCCCCGCACACAACCTTGCAAAACAATGAAGACTGTCGTGGCACGTTAATGTCATTGTGAGGCTCGGGTATGCTAAAGAAATAGTCTCAAATTCATAGATCCTATTATGTAATTGCTTCAAAAATGATGGTGGGATTTTTAGAGTGGCCCTCGTATTGGCCGTGTTGAGAATATGGATAGTTCTGGACGCGGTGTTTTGGCACCTAGGAGTCAATTTCTGGATAGTTCTTCCATTTCTAGTGCATGCAATCTAGTGATTCAAGCATACCTGAAGCCCTCTTGATTCTCCAAGTGCCATGAGCCTTGTTATGTCTATGGCATTTGGTCCTCTCAAGTACTCCGGTTCAAACACCTTGATCACTTTAGTAGCAAATCTAAACATGCTTTGAGGCATGTGTTTTTAGACATGCCGAGGTACTCATCCCATGAATTTGCTGGCGTGTCATATAAAAGCATCCTCATAGAGCCGTGCACTCGCAATTAGAGAAACCAATGTTATTCATCATAGGCCCTAACAACTCGGTAGATGTGTTCGAACACATGTCGTTGCATCCGAAATTGACGGTGGAAATAGGTTCAATTAGTGCATCAGGGGCAAAGCAGTCGTCGTACAACATCATATGTCCCTTGCCTCTGTTAGTTCAACACCCGATGTCTCTTCGACTAAGCCTTGAAGTTTAGAACATGCTCCATGTCTTCAAGAATCACGCTCATCATCGTCGTTTCATCGTCTGACAAGCTCATCTGAATCCCCTGTGTTAGCTTCAAAGTAAACAATGAGAGCATAAAAAAATGGCTATGGCATCTTGCCGAACACTTACCCTGCGTGGTGTCCATCATGGACGACGTCGGCAAGGGCGGAGGGTACCTAGGCGGTGGCCGGCTCAGGGGTGGAAAGGCGGCGTAGACAAAGCTGTGCGAGTGCCTCACCCTTCATCCTTCAATGGCGGGGTCGGACCTCCATGAGTGAGTAGGACAGCCGCGACGAGCGTGGAGGCAGAGACGTTGGCAGGGGCGTAGAATAACTGACGCGGCTGGCAGCAGGCGTGAAGGCGCATCCAGGACAAAACCTCAGCTTCGTCCCGGAGCGCCGGAGCGTTAATGTAGCAGGCGCCTGGAGTTGCCAGGAGATGGGGTGACGCTGAAGCCGAAGGTGGATCTCGGGCAACATGTGGGGTGGATAGAGGCCGCTACGGGGTTCCAGATCCGGTCACAGCTACAGGGCCGGAGGTTAGACAAAGGAGATCCAGGCGGCAGCGCGCCTGATGTCAAACGAGTTGTGAGAGCCCCATCCTCCTGCTAGTGATTAGTTTTTTAGTAGTTTTTACTGGTATATGTACTCCTTTCGTTCATAAATATAAAATGCTTTAACTTTTTTGTAAATCAAATGCATATAGACATGTTTTAGTGTGCTTCTTTACTCATTTCAAACTGTATGTAATCCATAATAAAATATCCAATCTTATATATTTGTAAACAAGGGAGGGAGTACTATCTACTGTTTTTCGTACTGGTCATTTTTACACCGCATATTAGATTTTTGTCAAATGCAAAGTTTGAACAAAATTATATTAAAAAATATAAACTCTACAATATCAAATATATATACTATAAAACAACATTTTGTAATGAATCTAATAATGTTGATTTAGCATTATGAATGTTGATATTTTTTTTATAAATTTGGTTAAATTAGAGGTACTTTGACTTCAGACAAAATTTATATTCAGACTAAAAAGGACCGGAGGGAGTACTTCCTATAGATTCGCCAGCAGCCGTCTGTGATTATGTATCAGGAGGATCGCCGTCCCAATTTGAAGTTTTTTCATGGAAGTTTCAACCATCATCATTGACTATGACAACTTAAGATCCTCGCCGTCCGTGACTATGCACATCGTGGTGAGATGTTTGAAACTGAACGCAACATGAGGGTTGCCCTCTCGCGGACTTCAAACTTGCCGGCCGGCAAGGTAGAAGCGGCCGTCCTGCTCACGGCAAGTAAAGCATTGGATTGCATTGCAAGCACATATCTGTGCCATCTCGTCGGTTTCTTGCACAGCTGCGCCATGGATTTAAATACTCTCGACGAGGTGTTGGCATGGACTGGTTTTCGGCCACCTCAACTGTAAGCAGGGAGACGAATCATCTGATGTGCACGGCAGGTTAAGTTTGCCTCTTCGGGGCCATTGGTTCTATGCCTAGTGTTAAGAATCAAACGACGTGTCCTTACTGAACCGTCATAACGAGCCTCATTAGGATTAGCCTAAATAGAGTTATTAGTGTCCAAAGCGCCGTACGGACGCGATCGTCCGTGCGGACGCCTTCTCGATGCCGAACAGGCACATCCTGTAACAGGCGCCTCAAATTGAGGCGCTAATCCTTGTATATAAAGGGCTTTGCCCAACTATCAATGACACAAGTTTTCCATCAAATCTTTACACGTTATCAGCCATGCTAGCCTCGACCAACAGAGCACGAACAAGAAGAGACGAGAAGGTGAGATGGCAGGGATGAACCTGCATAGAATCGCCACTGCCCTTGTTCGATTCATTTGACGGGAGATCCGTCGATCTGCCAGACGCCACAGTGCTGGTGTTCCTCGCCATTGGGGCCCAGGCAACGGCCGCCGTGGTCGTCGTGGTCGTCAGGATCACCCTGGCCCCGCCGCCGCAGAGCAGGCAGGACCAAGCAACCCATCTGCCGCCGTCCACCACGCCTACCAGGCACCCCCGATGCCGGCCTTCGTCGCTCCGCAAATGGACTGGGCTCCCGCCGATGCAGCAGCCCTGTTCCTGGGAGAGGAGGACTTCTTCGACGCCGCTCAGGCCCCGCCACCGCCCGGGATCTTCTCCGGCAACGGCATGGACGTAGGCGTGGCCTTCTGTCTGGTGCACGGATACGCCCCTTGCCCTGCCCGCGATTTCTGCCCCGTGCACGGGTACGGGCCGTGCCCTCCACCGCCGGCCACTCCACCACCAGAACCGGAGGTCATCGACGAGCCGCTCGCCTACCCGGACCTCCCAATGCCGACGCCCGCCGACGAAGACGAGGAGCACTTCGCCCCTCCAGGCTATGGCCCTGTGCCCGCCATGATGGAGTGGGAGGTGACGCCGAACGAAGAGGAGGAGCAGTGGCTCAACTCCGTTGTGAAGCAGGAGCCAACCACGCCGGCGGAGACCAAAGAACCCGGCGCCACCATCCCCGACCTCAACACTGCCACCTGCGTGAAGATCGAGGAAGCGGCGTCGTCTTCCAAGGCCCCAGCATCTCCGCCGCCTCCGCCCCCGGCAAGCCCGCTAACGCCTCCACCGGCGGCTCCCCGGATCCTTTGCCGTTTCGCGGCGGCGCTGGAGCAGCACCGCCCCGGCCTCCGCTCCGGCTCCTGGGCCCCTGCAGGCCTCCACCTCCCCGGCTACGCCGCGGGGGGACCCTCCTCCTCCTGAAGATCGCCGGCGCTGGGCGCCATCGGCGGCGGCCGGCGGGATCCCGTGGAGGTGGCGGTGGAATGGGGGGGATTGACCCCAACCGCCCCACCTCCCAGTCCCCCTTATCCGCTCGATGTCTCCATCAGTGGCGCCGCCATGGGCCTGGGCCGAAAGGCCTCGTGGGCTGTGGCCCATGTTGCAACGACTAGGAAAAAAATACCCAACGGGTTATAGGCTAGATTGCAGAAAAATCCTTTTATTATCGGGATTTCGTGCATTAGTCCAACTACTAGCACTAATTTAGTGCTTGTCATGTTTTAGCCCCGTAAATTTGGGAATTCGCAGATACGTTCAACTACTAGTGCTGTAATTAAGTATTGTCATGTTTTAGACCTTGTATCTCGATGTGGTTATATATTGTACTCGATTAAATTGTGTATTGATGTTTAGACCATATTATTTCTATAAATCATTATATGTTCAATGTGTTTGCAATTTGCAACCCCTATAACATGTACAAATGGTACAATAATATTATTTTGCAGTTGAAAATCATTTATTAATTCGCCATCAATTAAGTCCAAAAATGCCTATGTAGCACAAAAATAGACTTAATTCGAATAGAATTAATATGCAAATATTTATATAATCTAAACAAAGTTCAAGTCTTTACTTGAATTCACAACAATTGCAAAATTTATTACAACATGACCATGATGATTTTAATTTACATACAAGTAAATTGATCGAATATCTGGTTCTCAATCTCGTAGGACAAAATGACCGTCAAAGAATTTGAAGAGCCTGCGCTCGACGGACACAACTATCCTACATGGGCTATGGATGTTAAAACCAGTCTTTCATCCCATGGAATTGCAGCTGCACTCATACCTCCTGCAGACCCTCCCCAAGAGGGAATTGCACAATTAACCGAACAACAACAATATGCTGCTTTATACATAATAAGGCACCATATCCATCCAGATCTGATCTGAATATTTGATGGAGGAATCTCCAAGCAATATGTGGCAATCACTTAAGACTAGATATGAACAGCAAAAGGCAGTTATACTTCCTGAAGCTAGTCATGAGTGGACCCATTTAAGACTCCAAGATTTCAAATCGATCGGAGCTTATAATCATGAGGTTCATAAAATTTGTTCAAAGTTGCGGTTTTGCGAGAAGGAGCCTACAGAAGCAGATAAGATAGAAAAGACTCTATCCACTATGCTCCCGGCTGACAGGATCCTACAGCAACAATATCGTGCCCGCAATTATACAGTTTACTCTGAACTTATACATGTGCTCCTCTAGGCTGAGAAACACGATGAACTTCTGCTAAAGAATAGTAATCAACGCCCAGTTGGGGCCGCTCCTCTGCATGAAGTACATGCAAATTTTCAGAAAAATACCAAGTTCAATGGTTCTTTCAAAGGCCAAAACAAGAACTTTAAGGGTAAGAGCAACCACAACAAGAAGAACAAGCCACAAAATTCAGACAAGGGGAAGGGCATAACAAAGAATAAGTTTGATAAAACTAAACTTTGCCAGAAATGTGGATGCTACAAGCATGTCACCAAAAAATGCCGCACCCCAAGACATCTGGTAAACCTCTACCTGCAATCCATGGGACGTAACAGACCTGCCCAAGGAGCAAGATATGAAGCTCACTTCAATCTTCAACCTGATAACAACAAGGAAGCTGGTTGTTCGCAAGATGTTCGAGGAGCACCAAGTAACAACAAGGAATTCCATCTATCGCAGGACTCCATGGACACGGAGAATATGATGACCGAATACGCCGCCGACATGTTCGGGGACTTTGACTAGTCAATTGACTCCATTTAGATATTTTATTTGTTTACATCCATCAGATTGTTGTAATAAAAACATATTATTATTGTTATTGTCATCATTCTATATTGTAAAAACACAATATATATTATATCAGCACTTTGATATCAATAAAATTTGTATGTATTCTATATATCCAATAAAGTGTTTTTCATTAAACTGAAAATTCCACATTTTTAATATATAGATTTCTACGGGAGTCAATCCAATGGAGGAGGAAATGTGCCTTGTGGACAGTGGCACCATAAACTCTATACTTAGGGAAATAAAGTATTTCCAAACTCTTACAAAATTGAATGGAGATATTTTAACAATCGCTGGACGCGATGCGGTAATTGTTGGCAAAGGACGTGCCATATTTACCCTCCCTATGGGTACACAAATTGTAATTGAGGATGCTTTATTGTATCCCGATTCAACTCGTACCCTCATAGGTTATAGAGATATCCGCAAAAATGGTTTCCACATTGAAACTTATGAAGATAACAAAGAGGAATATCTCCTCTTTACCAAAGACAACGGATATGGCAAACGTATATTTGAGAAAATCCCCTCTTTATCATCAGGATTGTACTACACGTACATAAAACCCGTAGAGCAAGTTGCGTATAAGGTAATTTTTCAGAATGTAAATGCATTCCAAACTTGGCATGATCGCCTTGGTCATCCTGCTATAGGGATGATGAGGAAAATTATCTGCAATTCCAATGGTCATGACTTGAATGAAGCTAAATTCCCACAATCTTCAGATTTTATATGCACTGCATGTGCTACTGGGAAACTCATTTTAAGACCCTCATATCTTAAAATTCAAGCAGAACCACTACAATTCCTTGAACGAATTCAAGGCGATATTTGTGGTCCGATCCAACCATTGTCTGGACCTTTTAGGTATTTCATGGTTCTAATAGATGCATCTACACGATGGACTCACGTGTGTTTACTATCTACACGAAACCATGCATTTTCCAAAATAATGAGACAAGTTATCAAATTGCAAGCTCATTATCCTGAGAATCGAATTAAATCAATTAGAATGGACAACGCTGCTGAATTCTCTTCACATGCTTTCAATGATTATTGCATGGCATTAGGCATTGAAGTTCAGCACTCAGTCCCATATGTCCACACTCAAAATGGATTGGCAGAATCTCTAATTAAGAGAATTAAGCTCATTGCACGACCCTTACTAATGAATTGCAATTTACCAACTTCTTGTTGGGGTCACGCAGTTTTACATGCTGCTGACTTAATCCAATTGCGACCAACTGCATATCACAACACTTCCCCTCTGCAATTAGTACGTGGAAACCTACCAAATATTTCCCATCTGCGTAAATTCGGATGCGCCACATATGTGCCAATCTCACCACCGCAGCGTACATCCATGGGCCACACAGAAAATTGGGGATCTATGTGGGGTACAAATCACCGTCGATAATCAAGTACCTTGAACCCCTCACGGGGGATCTGTTCACAACCCGTCACGCTGACTGCATCTTCAATGAGGACCATTTCCCGGCATTAGGGGGAGATATCAAGTACCAAAAAGAATACCCGGAAATCGATTGGAATGCCCAAGGCATTTCCTCATCTGATCCACGTACTCAAGAAACTGAACTTCAAGTTCGAAAAATAATTAATTTGCAACACATTGCAAATAACCTGCCAGACTCATTTACTGACTATAAAGGTGTTACCAAATCCTACAATCCTGCTAAAAACGCGCCCGAAAGAGTGGAGGTACCAACAAAAACTACTCAACCCCCTGTTCAAAGGAAGAGGGGGAGAAGTACAGCCACGGAACAGGATTCAGCTCCTCACAAGCAACAAAGGAAACTGTCGTGGAATTGTCACGACACATGTCCTCGTGAAAGGACTAAGTCGTGGAGCCATCGCAACTAGGAAGCTTAAAGGGGTTAAAGAGGGACAAAGGACACGAGGGTTATACTGGTTCGGCCCCTTACGGTGAAGGTAAAAGCCTACTCCAGTTAAGGTGGAATTACTAGGGTTTCGATGACCAGGGAGCGAATCCGCTATGCCTGGCTACCGATTTTATGTTACCTCTCCTAAACCGCCGCTGGGTCGTCCCTTTATATACAAAGGTTAACGCCCAGCGGCACTCAGAGTCCCGGCCGGCTCATAAACAGTGTCCGGCTCGGTCTCTTAACTATTCTTGCCTTACAATACAAGTCATGCCATTACGGCGGTTTATCACTACGGGCCTTAAGTCACCTATGGGCTTTAGGCCCTTTACTGAACCGCCATCTTCAAGCTTGATATTGGGCTTCATATGATGAATCGCCATAACGTAACCCGGGCCCTCCTAGGTGGGTTACGCCAGTAGTTATATCCCCAACATTAGGCCCCAGATTGATTTGAACTGGTTCATGTCAATCTTCAATACTTTAAGAAAAAACCTTCTGGCTTCTGTCTGTGCAAAAGTTATAACCCGCCAAGACGTCATCTTCTGGATTTTTGGTGACCCGCCATGACGTCATCTGCCATTAATGCATGTTTTGCCAACGTATCTCAACGGATCCTTATCTTAATAACCGTCCCGAAAATCGAGGCGTCTTTGTTGTTGGATAATCATGTTTTCGGCCTCCTTGTTTTTCGCGCCCACTTACCAGTCTTCCCTTATAAATAAGCACGACCAGGTTTTTTTTCTCATTCCCCCCTTTCTATCGTCTTCCTCCTCTCGACGCCTCAGAGCCCGAACTCCGCCGCCGCCGTCGACCTTCGCGTCTGCACCAGCCAAGGCCGCTGCATCAACCTGTTTTGACTAGAGAACTGCGACGCACCTCCGCTGTTCAGCAGCTCCAGTAAGTATTCCTCTTCTCGAATGTCAGATCTGCATTAGGGTTTCCGCGTTCTTCCGTGTTCTTCGTAGTTCATCACGGTTTCTTCGTAGTTCTTCCACCGCGGTCTCCTTTGATCCAAAAGTAGTATAGAACTCATGCGGTAGTTGTTTTGCGTCCATTTTCAATACTAGCAGACCCCTTTTGCTTGTAAAAAGACCTCATTAGAGCTCACGAACTCATTTGTACCAGTTTTTAGGTCTAGAATGTTTTCTTTTCTGAACGACTGGTTGATCCAAAATAACAGCTGCAACCTGTGAAACCTGTTTGTGCGATACTTAGGCAAAAACTGTATCCGTTAGCCATGGCGGCTCTTATCGCCGGCTTAAAGAGGCAATGCTCAATGA
The DNA here is from genome assembly GCF_018294505.1 of Triticum aestivum. NCBI lineage: Eukaryota > Viridiplantae > Streptophyta > Magnoliopsida > Poales > Poaceae > Triticum > Triticum aestivum. The sequence goes on along the minus strand of NC_057814.1, from coordinate 263,848,350 downwards.
ATAATCCTGATCACTCATAGTGGATTTAAATAACTTAATTGCTTATGATGCCCATGGTGGCTTAAACAATCTGACACAATTAGCCATATATCATTAGGCCCCTTCATAAGCCGCTATCTTGAATATGAATTGAAATATTTTCTCTGGCTTAAATTTGAGCCAGAAATTTTTACTTTGTCATAGGCTTCCATCTTCATAATGCCACCCAAGGCTCCCAAAGCACCCGTCACATGCAACTGGGTTAGATCCACCGTCACTGATAGCATCTTAAACGATTTTGTGAAGACCGGTTATCTGCCGAAGAAAGAGGTCATGTCCTATCGTGCTCCTGATCCGTCAGAAGAAAAGCCTCAACCCAAGGATGGGGAAGTTGTCATTTTTACTGATCACATGAACCGAGGTTTTGCTCCACCCGGCTCAAAACTTTTCAGAGACGTCTTGCACTTTTTTGTCCTGCGACCTCAAGACATCGGACCCAATTCCGTGTCAAACATCTGCAATTTCCAAGTGTTCTATGAGGTGTACCTTGGAGAAGAACCCAGCTTACTACTCTTTAGAGAGCTATTTTATCTGAACCGTCAAAACGAATGGGCCCATGGGCCCAGCTTGGAACTTGGCGGAATCTCAATCCAACGACGGAGAGACTTTCTCTTCCCTTATGCCGAGCCGCCAAGTCACCCTAAAGATTGGAACCAGACATGGTTCTACTGTCAAGATACTTCTCCGGCTAATGAGAACCCTCTGCCCGGCTTTCGCGCCCTGCGCCTGGAGTCAACTCACCCCTTACCAGACAAATTATCTCTGGCTGAACGTCAAACACTTGCCCCCACCATAAACAAGATCAAAGCTCTTCTGGGGAATGGCCTAAACGGCATTGACTTGGTCCGGGTTTGGATTTCCTGGCGGGTGATTCCTTTGAGCCGCCGCCCCGACTTGATGTGCGATTACACGGGCCAGAAGACTGATCCTCTACGGCACAGCCCCGACGACTTACCTGAGGATGTTATCGATGATATGACCAAGTCTCTTCTGAACGAGAGCCTGTCAGATTGCGGGAAAGCGGGATTAAGCCCTTTCTGCAAGGCTAACCCAGCTCCAGCGGTAAACCATTAACTTGAGCGTCTTACTTTCCACTTTGACAATTTCGTCTTTACTCAAAAACTCTTGCTATATTTTACAGGCTGATGATAAATTTTGGAAGGTCAAGTATGACCATGAGGCTGCAAAGAAAGCCAAAAAAACTAAGAAAGCCGCCAGGAAAACCGCTGCCCGTAAGAAGGGGAACAAACCTAGCGCCTCGGATATGCTTCATCTGGACGATACCTCCGAGTCAGAGGTAGCTCTTGACTCTTTAGGCTCCTTTTTTAACCATCTTATTGACACTGATTATCAGCAGGAAGACACAGGAGCGAGTCATGCAGTAATTGAAGAGGTAACTATAATTTCCTCCGACTCCGAGCCTTTGCCGAGACAGAAAATCCGAAGGGTAACCTGGAAAATAAGATTTTCACATCCTTTAGCTTATCAAGATCCTCAATTTCTTTTGAAGCGACAGATTCACGAGAGTCGGAGGCAGACCCGGACCAGTAAAGATGCAGACCTCTCCTCCGGCTTACCCGATGTAACAAGGAAACGCCGGACTGAGGTTATCTCCGATTTATATTCTTTGTACCCTTTGGCGGGTTTCACTCGTCAACCACTCAATTCTTCTGACTCGAACTACCAGGGAACTTCACCTTCCTCCGGCGAATCAATGCAGTCCAGCATGCCGGCTTTCAAAACCGCTCCAGGGTAATGATAATCTGTTTATCTTGTGCTTATCTTACTCATGTTTTTGTACTAACCCTTTAATTTTCAGTGTACAAGTAAAGCCCAGCAAGAGGGCGAAGAGAAGTAAGCCGGCCGAAGAGCCGATCTTAGCTGAACCGGAACTCAGAACGGCTGCTCCTGATGCTTCCGCCTATGAGCCGCCGGCCGCACTAGCCCATGATGCTCCAACTCCCGCCACTGATCGGTCTGTCGAACAAGTTATGGAAGGTTCTGAGAACCCGGAGATCCCTAGCCCGACCAAGGCGGATGATCCGGACGTTGAAATCACCCGGACTGACTTTGTTGAGCCGGGGAGACCTACCGTGCTGGCTAAGTGCTCCGCCAAGGAAGAACTTCTGGAACGCCGCAAAGCCAAGCTGGACATCACTGATTATGCTCATCTGAGTATTGGAGACATTGTCTCTGGTTATGTAAACCAAGTGCACAACAGCCGGGATCTGGAAATTGATATGGTGAAACAAATATACCAAAAATCTGAGGTATAACTCTCGTTGCTTATTCCTTAGTTATCCTTACTATGCCAGCCCCCAAGTCTATTACTTATGATAAAATATGTTATAGACTTAACACCAGCTTAGTAATCACTGCAAGAAAACCGGCTTATCCGGTAGCGCCCAAGGGCCGGTTTAGACAACATATTTGAACCGGTCCTCACCGTGTTTTAACCAAGTAATTGAACAGCAATATGCATTAGCCCCCAAGTGCCAAGTACTTTTGCCTGCAAAGTGCTTGGGACTTATTTCCATGAACCGCCACTGTAAATAGAGTTCTTCAGCATACATTAGCCCCCAAATGCCAAGTATCTTTGCTTGCAAAATGCATGGGACTTAATGTTGCATTATGATAACCCTAACTGTAACCCGGAATTTATACAGGCCGCCATCAATCAATTTGAATCGGAGATCTCTGAACTGAAGACTCGCCTGAAAACTCAAGAGAGTGAGACCCAAAAGGCCAATTCCAAGTTTGAATTTAGTGTATCCAAACAAGAAAAAACGAAAAAGAAGTTTGAAGCCGAGAGAAAAGCCTGGGCTGGTGAAAAGGTTGTTTTGCTCCACCGGGCTGAACAAGTGGAGGCCACTCTTGCAGAAACAACCGCCGAGTTATCCGGCTTAAAACGCCATGTATCTCAGATGGTCTCAGCAATCTTTGGTAAGTTACTCTGTAAGTGTTAGCTAGCTTAAATCTTTTTCAACAAGCATCTCAATTGTCATCAGCTCACCTGACCTTGTAATGCAGGCCCCAGAAGTTCCAATCTCAACCAAAGCATGCTGACAAAGCTGAAGGCCGTTTATACCCTGGTGGAACAACTCTACACCGGGTCACAACGTGCCTTAGCCGTCGTGGCTCTGTCAAATGAAGTTCCCACTCATCTGGCGGATGTGCTAAGGCGGCTTGCCGTGCTACCTCAACGATTCCAGGAATTGAGACGAGCTTCTGGAAGAGCCGGAGCCATAGCCGCTTTAAGCCGGGCCAAGGCGTGGCTACCGGAGCTAGACCCGGCCGACATCGCCCTTGGGTATCCCAGTTTGAAGGAGGACGGCACCCCATTTAACCAGAAGGATTTCGCCGCTTGCGTGAAGGACATACGCCCTGAGGCCACTCTGATCGGTAATGACACGGATCTTACCAAATACGAACCGGGTTATGACGCCGAGAATCAGAGAATTCCAACACCACATTATGAAGCAATCAGCCTGATCCCTCCAACTCGTAAGCATACCTTCGCCCCTGAAGTTGATCCGGCCGGGTTAATTGATGATGAAGCTGAATTTGAAGCCTTGAGTGGCATTGACTGGAAATCATCAACCTTCCAGGACAGGGAAACAGCCGGAGGAGCGAAAAGGGATGAACCGGAAGCCTCAGGCCCAAAACACCTTTAATCCTTCAAGCAGCTCATGTGTACGTCTTGATGAAAACAATGCTTCATTATTTGGACTTGGGGAGTCATGTAATAGGGTAGAAAAAATGCTTAATTTTGTCGTGCCATCGCGCACTTGTGTGGCGCTCAACACTTCTTAAGCCGCCCTCTTATATTCCCCCGGGTTATGCTTGATCCTCTGCTTTCCTTATGTTTAAAGAGCTGCTTGAAATTGTCCTGCATATAAAACAAATCACAAGTCCCTTGGCGGCTTACCGCATGGAGGGTCATATATCTTACATATAACCCGGAGTATGAATCAAAATCATAAAAAACCGGTTCTCAATTATATCTTTGAGACAATCATAACAGCATACCTGTGATCCTTCGATTATACTACCGGTTTATGTGACCCAAAAAAATGAGCGTAAGAACCCAACTCTGTAATATGATGTTTATTATGTGTGATCAACTTTATTGATCAAGGTTAAGCCGGTGGAATAGAAACCACCCTTGAACACTTTAGACATGATCAAAAGAACTTCAAATAAAATCCAAAAAAATGTTTGCAAAAAGAGACTTCAAAAATTTGGAGGCTTCTGATTCGAATACGACCAGAAAACCGTCCCAAAGGGGTTAAGCTAAGATTCGAATACGATCATATAGCCCCCAGTGGCTTTGGCGTTGCCGATCAAGAGGGTACCGACAACTATGTCCTCTTTGGTTCAAATACGACCTATGTTTGAACAGGAAGCCCCCAAATGACCTTGAGAGTTGTTTAACGACGCTGATTCGAATACGATCCACGTCGGTTGCCAAAGGGGGTTGAGCTATGATTCAAATATGATCAAGAAGCTCCCCAGTGAGCTCGGCAGTGTGCCGATCAAAAGGGTATTGACAGCTATGTTCTCTTTGGTTCGAATACGACCTATGTTTGAACAGGAAGCCCCCAAGTGATCATAATATTAACAGCTAGGTTCGAATACAATCATACGCCGGATCAGCCCCCAAGCGATCATGTGAGGTCACAATGAAAACAACAATGACACATTTACCTTTGGGGGGAAAAAGGACTGAGGTCCTGCCTTATTATTTATCATAATATATACATGGTTACAGAAATATGTACATTATGAGAGCCGGTGGCTCAAGTGTAATAAGGCCGAAGATGAACGATATTCCACGGCCGGCGGGTCTCCTCCTCCGACTTATGTGAATCTTTGTGTTCTCGAACATCGATGAGGTAGTATGACCCGTTGTGCAAGTTCTTGCTGACCACAAAGGGCCCTTCCCAAGGTGGGGATAACTTGTGTGCATCTGTTTGATCCTGGATGAGCCGGAGCACCAAGTCACCTTCCTGAAAGGTTCTGGACTTAACCCGGCGGCTATGATAGCGGCGCAGGTCTTGTTGGTAAATCGCCGAGCGAGCTGCTACTACGTCACGCTGTTCGTCCAACAAGTCAAGAGCATCCTGACGCGCTTGTTCATTGTCCGCCTCAACATAAGCCGCCACACGAGGCGAGTCATGACGGATGTCGCTAGGGAGAACCGCCTCGGCTCCGTAAACCATGAAGAAAGGCGTGTAACCCGTAGACCTATTAGGAGTAGTATTAATGCTCCATATCACAGAGGGTAATTCCTCCACCCAACAACCCGGCGTCCGCTGCAGAGGGACCAAAAGCCGGGGCTTGATGCCTTTCAAGATTTCCTGATTGGCTCTCTCAGCTTGGCCATTGATTGGGGGTGAGCCACCGATGAAACATCAAGCCGAATATGCTCCCGTTGACGAAATTCTTCCATGGCTCCTTTAGACAGATTGGTACCATTGTCAGTTATAATGCTGTGTGGAAAACCAAAGCGAAATATCACCTTTTTCATGAACTGAACCGCCGTGGCTGCATCACACTTACTAACTGGCTCTGCCTCAACCCACTTTGTGAACTTGTCAACCGCCACCAAGAGGTGGGTCTTCTTATCCTTGGACCTTTTGAAAGGCCCAACCATATCAAGCCCCCAGACTGCAAACGGCCAAGTGATTGGAATCATCCTCAACTCTTGAGCCGACACGTGAGCACGTCTTGAGAACTTCTGACAACCGTCACATTTACTGACTAAGTCCTCTACATCAGCATGAGCCGTCAGCCAATAAAAACCATGACAAAAAGCTTTGGCCACAAGGGATTTTGAGCCGGCATGATGGCCACAATCCCCCTCATGAATCTCACGTAAAATTTCTTGACCTTCCTTAGGGGAAACACAATGCTGAAAAGCCCCAGCGACACTGCGATGATGCAACTCGCCATTGGCAATTATCATTGACTTAGACCGCCGGGTTATTTGTCTGGCCAAAGTTTCATCCTCAGGAAATTCTCCCCGGGTCATGTAAGCCAAGTATGGCACTGTCCAATCTGGGATGACGTGAAGAGCCGCCACCAACTGTGCTTCTGGGTCAGGAACAACCAAGTCTTCCTCTGTAGGTAACTTGACAGAAGGGTTATACAGAATATCCAAGAAAGTATTAGGCGGCACCGGCTTTCGCTGAGAGCCCAGCTGGCTTAAGGCATTAGCCGCCTCGTTCTTTCTGCGGTCAATGTGCTCCACTTGGTAACCCTGAAAATGCCCGGCAATGGCATCAACTTCACGGCGATAAGCCGCCATGAGGGGGTCCTTAGAGTCCCACTTGCCTGATACTTGTTGAGCCACCAAATCTGAGTCACCAAAGCACCCTACCCGGCTTAAGCTCATCTCCTTAGCCATCCGAAGACCATGGAGCAAGGCCTCGTACTCAGCTGCATTGTTAGTACAGGGAAACATCAACCATAACACATATCAAAATTTGTCACCTCGAGGGGAAGCTAACACGACTCCAGCCCCCGAGCCGTCCAATTGCCTGGACCCGTCGAAGTGAATAGTCCAGTATGTGTTATCCGGTTTCTCTTCAGGCATCTGCAGCTCTGTCCAATCGTTGATGAAATCTACCAATGCTTGAGATTTGATAGCAGTACGTGGCACATACTTTAGACCATGAGGCCCAAGTTCAATGGCCCACTTCGCGACTCTTCCTGTGGCTTCTCTGTTTTGGATGATAACTCCTAAAGGAGCAGAACTAACCACAGTGATAGGGTGGCCCTGGAAATATTGCTTAAGCTTTCGGCTTGCCATGAATACCCCATAAACAAGCTTCTGCCAATGTGGATACCGTTGCTTGGACTCAATAAGTACTTCGCTGACGTAGTAAACCGGCCGCTGAACCGGATGTTCCTTACCCGCCTCCTTGCGCTTCACCATGATGGCCACACTGACGGCTCATGTGTTAGCGGCTACACAATAATAAGGGCTCCTTATCAATAGGAGCAGCAAGAACTGGCGGTTCAACTAACGGCCTTTTCAAATCCTCAAAGGCGGCATTGGCAGCATCACTCCAGACAAAGTCATCTGTTTTCTTCATCATCTGATACAGCAGTATGGCCTTTTCGCCCAACCGGCTTATAAACCGACTTAAAGCAGCGATCCGACCCACCAGACGCTGGACGTCATTTATACACGCCGGCTTAGCCAGAGAGGTGATTGTCTTGATCTTCTCCGGGTTAGCTTCAATGCCTCTATGAGAAACCAGAAAACCCAAGAGCTTGCCTGCAGGAACACCAAAAACACACTTGGCCGGGTCAAGAATCATCTTGTAGACCTGGAGATTACCAAAGGTCTCCCTCAGATCGTCTATCAAGGTCTCCTTCTCTCTGGATTTTACCACAATATCATCCACATAGGCATGAACGTTGCGCCCAATCTGATTATGAAACAATTCTGTACGCACCGCTGGTAAGTCGCCTGGGCGCTCTTGAGCCCAAAAGGCATAGACACATAACAGAAGGCTCCAAAAGGAGTAATGAACGCCAACTTCTCTTGGTCCTTAACTGCCATTTTGATCCGATGGTAACCAGAGTAAGCATCCAAAAAACTCAAACGCTCACAACCCGCCGTAGCATCAATAATTTGATGAATACGAGGGAGAGCAAAACGATCAGCCGGACAAGCCTTGTTTAAATCCGTATAATCCACACACATACGCCAGGTGCCGTTCTTCTTGAGCACGAGCACCGGGTTAGCTAGCCATTCTGGATGAAAGACTTCGACGATGAACCCGGCCGCCAAGAGCCGGGCTACTTCCTCACCAATAGCTTTCGGCCTCTCCTCGTTAAACCGCCGGAGAAATTGCTTGACTGGCTTAAATTTTGGATCAATATTAAGAGTGTGCTCAGCGAGTTCTCTCGGTACACCCGGCATGTCAGAAGGTTTCCATGCAAAGATGTCCTGGTTCTCACGGATGAACTCGATGAGCGCGCTTTCCTATTTAGGATCCAGATTGGCACTGATGCTGAACTGCTTAGATGAGTCGCCTGGAACAAAGTCAATAAGCTTAGTCTCATCGGCCGACTTAAATTTCATTACCGGCTCATGCTCCGTGGTCGGCTTTTTCAAAGACGTCATGTCTGCCGGGTCAACATTATCCTTGTAAAACTTTAATTCCTCCGTCGCACAAACAGATTCGGCGTAAGCAGCGTCACCTTCCTCGCACTCCAAAGCTATCTTTCGGCTGCCATGAAACGTAATGGTCCCGTTGTGACCCGGCATCTTGAGCTGCAAATATACGTAACACGGCCGTGCCATGAACTTGGCGTAAGCCGGCCGCCCAAATAGAGCATGGTACGGGCTTCTGATCTTGACCACCTCAAAAGTTAGTTTTTCCGCCCTGGAGTTGTACTCATCTCCAAAGGCTACTTCCAGCTCGATCTTACCAACTGGATAAGCCGACTTACCGGGCACCACGCCATGGAAAACAGTATTGGACTGGTTGAGGTTTTTATCAGTTAATCCCATACGACGGAAGGTCTCATAATAGAGGATGTTGATGCTACTACCTCCGTCCATGAGTACCTTAGTGAATTTATACCCACCAACCTAAGGAGCCACCACCAAGGCCAGGTGACCGGGATTATCAACCCGGGGAGGGTGATCTTCCCTACTCCATACAATCGGCTGCTCAGACCATCGCAAGTAACGTGGAACTGTCGGCTCAACAGTGTTCACAGCCCTCTTATGAAGCTTCTGGTCTCGCTTGCACAAACTGGTAGTAAACACATGATACTGTCCACTATTGAGCTGCTTTGGATGGGTCTGGTATCCCCCTGCTGCTGCTGATCACCCTGGCCAGATTGCTGGTTAAAACCACCTCGATTACCTTGAGAATTCTGAAAATTGGAATTTGAACCGCCGCCCGGGCCATGAAAGCCGCCGCCACCTGAGCCGCCGCCCTGCCCATTGTTACCGTCAAACATGTTGGAATCCTTGAAAGCTTTCATGATCGCGCAGTCTTTCCATAGATGAGTGGCCGGCTTCTCCCTAGAGCCATGCCTTGGACAGGGCTCATTTAACAATTGCTCAAGCGTCGGGCCTAACCCGCCAGACCGGGGAGGTGGTCTCCCCTTACATCGGTGATTGTTACCCTGCGCGTTGGTGTTAGCCACAAACTCCATACTATCATCAGCCTTACGTTTATTACCTCCTTGACTCGCCGGGTTATGCTGAGGGCCCTTGCCGTTGCCATTCTTCTTTCCCTTTCCTGTCTTTTCATCATCAGATGCGGGATCCTTGGTACTATCAGAGTCGGCGTACTTGACCAGAGCCGCCATCAGCGTACCCATATCGTTGCAATCGCGCTTGAGCCTCCCAAGCTTCATCTTCAGGGGCGCAAAACGACAATTTTGCTCCAACATTAAGACTGCAGAGCCGGCATCCATCTTATCAGACGAATGTATTATTTCCTTGACCCGGCGTACCCAATGGGTTGTAGACTCGCCTTCTTGCTGCTTGCAGCTAGTCAAATCCACAATTGACATAGATTGCTTACATGTATCTTTGAAGTTTTGGATGAACCGGGCTTTCAGCTCTGCCCATGACCCGATGGAATTAGGTGGCAGTCCCTTCAACCAAGTGCGGGCAGTCCCATCCAACATCATGGTGAAGTATTTGGCCATCGCCGCTTCACTGGCCTCCAGCAACTCCATAGCCATCTCGTAGCTTTCAATCCATGCTCCGGGCTGTAAATCAGCCGTGTAATTAGGTACCTTCCTAGGTCCTTTGAAATCTTTGGGCAGACATTCGTTACGAAGAGCCGGCACCAGACAAGGGACACCTCCAGTCCTCGTAGCTATGCCTGCCTCGATAGAAGCCGTCGGGTAAACCGGAAAGGGCTGGTAAGCTGTCAGCTGAGCCGCCTGCTCAGCCTCTTGACGTGCTCTGTCTTGATCTACCGCGTTAAAGGCTCCATGATGCGTCGGGGCATGCCCACCTGACAAGTCACGACACCGGGCGTTGCTTGAACCGGCCGCCGAAACCATGTGTGTGCTATAACTTGGGCTCCGGTTTGGACGAGGGGTTGAATGAATCCTGTCCCGGCTATATGAATATGCCTCCTGTTGTGCCAAAGCCGTCTGAAGAAGTTCTCTGACCCTGCGGGTTTCGACCGCCGTTGGAGAATCGCCCTCGACCGGGAGAGCCGCCAGTCGTGCCGCTGCAGCGATCATGTTTTCCAATGGGTTAGAGTAATGACCTGGTGGTATTGGTATGTATCGAGGTGGGGCAGTATTCACATGGGGAGGCCCCATCACTTGTGGCTGAACCAGCGTTCCAACCCCGGGTGCCGTGATCTGGTTCATCTCTGGCGGGTTACTAGGCCCTGCACCGGGCGTGTTGAAGAGGTTTCGAGGATCATAAACCGGAGAGAGCCGAGATTGAGCCTTCTGATGCCTCCTTCTCATGACCTCATTGGATGCATTCTGATCCATTGTGAGCCGGAAAGACTGCGCTTGAATCAGCTGAGTCTGGGCGTCCAGAGCCGCCCGTTCTGCGGCCATCGTGATTCCTTCCGCTGTCAGATCTTCCTTGGCTTGCGCTATATCTAGCTTTAACTGTGCCACTTCTGCATCATGTTGAGCTTGATCCGCTGGGACAACCGTGGCGGTTAACAGGGCAGTCATCTTATCCGTGAGATCCATCAGCAATTGAGCCGGCGAGTGCACAGGGCCTCCTGCCCCAGCGGCGGAGTTTTGAACAGGTTGCGTTCCGGCCATGAAGATTCCAACCCGGCTTGGCAGCTCAAAGGGGTCCGGAATACTGTCGCCATCGGAACAACCCCCGAGCCTGCCGTCTTGAAGCTGATACAACGAGTCCGTCTCACCTGTGGACGATTCACCATTAGAGCAGACGGCTGTCTCATCGCCAGATCTAGATCCTTCAGAGAGTCCTCCGTGGATGCATCCCACGAAAGCACGCTTCAAGGTAGGCAGAGTCCGGGCGGGTCTCGCACGCTGAGCCGTCTCGACGAGGTCGGTGCAGATGTCTGGCTCAGGGCCCGGCTCACCAATCTTGCCAATGAAAACGTGGATTCCGCCAAAGGGGACCCGGTACCCGTACTCAATTGAGTCGGCGTCGGGGCCCCAGCCTGCGTTGTCGATGTAGAGCTTGCCGCGACGACTCTTGGTCATCCGGCCCACAGCGTATCCCTTGAGCCCTTCGAAGCTGCCCTTCAAGAACTCAAATCCACCATGCGCTGGCCCCACGGTGGGCGCCAATTGTCGTGGAATTGTCACGACAGATGTCCTCGTGAAAGGACTAAGTCGCGGAGCCATCGCAACTAGGAAGCTTAAAGGGGTTAAAGCGGGACAAAGGACACGAGGGTTATACTGGTTCGGCCCCTTACGGTGAAGGTAAAAGCCTACTCCAGTTAAGGTGGAATTACTAGGGTTTCGATGACCAGGGAGCGAATCCGCTATGCCTGGCTACCGATCTTATGTTACCTCTCCTGAACCGCCGCTGGGTCGTTCCTTTATATACAGAGGTTAACGCCCAGCGGCTCTCAGAGTCCCGGCCGGCTCATAAACAGTGTCTGGCTCGGTCTCTTAATTATTCTTGCCTTACAATACAAGTCATGCCATTATGGCGGTTTATCACTACGGGCCTTTAGTCGCCTATGGGCTTTAGGCCCTTTACTGAACCGCCATCTTCAAGCTTGATATTGGGCTTCATATGATGAATCGCCATAACGTAACCCGGCCCCTCCTGGGCGGGTTACGCTAGTAGTTATATCCCCAACAGAAACAGAGAAAGAAACCCTCTGAACCAGTAAATGTAAACCAACCTAGCATTGATAATCATCAAATGGGTAATATACACCCAGTGGAAGAACAACCTCCACAACCCAGCTCAGTTGTGCACAAACTAACTGGGACATCGGAACACCCAGACTCAATCGTATTGGGAAATCACGAAGAGTCACTAAGGGTGCAGGAAATTTCTATCAACTATGTTCATTCTGGGGAATCATTTGACCGTAAGACTACGACTGTCGACATATATTTTGCTGAAAAGATTGCAAATACCCTTCTCACTGATCATGATCCAAAGACCATGGAAGAGTGCAAGAAACGCTCTGACTGGCCTAAATGGAAGGATGCAATCCAAGCAGAATTAGCCTCGCTCAATAAACGAAAGGTATTCACTGAAGCAATACCTACACCTCCCAGAGTTTTCCTCGTGGGATTCAAATTGGTTTTTGTTCGTAAAAGAAACGAGAAAAACGAGGTGTTGAGATATAAAGCAAGGCTCGTAGCACAAGGTTTCACGCAGAAACCCGGCATTGATTTCACTGAAACATATTCTCCAGTAATGAGTGCAACCACTTTCCGATATCTTATATCTTTGGTAGTGCAAAATCATCTATCTATGCAGTTGATGGACGTAGTGACCGCTTACCTTTACGGTTCACTTGATTCGGACATATACATGAAGGTTCCTGATGGAGTCCCAGTCCCGAATCCAAACGCAAAACGCAACGCATATTGTGTAAAACTAAATAAGTCTTTATACGGCTTAAAACAGTTGGGTCGCATGTGGTACAACCGACTTAGTGAGTTCTTTTTGAAAAAAGGATACTCCAATAATGATGATTGCCCATGTGTTTTCATAAAAAAGTCCGCAACTGGATTTTGCATTATTTCTGTGTATGTTGATGATCTGAACATCACTGGAACCACACAAGATATTGATGAAGCACTCAATCACCTAAAGACGGAATTTGAGATGAAGGATTTGGGTAAAACCAAATTTTGCTTAGGATTACAACTTGAGCACCTTCCCTCAGGTATTTTGGTTCATCAAACCGCCTATATCCAGAAAATATTGGAGAAATTCAATATGGACAAATCCTATCCATCCAAAACTCCTATGGTAGTTCGATCTCTAGACGTAGAGAAAGATCAATTTAGACCAATGGATAATGGAGAAGAGATATTAGGACCTCAAGTTCCATATCTCAGTGCCGTTGGAGCGCTCATGTATCTTGCAAATTGCACCAGGCCTGATATTGCATTTGTAGTGAATTTACTAGCTAGACATAGCGCAGCTCCTACCAAACGCCATTGGACGGGAGTTAAAAATATCTTTCGATATCTCCAAGGCATGAAGGATCTTGGCCTATTCTTTCAATTTCAGAGAAATTTGGACATTGATATGATTGGGTATGCTGATGCTGGCTACTTATCTGATCCCCAGAATGCCAGATCACAAACCGGTTTCGTGTTCCTACATGGTGGGACAGCCATATCATGGAAGTCTTCCAAGCAGACTCTTGTGGCTACATCCACCAATCATTCTGAAATAATCGCTTTATTTGAGGCAACACGTGAATGTGTATGGCTTCGTAGAATGATAAACCACATACAAAAATCATGTGGTAAAGGTTCTATCAAATCTCCAACCATTATCTACGAAGGTAATGCAGCTTGTGTTGCTCAAATGCAAACGGGTTATATAAAGAGCAATATCACTAAGCATATTTCTCCTAAATTATTTTTTCCCCATCAATTACAAAAGAAAGGGAAGATAAACATTTTGCAAGTCAAATCATGCGATAATCTAGCTGATCAATTCACAAAGTCACTCCCAACTTCAACATTTGAAAAATATGTTCATGAGATTGTGAAAGATCGTGGATGTCGCCTAGAGGGGGGGTGAATAGGCGCTTTAAAATAATTACGGTTGAGGCTTGAACAAATGCGGAATAAACCTAGCGGTTAATTTATCAAGCACAAAACCTACAACAACTAGGCTCACCTATGTGCACCAACAACTTATGCTAAGCAAGAAAAACTACTTAGGTGATAGCAAGATATATGACAAGAAACAATATGGCTATCACAAAGTAAAGTGCATAAGTAAAGGGCTCGGGTAAGAGATAACCGAGGCACGCGGAGACGATGATGTATCCTGAAGTTCACACCCTTGCGGATGCTAATCTCCATTTGGAGCGGTGTGGAGGCACAATGCTCCCCAAGAAGCCACTAGGGCCACCGTAATCTCCTCTCGCCCTCGCACAATGCAAGATGTCGCGATTCCACTAAGGGACCCTTGAGGGCGGTCACCGAACCCGTAAAAATGGCAACCCTTGGGGGCGGTCACTGAACCCGTACACTTTGGCAACCCTTGGGGGCGGTCACCGGAACCCGTCAAATTGCTCGGGGCGATTTCCACAACCTAATTGGAGACCCCGACGCTTGCCCGGAGCTTTACACCACAATGATTGAGCTCCGAACACCACCAACCGTCTAGGGCACTCAAGCACCCAAGAGGAACAAGCTCAAGGGTACCAAGCACCCAAGAGTAATAAGCTTCTCAACTTGTAACTTCCACGTATCATCGTGGAGAACTCAAACCGATGCACCAAATGCAATGGCAAGGGCACACGGAGCGCCCAAGTCCTTCTCTCTCAAATCCCACTGAAGCAACTAATGCTAGGGAGGAAAATGAGAGGAAGAACAAGAAGGAGAACACCAAGAACTCCAAGATCTAGATCCAAGGGGTTCCCCTCACATAGAGGAGAAAGTGATTGGTGGAAATGTGGATCTAGATCTCCTCTCTCTTTTCCCTCAAAAACTAGCAAGAATCCATGGAGGGATTGAGAGTTAGCAAGCTCGAAGAAGGTCAACAATGGGGGAAGAACACGAGCTCAAAGGATAAGGTTCATTGGGGAAGAAGACCCCCTTTTATAGGTGGGGAAAAATCCAACCGTTATGGTCACAGCCCGCACCGAGTGGTACTACCGCTCCAAGGAGCGGTACTACCGCTAGGGCGGTAGTAGCCCTTTGAAACACAACAGCGAGGAGGCAAAAAAGCCAGAAGAACCGTCGGAGCGGTAGTACCGCTTGATCTCACGGTACTACCACTAGGGGTAGCGGTACTACTGCTAAGGGTAGCGGTACTACTCCTTGCGAGCGGTACTAAAAAATTACATCCGTGCCTACCACCGCTGGACTTGTGACGAGTTTTTGGTCCCGAGCGGAAGTAGCCACAGAAGTAGCCGCGGTAGTACCGCTCCCAAGAGCGGTAATACCGCTCCCAAGAGTGGTAGTAAAAAATTACATCCGCTCCTGTCCGCGGTAGTACCGCTGCAGCCTTTTCAGAACACCAAAACTAACACAACTTCTACAAACGGACCGAATTCGACGAAACCAAGTTTGTTGGAAAGCTAGCGACAAGGGCTAACACAATCTTGATAGAAATACCAATAAGAAGCAAATGAGAAAAGGCCCAAAAGAAAATGGTGAGAACCCTTCCTCGGATAAGACCGGTAAAACCTCCAACATCGAAAACATCATAGAAGACGCATGCAAACTCCGTTTTCGATGAACTCAAGCTTGTCATCAAGATGACCATAAGCTCTAAGACTCACAAAGAGAACCAAAAAAGAACCAAGAAACATGATGCAAGGATGCAATGGTTTGAGCTCTCGACGAACGATACGATCAAGCTACTCACTTGAGAGCCCCCCTTGATAGTACGGCTACCGATCCTGTAACCCGGTCTCCCAACTACCACCATGAGACCGGTAAAATAGAAAACCTATCAAGGGCAAAACTTTGCCTTGCACATGGTCCACCTGAGCTAGATGATGACGATCTTGACTCCCTCAAGTTGGACCACCTTTCTTGATTGTGTTGGCTCGATGAAGACTAGATGATTACTCCCCCATAGTCCACTATGGGTGAGCCAGTCTTCGGCACATCTTCACAAGTCCATTGTCACCACAATGGACGACAAGCTTCAAGCACTTCATCTCTTCGTGATGCTCCACTTGAACTTGCACACGTTGTTGGAAATATGCCCTAGAGGCAATAATAAAATGGTTATTATTGTATTTCCTTGTTCATGATAATTGTCTGTTGTTCATGCTGTAATTGTATTAATTGGAAACTGTAATAGATGTGTGAATACATAGACCACAACATGTCCCTAGTAAGCCTCTAGTTGACTAGCTCGTTGATCAATGGATGGTTATGGTTTCCTGACCATGGACATTGGATGTCATTGATAACGGGATCACATCATTAGGAGAATGATGTGATGGACAAGACCCAATCCCAAGCATAGCACAAGATCATGTAGTTCGTTTGCTAAGAGCTTTTCTAATGTCAAGTATCATTTCCTTAGACCATGAGATTGTGCAACCCCCGGATACCGTAGGAATGCTTTGGGTGTACCAAACGTCACAACGTAACTGGGTGGCTATAAAGGTGCACTATAGGTATCTCTGAAAGTATCTGTTGAGTTGGCACGAATCGAGACTGGGATTTGTCACTCCGTATGACGGAGAGGTATCTCTGGGCCCACTCGGTAATGCATCATCATAATGAGCTTAGTGTGACTAAGGAGTTAGTCACGGGATCATGCGTTACGGAACGAGTAAAGAGACTTGCCGGTAACGAGATTGAACAAGGTATAGGGATACCGACGATCGAATCTCGGGCAAGTAACATACCGATAGACAAAGGGAATTGTATACGGGGTTGATTGAATCCCCGACATTGTGGTTCATCCGATGAGATCATCGTGGAACATGTGGGAGCCAATATGGGTATCCAGATCCCGCTATTGGTTATTGGCCGGAGAGGTGTCTCAGTCATGTCTGCATGGTTCCCGAACCCGTAGGGTCTACACACTTAAGGTTCGGTGACGCTAGAGTTGTTATGGGAAATAGTATGTGGTTACCGAAGGTTGTTTGGAGTCCCGGATGAGATCCCGGACGTGACGAGGAACTCCGGAATGGTCCGGAGGTGAAGATCGATATATTGGACGAAGGGTATTGGAGTCCAGAATTGTTCTGGGAGTACCGGGTGACGACCAGCGTGACCGAAAGGTGTTTCGGAGGCCCCGGCAAGCGTTGGGGGGCCTTATGGGCCAAGGGGAGGGGCACACCAGCCCACTAAGGGGCTGTGCGCCCCTCCCAACCCCTCTCACGTAACCTGGAGAGGTGGGGGCGCCTCCCCTAGGGCAGCCACCCCTCCCGGCTTGGGGGGCAAGTTTCCTAGGGGTGGGGGCGCCCAAACCCATCTAGGGTTTCCCCTGTGGCCGCCGCCCTTCCCCAGGGAACCCTAGGGCGCCTCCTCCACCCCCTTCCCCCTATATACAGTGAGGGAGAGAGAGGGCAGCCGCACCCCTTCCCTGGCGCAGCCCCTCCCTCCTCCAACTCTTCCTTCTCCTCCGTAGAGCTTGGCGTAGCCCTGCAGGAATACCACAAGCTCCACCACCACGCCGTCGTGCTGCCGGAGTCCTCCCTCAACTTCTCCTCTCCCCTTGCTGGATCAAGAAGGAGGAGACGTCCCCGGGCTGTACGTGTGTTGAACGCGGAGGCGCCGTCCGTTCGGCGCTAGATCGGATCTTCCGTGGTTTGAATCGCCGCGAGTACGACTCCATCAACCGCGTTCTTGTACCGCTTCCGCTTAGCGATCTTCAAGGGTATGAAGATGCACTCCCTCTCTCGTTGCTAGCATCTCCTAGATTGATCTTGGTGACACGTAGGAAAATTTTGAATTATTGCTACGTTCCCCAACAGTGGCATCATGAGCTAGGTCTATGCATAGATTCTATGCACCAGTAGAACACAAAGTAGTTGTGGGCGATGATTTGTTCAATTTGCTTGCCGTTACTAGTCTTATCTTGATTCGGCGGCATTGTGGGATGAAGCGGCCCGGACCGACCTTACACGTACACTTACGTGAGACAGGTTCCACCGACTGACATGCACTTGATGCATAAGGTGGCTAGCGGGTGTCTGTCTCTCCCACTTTAGTCGGATCGGATTCGATGAAGAGGGTCCTTATGAAGGGTAAATAGCAATTGGCATATCACCGTTGTGGCTTTTGCGTAGGTAAGAAACGTTCTTGCTAGAAACCCATAGCAGCCATGTAAAACATGCAACAACAATTAGAGGACGTCTAACTTGTTTTTGCAGGGTATGCTATGTGATGTGATATGGCCAAAAGGATGTGACAAATTATATATATGTGATGTATGAGATTGATCATGTTCTTGTAATAGGAATCACGACTTGCATGTCGATGAGTATGACAACCGGCAGGAGCCATATGAGTTGTCTTAATTTATCGTATGACCTGCGTGTCAATGAAAAATGCCATGTAATTACTTTACTTTATTGCTAACCGTTAGCCATAGTAGTAGAAGTAATAGTTGGTGAGACAACTTCATGAAGACACGATGATGGAGATCATGGTGTCATGCCGGTGACGAAGGTGATCATGCCGCGCCTCGAAGATGGAGATCAAAAGGCGCAAGGTGATATTGGCCATATCATGTCACTTTATGATTTGCATGTGATGTTTGTCATGTTTACATCTTATTTGCTTAGAACGACGGTAGCATAAATAAGATGATCCCTCACTAAAATTTCAAGAAAGTGTTCCCCCTAACTGTGCACCGTTGCGAAGGTTCGTTGTTTCGAAGCACCACGTGATGATCAGGTGTGATAGATTCTAACGTTGGCATACAACGGGTGTAAGCCAGATTTACACATAAGAAACACTTAGGTTGACTTGACGAGCCTAGCATGTACAGACATGGCCTCGGAACACAAGAGACCGAAAGGTCGAACATGAGTCGTATAGTAGATATGATCAACATGAAGATGTTCATCGATGATGACTAGTCCATCTCACGTGATGATCGGACACGGCCTAGTTGAATCGGATCATGTATCACTTAGATGACTAGAGGGATGTCTATCTAAGTGGGAGTTCATTAAATAATCAGATGAACTTAATTATCATGAACATAGTCAAAAGGTCTTTGCAAATTATGTCGTAGCTTACGCTTTAGTTCTACTGTTTAAGATATGTTCCTAGAGAAAATTTAGTTGAAAGTTGATAGTAGAAATTGTGCGGACTGGGTCCGTAAACTGAGGATTATCCTCATTGCTGCGCAGAAGGCTTATGTCCTTAATGCACCGCTCGGTGTGCTGAACCTCGAGCGTCGTCTGTAGATGTTGCGAAACATCTGACATACACGTTTTGATGACTACGTGATAGTTCAGTGCGTAAAGCTAACGGTTTAGAATTGTGGCACAAAAGACGGTTTTGAAACATCGCAGAACATATGAGATGTTCCAAAGACTGAAATTGGGATTTCAGACTAGTGCCCACGTCAAGAGGTATGAGACCTCTAACAAGTTTCCTAAGCCTGCAAACTAAGGGAGAAAATCTCAATCGTTGAGCATGTGCTCAGATTGTCTGAGTACTACAATCGCTTAAATCGAGTGGGAGTTAATCTTCCAGATGAAATAGCGATGGTTCTCCAAAGTCACTGCCACCAAGCTATTAGAGCTTCATGATGAACTATAACATATCAGGGATAGACATGATGATCCTTCAGCAACTCGCGATGTTTGACACCGCGAAAGTAGAAATCAAGTAGGAGCATCAATTGCTGATGGTTAGTAAAACCACTAGTTTCAAGAAGGGCAAGGGAAAGAAGGGATACTTCATGAAACGGCAAATCAGTTGCTGCTCTAGTGAAGAAACCCAAGGTTGAACCCAAACCCGAGACTAAGTGCTTCTGTAATGAGGGGAACAGTCACTGAAGCAGAACTACCCTAGATACTTGGTAGATGAGAAGGCTGGCAAGGTCGACAAAAGTATTTTGAATATACGTTATATTATTGTGTACTTTACTAGTACTCCTAGTAGCACCAGGGAAATAAATACCGGTTCGGTTGCTAAGTGTTAGTAACTCGAAATAAAAGGCTGCGGAGACTAGCTAAAGGTGTGATAACGATATGTGTTGGAAGTGTTTCCAAGGTTGATGTGATCAAACATCGCACGCTCCCTCTACCATCGGGATTGGTGTTAAACCTAAATAATTGTTATTTGGTGTTTGCGTTGAGCATAGACATGATTGGATTGTGTTTATCGCAATACGGTTATTCATTTAAGGAGAATAATGGTTACTCTATTTATTTGAATAATACCTTCAATGGTCTTGCACCTAAAATGAATGGTTTATTGAATCTCGATCGTAGTGATACACATGTTCATGCCAAAAGATATAAGATAGTAATGATAGTACCACATACTTGTGGCAATGCCATTTGAGTCATATTGGTATAAAACGCATGAAGAAGCTCCATGTTGATGGATCTTTGGACTCACTCGTTTTTGAAAAGAGTGAGACATGCGAACCATGTCTATTGGTAGATATGCATGAAGAAACTCCATACAGATGGATTGTTTGGACTCACTTGATTTTGAATCACTTGAGACATGCAAATCATACCACAGGGGCAAGATGACTGAAAGGCCTCGTTTTCTGTAAGATGGAACAAGAAAGCAACTTGTTGGAAGTAATACATTTTGATGTGTGCAGTCCAATGAGTGTTGAGGCACGCAGTGGATATCATTATGTTCTTACTTCACAGATGATTTGAGTAGATGCTAAGTATATTTACTTGATGAAACACAAGTCTGAATTATTGAAAGGTTTAAGTAATTTCAGAGTGATGTTGAAGATCGTCATGACAAGAGGATAAAATGTCTATGATATGATCATAGAGATGAATATCTGAGTTACGAGTTTGGCACACAATTAAGACATTGTGGACATTGTTTCACAACTAATACCGCCTGGAACACCATAGTGTGATGGTGTGTCCGAACATCATAACTGCACCCTATTGGATATGGTGCATACCATGATGTCTCTTATCGAATTACCACTATCATTTATGGGTTAGGCATTAGAGACAACCGCATTCACTTTAAATAGGGCACCACATAATTCCGTTGAGACGACACCGTATGAACTATGGTTTAGAGAAACCTAGGCTGTCGTTTCTGAAAACTTTGGGGCTGCGACGCTTATGTGAAAAAGTTTCAGGCTGATAAGCTCGAACCCAAAGCGGATAAATGCATCTTCATAGAATACCAAAAATAGTTGGGTATACCTCCTATTTCAGATCCGGAAGCAAAAGTGATTGTTTCTAGAAACGGGTCCTTTCTCGAGGAAAAGTTTCTCTCGAAAGAATTGAGTGGGAGGATGGTGGAGACTTGATGAGGTTATTGAGCCGTCACTTCAACTAGTGTGTAGCAGGGCACATGAAGTTGTTCGTGTGGCACCTACACCAATTGAAGTGGAAGCTTATGATAGTGATCATGAAACTTCGGATCAAGTCATTACCAAACCTCGTAGGTCGACAAGGATGCGTTCTACTTCAGAGTGGTACGTAATCTTGTCTTGGAAGTCATGTTGCTAGACAACAATGAACCTACGAGCTATGGAGAAGCGATGGTGGGCCCGGATTCCGACGAATGGCTCGAGGCCATAAAATCCGAGAGAGGATCCATGTATAAAAACAAAGTATAGACTTTGGAAGAACTACTTGATGGTCGTAAGGCTGTTGGGTGCAGATGGATTTTAAAAGGAAGACAGACAATGATGGTAAGTGTCACCATTAAGAAAGCTCGACTTGTCGTTAAGATGTTTTCCGACAAGTTCAAGGAGTTGACTGCAATGAGACTTTCTCACTCGTAGTGATGCTAAGAGTCTGTTGGAATTATATTAGCAGTTATTGCATTACTTATGAAATCTTGCAGATAGGATGTAAAAACATTGTTTCCTCGACGATTTTCTTGAGGAAAGGTTGTATGTGATACAACCAGAAGGTTTTGTCTGCTAACAAGTACGCAAAGCTCCAGCAATCCTTCTAAGGACTGGAGTAAGCATCTCGGAGTTGGAATGTACGCTTTGATGAGATGATCAAAGATTTTGGTTTATACAAAGTTTATGAGAAACTTGTATTTCCAAACAAGTGAGTGGGAGCACTATAGAATTTTTGATGAGTATATGTTGTTAACATATTGTTGATCAGAAATGATGTAGAATTTCTGGAAAGCATACAGGGTTATTTGAAAAGTGTTTTTCAATGGAAAACCTGGATTAAGCTACTTGAACATCGAGCATCAAGATCTATAAGGATAGATGAAAAATGCTTAATAGTACTTTCAAATGAATACATACCGTGACAAGATTTTGAAGGAGTTCAAAATAGATCAGCAAAGAAGGAGTCCTTGGCTGTGTTACAAGGTGTGAGTATTGAGTAAGACTCAAGACCTGACCACGGTAGAAGAGAGAGAAAGGATGAAGGTCGTCCCTTATGCTTTAGACGTAGGCTCTACAGTATGCTATGCTGTGTAGCGCACCTGAAGTGTGCATTGCCATGAGTCAGTCAAGGGGTACAAGAGTGATCCAGGAATGGATCACATGACAGCGGTCGAATTTATCCTTAGTAACTAGTGGACTAAGGAATTTTCTCGATTATGGAGGTGGTAAAAGAGTTCGTCGTAAAGGGTTACGTCGATGCAAACTTTGACACTAATCCGGATGACTCAGAGTAGTAAACCAGATTCGTATAGTAGAGCAGTTATTTGGAATAGCTCCAAGTAGCTCGTGGTAGCTGCATCTACAAGATGACATAGAGATTTGTAAAGCACACACGGATCTGAATGTTGCAGACCCGTTGACTAAAACCTCTCCCGTAAGCATAACATGATCAAACCCTAGAACTCATTGAGTGTTAATCACATGGTGATGTGAACTAGATTATTGACTCTAGTAAACTCTTGGGTATTAGTCACATGGCGATGTGAACTTTGAGTGTTAATCACATGGTGATGTGAACTAGATTATTGACTCTAGTGCAAGTGGGAGACTGTTGGAAATATGCCCTAGAGGCAATAATAAAATGGTTATTATTGTATTTCCTTGTTCATGATAATTGTCTATTGTTCATGCTATAATTGTATTAACTGGAAACCGTAATACATGTGTGAATACATAGACCACAACATGTCCCTAGTAAGCCTCTAGTTGACTAGCTCGTTGATCAATGGATGGTTATGGTTTCCTGACCATGGACATTGGATGTCATTGATAACGGGATCACATCATTAGGAGAATGATGTGATGGACAAGACCCAATCCCAAGCATAGCACAAGATCGTGTAGTTCGTTTGCTAAGAGCTTTTCTAATGTCAAGTATCATTTCCTTAGACCATGAGATTGTGCAACTCTCGGATACCGTAGGAATGCTTTGGGTGTACCAAACATCACAACGTAACTGGGTGGCTATAAAGGTGCACTACAGGTATCTCTGAAAGTATCTGTTGAGTTGGCATGAATCGAGACTGGGATTTGTCACTCCGTATGACGGAGAGGTATCTCTGGGCCCACTCGGTAATGCATCATCATAATGAGCTTAGTGTGACTAAGGAGTTAGCCACGGGATCATGCGTTACGGAACGAGTAAAGAGACTTGCCGGTAACGAGATTGAACAAGGTATAGGGATACCGACGATCGAATCTCGGGCAAGTAACATACCGATAGACAAAGGGAATTGTATACGGGGTTGATTGAATCCCCGACATTGTGGTTCATCCGATGAGATCATCGTGGAACATGTGGGAGCCAATATGGGTATCCAGATCCCGCTATTGGTTATTGGCCGGAGAGGTGTCTCGGTCATGTCTGCATGGTTCCCGAACCCGTAGGGTCTACACACTTAAGGTTCGGTGACGCTAGAGTTGTTATGGGAAATAGTATGTGGTTAACGAAGGTTGTTCGGAGTCCCGGATGAGATCCCGGACGTGACGAGGAACTCTGGAATGGTCCGGAGGTGAAGATCGATATATTGGACGAAGGGTATTGGAGTCCGGAATTGTTCTGGGAGTACCGGGTGACGACCAGCGTGACCGAAAGGTGTTTCGGAGGCCCCGACAAGCGTTGGGGGGCCTTATGGGCCAAGGGGAGGGGGCACACCAGCCCACTAAGGGGCTGTGCGCCCCTCCCAACCCCTCTCACGTAACCTGGAGAGGTGGGGGCGCCTCCCCTAGGGCAGCCACCCCTCCCGGCTTGGGGGGCAAGTTTCCTAGGGGTGGGGGCGCCCAAACCCATCTAGGGTTTCCCCTGTGGCCGCCGCCCTTCCCCAGGGAACCCTAGGGCGCCTCCTCCACCCCCTTCCCCCTATATACAATGCGGGAGAGAGGGCAGCCGCACCCCTTCCCTAGCGCAGCCCCTCCCTCCTCCAACTCTTCCTTCTCCTCCGTAGAGCTTGGTGAAGCCCTGCAGGAATACCACAAGCTCCACCACCACGCCGTCGTGCTGCCGGAGTCCTCCCTCAACTTCTCCTCTCCACTTGATGGATCAAGAAGGAGGAGACGTCCCCGGGCTGTACGTGTGTTGAACGCGGAGGCGCCGTCCGTTTGGTGCTAGATCGGATCTTCCGCGATTTGAATCGCCGCGAGTACGACTCCATCAACCGCGTTCTTGTAACGCTTCCGCTTAGCGATCTACAAGGGTATGAAGATGCACTCCCTCTCTCTCGTTGCTAGCATCTCCTAGATTGATCTTGGTGACACGTAGGAAAATTTGGAATTATTGCTACGTTCCCCAACACACGGCAATCTTGATGACGATCACCACTTGATGTCATCCTCTCCATGGGTTGAGTGATATCTTCCTCTTGACGCAAGCCCATGAACACGTACCTAACCCCACATAGAACTCTCACATAGACCACGGGTTAGTACACAAAGCACAATGGACAATGCTTACCATACCATGGGATCACTTGATCCCTCTCGGTACATCTTCTACGCTTTGTGAGTTGATCAACTTGATTCACTCTTGACTTAGTCTTGATCAACCTAGAATCTTTCCAACTCTCTTCATTTGGATGATGTCTTGAAGGTAAACATGAATGATCACACAATCTTCTTCTTCAAGACATGCTTGCAATAAGCCCAACTCTCACATGACCAATCTTTGGATAATTCCTTAATAGCACCTTGGTCAACACAAACTCTCCTTGAACCAACACATGTACTCCAAGAAAAGCCTATAGACAAAACCTTCAAATATAACCCAAGGCAATCATTAGTCCATAGATATTGTCGTCAATTACCAAAACCAAACATGGGGGCACCACATGTTCTTTCAATCTCCCCCATTTTGGTAATTGATGACAATCACTTTCAAGAGAGTTTATATAAGGAATTATGCATCACCATGCAATGCAACAACCAATGATGCATGAGTAAGAGATGCAAATGCTTAGGAACAAAATCAAAGCAAGAGGAGAGAATTTTCTAAACTTCTCCACAAAACTCTCTGAAACTTCTCCCCCATTGGCATCGATTGCCAAAATGGGAGAAAAGCTTAGAAGGCCAATATAAATTGTGTTCCTCCATAATTTGTGTATTTCTCAACAAGAGAGTGGAATTCAATACACAAGTTTGACGGTAAATACTAGGAGGAAAACAAACTATATTTAGGCCCAAAGTTTACAAAAGAAAGATATGCCACAAAGACATAAGAAAGAGAGAAACAAGCAAACAAGCAATCAAAAGATACCAATTGAAGCAAGCAATCAACGGATATCAATTGAGCCAACTAGACCAATGATCCTACGTGCCACATGAATGAAATAAATTATGATATGAGCAAAGGAGTGTTCTAGAGAAACTAGAGAAGCTCCCCATGATTTGTGCACAATTTAGTTTTGTAACTGGATACAATGAGCACAAAATAGGATCGTCACTCCCCCAAGAACAATAGAACCCCACAGCAAGTGCAAGAGAGCAACAGAGTGTTCTAAAGACACTAGTGAAGCTCTCCATGATTTGTGCACTTCTTACAATATTTGCATTAGGATACCGAGTGCACAAAATAGGATCATCACTCCACGAAAATCAATAGAAACTCACGACAAGTGCAAGTGAGCATATAGGAAACAAAGCCTAGCACTTGCAACAAACAAATGGTTGAGCAACATATAAAAGAGGCATCTTAAGAGTAGGCTCAACCAAAATGATGTGTGTGAGTCATGGCAAAGCACTTGAGAAGACTAATGTATGAATGAGCATTAAGCAGCAACATAGTCTTGGATAGTGGAGATACAAGGTGCATGACATGTCCTCCCCACACACACCAAGCAAAAGGGTTCACAAGCACACTAAAAATGCAAAATGAATAACCAACACTTGTGACAACCCATGGTGAAGATAGAAGATGAAAGCCTCATCAAGACGAGGGATACCAATTAAGATGGCAAAAGCCTCGTAGAGATAGGCATGAGGAAAATAATCTTCACCACACAGGAGTGCATCAAGATGCAACGAGATAAGACATGCACTCAAGGCAAAAGCTTTCACGGAGCCACCAAAGAAATAACAAGAAAGACAAGGTGGACGTGAAAGAAAGGATATCATCTAGAGATGTAATTTCTCTCAAGTGTATAAGGTTCTAGGTAGACGAGATCATGATGATATATATCTACAAAGAAGGATGTACACCCGAAATAGTTACAACACGAAGGAACAAGATATCCAAAAGGAAGTCATAGATATACCAATAAGATATTTGCTTGGAAGCATAGCACATGGCTAGATATGGTCTTATTGTACATAAATGAATTCCTACCACACAACCATCAAAGACATCACAACTAGCAACAAGAGATCATTGTTGGGATGCTTTGAGAAAGGAAACAAGTATCACAAGAGAGAATGAATAACATGCCATGATACAACCTACACAAGGTTGATGCAAGAAATGTGTGCATGAAGTATATGAAGATACTTGTTACCGAGTTAACATTGGAAGGATGTAGTAG
This sequence comes from Triticum aestivum, assembly GCF_018294505.1. NCBI lineage: Eukaryota > Viridiplantae > Streptophyta > Magnoliopsida > Poales > Poaceae > Triticum > Triticum aestivum. Next base: position 263,821,590 of record NC_057814.1, on the reverse strand, counting down.
ATACCAATTGAAGGTACAAAGTAGTTCATTGATCATCCTAGCTTGACTCCAAAAAGCACATGGTGACAACACCTTCCTTGTGAGTGAGCCGAGCATCCAATGCATCTCCAATTGTTCCTAGAACAACAACACAAACAAAATGGTACCCAAACTCACTGGGACCAAAGAGTTAGAAACACCAACAATACATAGGACAAACTCCACATAAATATGTGCATATAGATATGGAAATGAAATTCATGCACATCTCATCCAATTTGAGACTTGGTGGAGTTTCCCCTATATATTGGGTCAAAGAGAGAAAGCATGCCACGGAAACTACATGAAGTTAATATGCATGCTCAAGACTTTCAAGAACCGATACCAAAATACAAGGAAATACCAAGTGAAAAGAATACCAAATGGAGAAATCATCACTTGGAAGATATCATTAAAAGATACATCAAGGAATGAGATATCCATTGGAACCCACAAAATGATATCAAACTCCCAAAAGAGAGGATGGTTCCAAACAAACCAAGCTCTCTACAAAGTTTCATGATGGCACAAGTACCAAAAAGAAACGGCTTGCCGTCCACCAACACACACTTAAAATGGATCACAAGTTTAGTGTTTTATAGAAAATAGGATAGCTCCCCCACGAGTTGTGCATTATAGAGAATTTGCATTTGAATACAAAATGCACAAGGTAGGATCACCACGTTCACTATATCAAGGAAAACACTAGACAAGATCAAGAAAACAACAAGATCCTCAAGTGGCACGGAAGGCAATGGGAGTTGACACAAACTTGGCAAGAGATAAGGCAAATAAAAAGCAAACGCCAACGTGAAGATGATCAATAATTTCTACCACACATAAGTGAGTACCAATTGTCAAAAGACAAGAAGTATTTGAAAATAATTCCCGGTGGTAGATAGCAAGGATATCCGACATCATCTTCACACTAAACACAAGCAAATTGCAACTTGTAGAGCTAACATGCCACGTAGGAACAAGATAATTTACAATATCAATTCTAGGTGACAATATCTCAAATGTACACATTTTCTAGGCTAGTAATATACATAGCATATTACTCCCCCATAATGTGATACCAATTAAAGAAAACTTAACAAGAGGCAAAAAGAGGATCCAACAAGAGATAATTAATGGACTATTTAGAATTTGAATTTCTCATGAGAAGACATACCACATAGTGACTAGATAAGCTTGCAATATCAATACTAGGTGGTATTCCTCATGTAAACACATTTATGGGACCGTGAGGTGCACAAAGCACATCACTCCCCCAAAATGGGATGTTCCATTAATCTCTCACAAGAGCCAACTAACATACAAACAAGATGCGCAAAGGCTCAACACACTACACACACACGTACATGATGTGCAAACCAACACACACATACTTGATTACTCAAGATAAGCAAATTGGAGGCACAACATATACAACCACATGCAAGGAACAAAACCAAAACATGCAAAGGGGCAAGTAACTTTCGATGTAAACAATTTAAGTACAAGTTACCGGAAGGAGGCACATTGGATCTAGAATAGAAACTTGATAACCCAATTGACTTGGCTTGAGACAATAAGAATGATGAAGTCCCCTTAAATCTTCATAATGTAGCCAAGTCTCCAATGCCCTCCAACAACACCTATTGATCAAGTTTGAGCTAGTTGATCCCCAACCAAGTTGGGTCCTAAGAGGTTAGTCACAATAGGCTTGGCTACCCAAATGGTTCTTTTCTTGACACCACTTTGAGCACCAACAAATTTGGCAAACACATGGCCAACATTATCCTTCCCAAGAGAATAGATATCATCAATAATAATTGGGTTGGATAAGTTACCACTAGTGCATGAAGAGGCGAGGTGACCTTTCTCACGACATAAGTAGCAACGTCTACTCTTCACTTTCTTCTCACTTGATTTCTCAACTTGAGAAGCATTAGCTTGAGGATTCTTGGGAAGAGGACTTTCTTCAACTTGTGGTTGAGCATGAGATCGAACTTGTGGCCGCTTCCCTTGTTGCTTGTCACTAACGACCTTCTTCTTCAATGGGCAAGATCTAACATGATGCCCTTCTACTTTGCACTTGAAGCAAACAATCTTGGCCGAATTCTTGACTTGTTCTTGGCCCTTCTTTTTGTTCATCTTGGACTTCTTCTTCTTGTTGGAGTTGAATCCAAGTCCACCTTTGTCATTGGGGGATTTTTGCACTCTCAAGATGTTGAGTGTAAATTTCCCTTCATGACTCTTTTCCAAGTCTTTCTTCAAAGAAGTGACTTGGGCCTTGAGCTCTTTGATTTCCTCTACATGGTTAGTCTCAACAGAAGCACTAGAGGAAGTATAAGCTTCATCGTTAGAGCAACAAGGCAAGGAAAGCAATTCATCACAAGATGTACCAACGTTATGCATGGATGAATCGCGAGGACTAGCACAAGGCAATATAGCATTTTTGACTAAAAGTAGTGCTAGTGTCCACATGAGGCTCACTAGATGTTACCTTAGCAATCATGGCCTCATGAGCTATCTTTAGCACATTATGGGATACTAGAAGATCATCATGAGAGCTTGAGAGCTTTTCATGGCTTTCTTCCAATTTCCCATAATTGCTAGATAGCAACTCAAGTTGAGCCCGTAGCTCAACGTTCTCCTTTAAAATGGATGCTTCACAAGAAATAGAGTTAGTAGCACAAGCATCATCATTAACAACAAGAGGAGAAGGCAACTTGGCAAGCTCTTTTAAATAAGAAGCTTCAAGTTGAGCATGAGACTCGGTGAGTTTGATGAGCTCACCCTTGATGACCCTTGAGCCATTTTCGAGGTGCTCAAAATCCTCAAGGAGTCTAGCATGAGCAACTTCACGCTTAGCATTTTTAGTTTCAAAAACATTGGCCACCTCAAGAGCTTTATCATGAGATTCCTTCACTCTAGATAACTCTAGAGCAAAAGTCTCCTGAAGAGATTCCTTGGTGGTTTGTTCAAGTTCAAGAGCTTGAGAGAGGTCCGCAATCTCATTAGCGTAATCACGCTCATGACCTTCCATTTTATCAATGGTGACCTCATGCTCCTCAAGACGAGATTCCAACTCATCAATATATTTCTTGCCCTCAATAGCAATAGACATGATTTCCATGAAGTTGGAACGAGCAATTTTATTCTTAAGAAGAGCTTTAAAAATTATTTCCCCCTTAACTTTTAAGGAGGCAACATCATCATTCTCTTCATCATAATCGACATCATCATCACTCTTGCCATCATCAATATTATCACAAGATATATTGGGATTCAAAGTGTGAGATACCTTTGAAGCCTTGGCCATAAGGCAAAAAGCAATAGATGATGATGTGGGATCCCTTGAAGCACCATTCAAGACCACATCTTGTTCCATGGAGTGTTGGGTTTCCTCTACATTGTTAGCACAATAACTCGAGGAAATACATGCATTTTTATCATGCCAACAAGACATAGAAAGCATATCATCATGAGATTTAGTCAAGCAATTTGTACATGATATGCAAGGACTATCAACACAAGCATGTGAAACATTTGAAGTGCTAGAGTCCAAAGTTGAAGCATCGCAACAAGAAAGTGATGAAGGATTATCAAAACTAAGCCCACTATCATCATTGCAATGAACACCACTACTCACCATGTCATTACCTTGTGGCAAACCACATGTAGGTGAAGTAGAAGAAGTTGAGAACACAACACAACCGGAGGTGGAGGGAGAACAATCATCCCCACAAAACTTGGACATGCCATATTTATCTTGAAGCTCTGTCCACAACTCATGAGCATCCCGGAAAGGCATGAGTTGAAAAATAACTACATTGCTCAAAGCATCGAAAAGCATATTAGAAGCTTGAGCATTGAGATAAGAGTTTTTCTCATCCTCTAAAGATAATCTTTGGGGATCTTTTGGAGGAGAAAAACCCATATCTACAATTCGCTCTAAATTTGGGTCCATGACCCTAAAGAGATTAAGCATGCGAATTACCCAAACATCAAAATTTGTGCCATCGAAACTAAGAGTGTCAGAGAATCCTAAACCCCTAGTCGACATCCTTACTCTCTAGGCGGTTAAGCCCTATAAAGAGAGACGAGGCTCTGATACCAATTGAAAGATCGTGGATGTCGCCTAGAGGGGGGGTGAATAGGCGCTTTAAAATAATTACGGTTGAGGCTTGAACAAATGCGGAATAAACCTAGCGGTTAATTTGTCAAGCACAAAACCTACAACAACTAGGCTCACCTATGTGCACCAACAACTTATGCTAAGCAAGAAAAACTACTTAGGTGATAGCAAGATATATGACAAGAAACAATATGGCTATCACAAAGTAAAGTGCATAAGTAAAGGGCTCAGGTAAGAGATAACCGAGGCACGCGGAGACGATGATGTAACCCGAAGTTCACACCCTTGCGGATGCTAATCTCCGTTTGGAGCGGTGTGGAGGCACAATGCTCCCCAAGAAGCCACTAGGGCCACCGTAATCTCCTCACGCCCTCGCACAATGCAAGATGCCGTGATTCCACTAAGGGACCCTTGAGGGCGGTCACCGAACCCGTACAAATGGCAACCCTTGGGGGCGGTCACCGAACCCGTACACTTTGGCAACCCTTGGGGGCGGTCACCGGAACCCGTCAAATTGCTCAGGGCGATCTCCACAACCTAATTGGAGACCCCGACGCTTGCCCGGAGCTTTACACCACAATGATTGAGCTCCGAACACCACCAACCGTCTAGGGCGCCCAAGCACCCAAGAGGAACAAGCTTAAGGGTACCAAGCACCCAAGAGTAATAAGGTTCTCAACTTGTAACTTCCACGTATCATCGTGGAGAACTCAAACCGATGCACCAAATGCAATGGCAAGGGCACACGGAGTGCCCAAGTCCTTCTCTCTCAAATCCCACCGAAGCAACTCATGCTAGGGAGGAAAATGAGAGGAAGAACAAGAAGGAGAACACCAAGAACTCCAAGATCTAGATCCAAGGGGTTCCCCTCACATAGAGGAGAAAGTGATTGGTGGAAATGTGGATCTAGATCTCCTCTCTCTTTTCCCTCAAAAACTAGCAAGAATCCATGGAGGGATTGAGAGTTAGCAAGCTCGAAGAAGGTCAACAATGGGGGAAGAACACGAGCTCAAAGGATAAGGTTCGTCGGGGAAGAAGACCCCCTTTTATAGGTGGGGAAAAATCCAACCGTTATGGTCACAGCCCGCACCGAGTGGTACTACCGCTCCAAGGAGCGGTACTACCGCTAGGGCGGTAGTAGCCCTTTGAAACACAACAGCGAGGAGGCAAAAAAGCCAGAAGAACCATCGGAGCGGTAGTACCGCTTGACCTCATGGTACTACCGCTAGGGGTAGCGGTACTATTGCTAAGGGTAGCGGCACTACTGCTTGCGAGCGGTACTAAAAAATTACATCCGTGCCTACCACCGCTGGACTTGTGACGAGTTTTTGGTCCCGAGCAGAAGTAGCCACGGAAGTAGCCGCGGTAGTACTGCTCCAAGCGGTAGTACCGCTCCCAAGAGCGGTAGTAAAAAATTACATCCGCTCCTGTCCGCGGTAGTACCGCTGCAGCCTTTTCAGAACACCAAAACTGACACAACTTCTGCAAACGGACTCCGAATTCGACGAAACCAAGTTTGTTGGAAAGCTAGCGACAAGGGCTAACACAATCTTGATAGAAATACCAATAAAAAGCAAATGAGAAAAGGCCCAAAAGAAAATGGTGAGAACCCTTCCTCGGATAAGACCGGTAAAACCTCCAACATCGAAAACATCATAGAAGACGCATGCAAACTCCGTTTTCGATGAACTCAAGCTTGTCATCAAGATGACCATAAGCTCTAAGACTCACAAAGAGAACCAAACAAGAACCAAGAAACATGATGCAAGGATGCAATGGTTTGAGCTCTCGACGAACGATACGATCAAGCTACTCACTTGAGAACCCCCCTTGATAGTACGGCTATCGATCCTATAAGCCGGTCTCCCAACTACCACCATGAGACCGGTAAAATAGAAAACCTATCAAGGGCAAACCTTTGCCTTGCACATGGTCCATTTGAGCTAGATGATGACGATCTTGACTCCCTCAAGTTGGACCACCTTTCTTGATTGCGTTGGCTCGATGAAGACTAGATGATTACTCCCCCATAGTCCACTATGGGTGAGCCACTCTTCGGCACATCTTCACAAGTCCATTGTCACCACAATGGACGGCAAGCTTCAAGCACTTGATCTCTTCGTGATGCTCCACTTGAACTTGCACACGACAATCTTGATGACGATCACCACTTGATGCCATCCTCTCCATGGGTGGAGTGATATCTTCCTCTTGACGCAAGCCCATGAACACGTACCTAACCCCACATAGAACTCTCACATAGACCATGGGTTAGTACACAAAGCACAATGGACAATGCTTACCATATCATGGGATCACTTGATCCCTCTCGGTACATCTTCTACGCTTTGTGAGTTGATCAACTTGATTCACTCTTGACTTAGTCTTGATCAACCTAGAATCTTTCCAACTCTCTTCATTTGGATGATGTCTTGAAGGTAAACATGAATGATCACACAATCTTCTTCTTCAAGACATGCTTGCAATAAGCTCAACTCTCACATGACCAATCTTTGGATAATTCCTTAATAGCACCTTGGTCAACACAAACTCTCCTTAAAACCAACACATGTACTCCAAGAAAAGCCTATGGACAAACCTTCAAATATAACCCAAGGCAATCATTAGTCCATAGAGATTGTCGTCAATTACCAAAACCAAACATGGGGCACCACATGTTCTTTTAGATTGGTATGCGACGACTTCGAGATTTGCAAAGATCAGGGGGAGAGTCTCTCTGAATCATAACATGTTCAAACATTATATTGCACTCTTTTTCCCTTTATGAGTTTACTCTCATGGTTCTCATCAAGGTTTTTAATGAGGTAATATCAACATAAGAATATATGTCATACATCCTATTTTCCCCACCGGGGTTTTTAATGAGTGTATACAAGACATATTAGTTGTCCTCTAAACTTACCAATGAGTTTTATCCTCAAGGTTTTTCTCTTATGAAGTTATCAAAGAGACGATAACATATGTGGTAACATTTTCTCCTTATTTTTCCTACTGGGTTTTGACGGAGTTTTAACAACATATCAAATACTATTCTCCTCGTATTTTTCCCACAGGGTTTTTGAAGAAGTTACTCGAGATAATATATACTTGTGATCAAGACAAAGATTTCTCAAGATTATACAAGGAGTTCAAGGTCATACAAGACATACGAGAAGAAGCTTTGTACAAGGGGGAGTGTTAAGAATCAAACGACGTGTCCCTACTGAATCGTCATAGTGAGCCTCATTAGGATTAGCGTAAATATAGTTATTAGTGTCCAAAGCGCCGTACAAACTCGATCGTCCGTACGGACGCCTTCTCGATGCCGAACAGGCACCTCCTGTAACAGGCGCCTCAAATTGAGGCGCTAATCCTTGTATATAAAGGGCTTTGCCCAACTATCAATGACACAAGTTTTTCATCAAATCTTTACACCTAGAATGCCACATTTTTTGTGCTGTTTGGTTCCATGACTAGGAATGCTACATTTTGCCACATATTTCTTGCCACACTTGCTTAAGATTAATTCTTCAAAATGCGGACCACAAGTCAACAAGTTTAAGGGAATCTTGCCACACTTTTTAAGCATATGTCATGTGAGGCCCTAGTGTGGCAAAAAATATATTGCCTAAAGTAAGGCTTGAACAACCTATGGCAACCATAGTCACAAACTATCAGGCAGCTGGGCGTTCTAGTCTCATAAATTAAATGGAAGAGCATATCGTGCCCAGACTCTTTAACACCACGGGATAAATGTATGGTGCGTAATAAAAGATGCCCTAAAAGATGACCACCACCAAACCTTGCCAGAAATGTTGGAATCATTGAAGCTCTTAGTGATGAAACTGAGGAGTTTTGACAAAAGATTGAACTGGAAAAATTGCATAGCCGAATCCCACGGATGACCAACCTATATAGCCTGAACAACAACTCTTCAGTTTCGTTGACGGCACTGCGAATTCAGCAGAATCCAAGGCCCATACAAAAACTGGAGATGTTGGCTCAGCTGGAACCCTGGCCAGCCCAATGCTTAAAGCTACAACACCAGATCAACACAAATGGAAAGAGAACATGACCATCGAAAATGGAGCATCTCATGGCCTCCCCAATCCGGAACTGGGATGACTGAGCATGTAAGGAGGCAAGTACTTGAAAACTAGTCTGGATAAATAGTCAGCTATAGATAGTATTCTCAACAGCCTAAGCTTCACGACCAACAGTCTCCGGTACAATTTTCACCAAACAGTTTATAACTGGAAAAAGAAAAGGCAAACAAGACTCTTGAATCCATCCCACATGGGAAGAGAGAAGGTTGGGCGCCAGAAGCAGAGCCACTGTTCAACAGTAAGACACAGCACCGAACAAATGAGTTGTGCACCAGATTTTACACCACCCCAGAAGGAAGTCGCAGCACTAGTTGTCCGCCAGCAAGACTGCACCGCAACAAGTCACCGGTTATCGCATGTTAAACGGTTTGCCAGAGTGATAGCAGAAGCTAAGATTATGTACCTCTTCACATAGTAGTAGCAGAAATCTGCAAGGATGAACGTCTGGACGATTTCAGAGAGGAGCACCATCGATGGCCAAAAGCCATAGCCCAGAGCAGTCAATAATCTGCCACGAGTATCCAAGACCTAAAAAGACGAGTACCATTACTTGGTTTAGATGGACCCACACAGTCATGAATGAATTCTGCAACATGGATATAGTCTACCATATTTTCAAACCCCATGGATAAGCATGCTACTATTCCATGCATTAAAAGTAACATACTCCCTCCGTCCCAAAATAAATGTCTCAAGCTTAGTACAAATTTAAACTAAAGTTAGTACAAAGTTGAGACACTTATTTTGGGACGGAGGGAGTATTTATTAAACAATGATGCAGCCAAGTGTGCAGACACTGAGAAGATACTGATACCATCCAACATGCAACTAGGTAAAATTATGATTTCCTAGGATATGTTAAATCAGGCATGAACATGGGTGATCATGATGGCAACAAATGGAAATTTACCTCAATTAAAAACATTTGATTATGTGAACTTCTACTTAATGGCGTAAACAGTAAACATCAGTGAGAGGTGCCATTTTATTTTATGTGTGGAGTAAAACTATGTTTTCACTTTGGACCACTCTTTTGGAATATTTCATTATGTGTCGTCAGAAGGCAGTTTGTATTGGCGCTTTGGCGTAACAGAGACACTAAAATTGTACATTTTAAAGAAGAAAAAGATAGGGTAAAGAACCTGAAGGACCCAGTGTGCACAGCTAAGGAACCTTGCCACACCCAACGCAAACACATAATGAGCTGTGAATGGTTCAACAATCTGCTCAAAAACATATCTTAAAGTTAGATAAATTTGACCGTTCAATTCTGCATCCAAGGGCCTATGTATGGTTTAACAGTTACCTTTGTATTCTGCATCAAGCGCAACTGGGGCAGCACTGAAACAGCTTCCAAGTAAACACAGAAGGCCCAGCAGATCCTATTGATCATGATATGTGATGTTGAAGGATGAGCAATAAATGCCAGCACACAACATGGTACAACCTGGACAGTAAGTCTAGTAAGTTGGTATTGGCGGCAATAAGAGGAAGTTCACAAGATAAACAGATTAACATGCAAAACTAGCTACCACAAGGGACAAAGATACAACTCTTTCTAAAAGTGATACTGACATCCTGTGGACCTACAACATACAACCAGGAAATGGTCTTGGTAGTGAGAAAACTGAAGTCGAAGAGGTGACACAAGAAATAAGACTCCATAATCAACTAATGTCTAGTAGTGAGAAAACTTAAGTCGAAGAGGTGACACAAGAAATAAAACTCTATAATCAACTAATGTCTAATGGCCTAAATCCTCGCAGTTTTATAGTTTAGAAGTTGAATTCTTACCACGTAGTACAATGCAAAATTGTCCTTGTCCAGCATATAAGTTGACCTCAGTCTGAACCGAATCATGTAAATGACAAAAAGAGTAGCTACTAGTGTAGCTGAATCCAGTATTGTATGGATGTCATACTCCATAACAAAGCTGCAATACAACCTAACGGCCAGGAACAATGCTGTCAAATCCTGAGACTTGAGTGAAAGTCCTGCAAGAATTTAAGAAAGAGGGGAATTTAGAGCATGCATATAGATTACAAAGCAATTATCACGAACAAACTACACCAAAGGAAAAATAAACAAATGTATCACACTGATATGGCAGTTGTGTCTTTTATTACAGCAGATAAGTCATCTGTATGCACTTCACTAGCAGTAGAGACCCAGTTTCTCGTCAATGAAAATCTGGTGCATAGATTCCATTATCTAAGTAACTTTATTACTCCCTCCGATCTGAATTAATTGACGCAGCCTCTATACAATGTCCATTTTACATTGTATAGAGGTTGCGTCATTTAATTCCGGACATCGTATAGAGGCTGTGTCAATTAATTCAGATCAGAGGGAGTACCCAGATATGTGAGAAGGCAGATTCTGTTACCATACAAATTATACATGTGCACAGTTGTATACAAATTTTTGAGAGCTTGAGCATGGAAATTTTCCTTGTATCTTGTATCAGGTGATGAAACAGAAACATGATCAGAACATTCAAACAGCTAAAAGACAGGCAGCAACATAAGCAGCAGACAAGCTAAGAGAAAGAGAAATCCTTCAGTGACATGCAGAAAAAGAGAGAAGCGGTTCATGTCTCTTAATATAATGCCACAGTTACCTAAACCCCAGCAGCAACATAAGAGTATATCAACTAAAAATTCCTAGCTCACTGTCTGGAAGAAGGAAGACGGTGCTGCTATGGCTTCCGTTTCTAGCTCTGCTAGAGCTGCTTCATTTCGCGAAGAAAACATGCATCTTAAACAGACGAAGAACAAAGGAGCTCACTTTCCGCACAGAAAGCATGCATCTTAAACAGAGGAAGAACAAAAGGGGCACATATATGTTCCTAATAAGGATCCGAAACACAAATTACAAGAATGGAATGATGCTGATGTGTATGAGCAGCATGTTTGTTGGTTCTTTTTCTCATGCAAATATTACCTCTGTTCCGAAATATAAGTCGATGGGAGAGTTCATTTTACACTTCCCCAACGACTTATATTTAGGAACGGAGGGAGTAGTACATAAGTTTACACCATCCACGGACCCTTTTTTCATCAAAATAGCATCTAGGGACAAAGTCATTCAACCAAATAAAGCAGGAAAGTTTCTTACGAACAGCAAGTCCATGAGAGAGACAGGTGTTCCAGTAGGGACTGGACTGAAGCGCCAAGAGATGAAATGGTCCAAACAAACACTTTATGCACTATCACATACACCATACTGATCAGAACAGTCTGCTAGGATCTTATGGAACCACATTCATAGAACGGGCATACAGCATGAATTGCCTGCATTTCGCAGCAGGACCTCTAAAGTAGTACACAGATGCAGCTAGAGACACGCGAACGGGGCAGGGCCGCAGTTGGATGGAACAGGCACATGCTTTTTGCTCACTTTGCACACATTCAGCGAAATGACCACACAAGAATTTCAGCGTCCCCCAAATCAGCATGTACGGAGTAGTAATATTCCACTGCCTTGCAATGCACCACGCAGCGCAAGTGGCACGCAGTGTCCAAGTAACAGTTACCTCTCACGTGATAGCAAAACCGTGGATTCATAATTTCATATGCCTCACCCCCACAAAAGAAGAGAAGTACCTAGGTCCGAGGATAAATCAGGTTCATGATTCCGAAAGGAAAGAAAAAAAAATCCATATGTTTTTAGCACAAAGGTGACCCAGAAAGGAAGGAACTTTGGAGAAATCAGATCAGACCGCGGTGAAGTGAAGCTAGCTGGACGGATCGAGAGGATAGCTTTGGGGGAAAGGGGGGCAACAGAAGAGAAGAGAGCGAACCAGCGCAGGTCTTCTCCTTGGTGAGCTTGTAGATGAGCACGGCGATGCCGAGCGCGTGCGCGGCCTCGGCGGCGACGAAGAGGTTGTCGTGGTCGTGGACGATGAAGCGGATGAAGACGAGCGCGGTCATGCCCGCGACGACGGCGAGGAAGGCCTTGACCTTGGGCGGCTGCCTCCGCACCCAGCTGAGCACCACCGCCATCGGCCTCCGCGGCGCCCTCATCTCGGAGCTCCTCCCCGCTGCTCTACTAGACTAGTACCGGCGGCGAGCGAGCACGATCGGAGAAGGGCTTGTGTTGGGTGCCCGTGCAGCGCGTGCGGTGCGGCGTGAGCGGTCTGGTCTGGGTCTGGCCTTTGGTTTTGCAGGAGAGGGGGGTGGATGGGTGCGGTACTGATACTGTCTGTGGTGGTGGAGTAAAGGCCGGCCGGGTCGGGCTGGGTTTGGTGCAGCTGCAACCGTTTCGTGTCGTCGCCTCGGGAGATCAGGCAAGGCAGGTTACCATATGGAAACGTAGGATAAATGCGATGCTTATCTTTGCTTTGATGAGTCACCGGTTCATAGCAGATTTTGGTAGTATTATAACTCGCCTCCTTTTCCAATTAATGGATAGGTAGATAGGCAATAAAATATACGCAATTAATCCGTATTTGCATCTGAGGATATGCTTCCTACTGCGAGTTTGGTTCGCGTAGGTGGGGGGTCCGGCGTGGCGAGTGGGTCGTTCGATTCGGTTCGATGGGAGTAGGCCGGGTTAAGCCATCTGACCGATCTACCTGGACCGATCGGCTGAGCTGAACGATCCGGTGTGTTGACTTGAGCGTGCTGGAGTTGTTAATGCGCCTCGAGGACCTAGCGCGGAGTGGGGAGGGTGCGACGACGGCGACCCGCACGGAGGCCTCGAGGACCGACCTCGTGGAGTGGAGTGCGGAGCCTGGCGAGACGGCGACTTCCACCAATGGATGAGCTACGAAACGGCAACGCCCTGTCTGTCATCCGGGGCCCGGTTCTTCGCCAGCTTGCCGCGGCAGCTCGAGTTCCATGTTCCATTGTCGTACGTATATACGCAGCCGTGCCGGACGGGTCGGTGTAAAGCTCCGTGCCGTGAACCGCACCACCCGCCCCATCGTGCCGTGAGGGGGAGGCGCGTCGCCGTCGGCCGCGGCACGGAGGAAACGGCTGGATGCCTGCCAGTGCCATGCCGTGCCGGGCGCGGCTCGCTGTGGACAGCACAAACAATGAACGTTTTCTGCGTGCGTCTCGTCCATTCTCGCGGTGTGCCACCAGCCTCTGTTTAGTAGCCCAATTTCGGCGTTGGGCCGATTACTGTTGCTGTGCAGCTGTTTCGTGGCTGATTAAATGTTCTAGAAAAAATTTCTCAAGAAAATGTTCCAGAGATTAGAACATTTTTAGAAACGCGCAGTTCGGCACAAATGCTACGCAATTCCTATTCGCCGCTTCAGGCGCCACATATATATTGTTTTGCAAATGGCGCACAACTACTCCCAGCGCGTACCTGCATAGAAAATAGGCCGGCCCATCCCATGTACACCATCCGGCTTTATGAGGATTCTAGAAGTTTCCTGGCGGTTTTGCGAAACTTCTAAAAGCTTTTGACCGAGTTCCTTTTTTCTGGCTTTTTCTTTATTGGACAGAGTTTTCTTAGTTTTTTTTGTTTCGTTTTCCATTCTCTCCTTTTTCCCATTTTCGTGAACTTTTTTTCAGTTTTGTAAAAAAATCCCAAACATATTTCAAACTCATGAACTTTTTTCAAATTTGTGAACCTTTTCCTTTAAATTACTAAACATCTTTTTATTCACAATTTTTTCTTTCAAATTTGTGACCTTTTTTTGTAGTCATGAACTTGTTTCAAATTCGTCAACTTTTTTTCAATTTCATGATTTTTTTTAAATAGCGAATTTGTTCAAATTCATGAACTGTTTTTGCAGACTCGTGATCTTTTCAAGTTTATGAACTTATTCTTTCAAATTCATGAACCTGTTTATATTCGTGAACTTTTCATTCAAATTCATGATCATTATTCAATTCCATGAACATTTTCGTATTCGCGAACATTTTTAAAAATCGTGCCTTTATTAGTATTCATGAACTTTTTGTATTTTGCGGGCATTTTCTAAATCCGTTAACTTTTCTCAGTTCACTATTTTTTTAATTTGTAAACTTTTTAAAATTCATGAACTTTTCAAATGCGCATACATTTTTTAAATCCGTGAACCTTTTTAAATTCATGAACGTGTTTTACTTAAAAAAAGATAGCCGTTTTTTCCCTTTCTAAAACAACACACCGGTACACAAAAAAGAGCAAATGCACGCACGTATCACCGATTCTCTTTTTTTTTCCAAGGAAGACACTTGTGTGATTGCAATCATTTTAGTTAAGTTTCGTTCGCTTTTATTTTGAAGACTAAAAATTTCAGAAATTTTTCAGAGAAAGAAAATGCTTAGGAAGGTATTCTACGAGGGCTCTTCGAGCAAAAGTTCCCCGGGGCTTGCAATTTGCGAACCGGGTCTCAACCCACCTCGAGATGCCGTGGTGAAGGCATGTGAATGGCCGTCCAATGCGTTCATGAGCAGTGAGATACATACATGATTCTACATGTATGTATCTCACCACTCTTCCCATGATGTTATGTTCAACATGTATAAAAATTCCTATCGCGTGAGTGTTCAAGGGTTTTGTGCTGCTTGTAGAATTATGTATCTCACCGCTCTTCCTATGATGTTATATTCAACATGTATAAAAACTCCTACCGCATGAGTGTTCAAGAGTTTTGTGCTGTTTGTAGAATTCCTTTCTAGGTGACATGCCTTGAACCTCATAAATCTCACTCGATGGGAAACTAGAGGCGTACGCAAGCTAGAACTGAAAGCATTCATTTTCCTGCCATTCATTATTTTGCTCTGTTTATAGGAAGATGCATGAATGGTAAACATAACCTCTGCACCTTGTGTGCTCCTAATTTAAGCATTCTTAAAAGCGTGGTATTGCGAAATAGAAATTTAATATGTGGGCCATCATTGCATGTCGCTTAAGTAAAAAAAATCTTTTGATTTGATCTTTTTGGTGGAATTTACTCTGCCCATTTAGATGCTATCCTTGGTATACCCATTAAAGAAAATGATCCCCAATTGCCTCCATGCTACCTTGATTATGATGCTATGGGTCGTCACCAGTTTCTCGAAAGGGAACACCCACCATTCAGAGACATGCTAATCTTTAATAAGCATCGTGTTATCCATATTACTTTGCCCGCCCCTGCCTTCTTTAACTTTCAGGAAAAACAAAAATATTATATACTTGAGGAGGAGGTCGAGGCGTACAAGGCAGCAGAGGAGACTGCTCGCCGGAATGAGGCAGCCCACCAAGCGGTAGCAGCTGCACTCGAGTATAACCCAAACTACCTCCAAGAGTTCTATCCAGGCCAACAGTGGCCATAGACCAAGTTAGGCCAAAAGTCTAAGCTTGGGGGAGTACGTATTCTCACCGGCATTACATTCATGTACCACACATTCATTCCAATTGTTGGTGTTCATCATTTTTCATTGTATAATCCATGTTTCGCTTTATTTCGCTTTCTTTTGTGTGTTTGAAAAACTTCAAAACCCAAAAATATTTCTCGCTTCTTTTCGATTTTTCTTTCTTGTTTAGTTAGTTCGTAGTAGTAAAAGAAACCCCAAAAAGATTTCTCGTTTCTTCTTTTGTAGTTTGAATGGGGTAACTATCTAAAGACTTAGTCGCTTGCCGAAAATTTAATGATTCCTCTGTAACTTAATATAAGACGTTATTTCACACTATGACATTGTCAAAAACGTCTTCTATTAAGTTACAGAGTGAGTAGCACAATAGAATCCGATTTGCATATCTCGTTGATACTGAGTAGAAATCGTATTCTTGTCGATCAAGGTATTAGAAAAAGGAAATTGAACCCAACTCTGCCTAAACCATGTATCAATCCTAATGGGCTGGTATAGGCCCTAGGATCCCGATGCGGGAGTAGCACAATCGTATTTTTATCACCTAGAAAACTACCGGTTCATATCATTTTTCTCAAGTGAAATATCATGTATATGTCACCTACATATACCACGGATGGGCTGTTGGCTAGGACTTATCGCTGGCGAACTTCGATCTCGTCGCCGGTGACCACACAATGGATCCACGATGAACCTCTGCTCCTCTTCTCAATTTTGTTCATCTGATTGTGCCTCCTCTGGTCAAGGCCTCACACCTAACCGGTGTGGTGTAGATGGAGGTGCTACCGCAATTGTAGCATGGACTGCTTGGCGCGGTGGTTCTCATGTGAGCTGAGGCAGAGTAGGAGACATGTATTAATCCCTTCGTATTCTCTCATCATTTTCTCCATTCTCCTCTTGGCAGTATATATGCGTGTTATAAGTTGATTTATTTAGTTCCTTTGTAAAATGTATTTCAAAGGTAACGTGCTGGTTTTAAACTTTGATTCCTGAAGCGTCTATTTTTACAATAAACCACTAAGTATGTCAGTATAATTATAATTTAATTAGTACATTTGCTTATACATAATTGTTTTTTATGGATTATTTAGAGAATGTGGACCATAGAGTTATTATTTCAATTTCCATTGATCTTCTTTCCGATTTTGTAGGGATTAGAGCTTACATTATTTTCTTGAGTGGACATTCTACCCAATTTAAAATATTGTTTCTTCAACACTTTTGTAGCATGCAGGAAGAAAATTACAAATGTAGTAGTTAATCTTAGAGGATTAGATGTTCCTTTACCTTCTCAACTTTCTCGTTCAATTACAACATCTGAAGCCTATCATCAGGCACAATTTATATCATAATTTTGTTTGACAAAGCTGAGATTATTAATATTTGAGACTGAATCTCAACATAAGTCTTGTGCCACATATTTGGTGTATATTCTTTGGGTTTCTTCAAATTTCGCATCCAATGAGTGGTGAGGTGTCTCATAGAGTATGGAGTACCGATTCATGAATTTCCTGGACAAAATCGTTCTACTGGGTTTAAGCTTGTTGGTGTGGGGTCATCAATGTCTGGGTGGGGTATGGCAGAAAATAATGGCTGGCTGATGGAGAATGGTTGGATCTGAGGCACATGACAAAGGGGCACTATTTCTATGGTCCTTAAGAGGTATGGGGTAATGGAGGCAGATTCCTATGAGGAGATCTAGGGATAAATAAATAGCAGCAAAATGTGAGCAGTGTGTGCAGGCGGCCTATGAGTTTTGCCCTCATTGCTAGTGATGTTGGACTTCTACCAAATGTAAGTGCTGATGATAAGCATCATTCCTAATGCATATTATGCCTTATGATTCCTCCATAGCATTGGAAAGTGTTCTATTATTTGTTGTTACCATGTCCTAGCAAGAAGGCATTAATTTGTCAATTTTAATTTGGTTCATATGTGTCAGTCGGCATGTAACGGTTTTCTATATGTGTTGTAGGTTGTGCATATGATATTGAAGATGTATTCATGATTAGTGGAAAGGATGTGTGAGATATAGGTTTTAGTACCCAGAACAAAAAACCAACAAAAGCGCATATCTGTCAAAAATTTGCAATGTGAACTGCTTTTGATAGGCTAACATTCACACCCTTATAATCTAATAAGTATCGTTCGTATCATGTACATTCTCAAGTACTGCTACTATATCTTTGTAAATATCCTTCTTATCATGGACGTTGTCAAGTAGTGTTGCTATATCTTTGTAAATACATATAGTCTGCCTTATTATTTAAATGATAAGCTACTAATCTACTAATTTTCTAGTTAACTTCCTTGTCCTCCTTGTTTTTGTTTCGCCTACTAATCTATTGGAAATTACCAGTAACCTCTTCACTGTGTTAAAATAAATATGAATTTTTAAAATCAAAAACATTTCTGAAAATCTAGAAATGTACAAAATGATAAAATCAATCACCTATATATCCTTTATATCTGGAATGTTTTGCTTGCTTCTTTAATGTTTTTACACGGGGTCCACCTCATCATCCGTACATTCCTGTGCAATATATGTAAGACGAATGAGATAGTGATTCTATAATTAAAAGCACCTTTACCTCCTCAGCTTTACCTTTCAAGTAGAACATCTCAAGCCTACCATCATGCATAAATATTCTTTTAACTACCAAAGGTGAGATTACTATCATTGAGCTTGAATGCGAAGATAAGTCTCCTTCCACATAGTTGTATCATCCAGCGCTTCTTAAGATTTCCCATCGAGTGAGTCCGTAAGCTAGATGTACCATGCAATCTTGTAGCCTCCTTGTAAAATTGCAGTTTGTAGTAGCTATGTACTCACTAATTTGGTGTCGAATCGATACCTACTGTACCATTCATGTTAGTCAAGAGTAAGTATAATATAATAGTTGTCCATATGAGGGATATGCTTACCTAGGTGTTACCGTTTCTTGATATATACCACAACTCTTGCAATAATATGTGCCAGTTTCGTTGGTAGCAAGTTTGTGACAATCATCAGTTGACATGTACCACCATTGAATATCTTCTTGTAACTCATCTATTGTAGCTATTGTTGTGAAGACAAAAACCTAAATATACCTAAAACTCAAGAAATTGACAGACATAAATAGGTCAACTGAGATCTTATTATAATTAATATTGCAGGTCTTAGAGACTCATTGTCCATGAAGAGTGATGATAGCATATAATGGAACTAATGCAGTACCTGATTTGTCTGGTTTCATGTCTCACTCAAGTAAGTTCTTCTAATGTTCTCCTATAAAGCATTTGTTCTTCTAGTGTTCCTTGAATACTCTATCTATCCCGATCATTTTTGTTAAGTTTTTTCTACCGGGTGCCTATGCATACTAGTAGATTGCCCGTGCGTTGCCACGGACCAACAAATGAATTTGTAAACAATGCTCATTTTACTCCCCACGAACAAACACATTGCACGCAATGTTCAACCACAACACAAACACAAGTATCTTCTATGTATTTCAACAAACTCCATGCACCCCTCTAGCCTCTCTTCTCCATTGAACATGTCGTTCATCGCCTTCTTTGGCCATACATCAATCATCATCTCATTGCCCCTTGACTCTTCATGTGGCTTCTATGCCATTGTTTTGTTGTCTCACTCTACTACTTACGCCATGCAATTTTTTTTAACAGAAGGAGCGCCCGAGGGCGCTATTCATTGAACTTTTATACGCATCTTACATCAAGGATACGAAATCCATAGATTACAAAGTTGCTCAAAGCGAGCAACACTGGACATTGGATACTCCTATGAGATGAGCTAATACAGTATAGTACCATATGAGCTAATACAGTATGTGGTAGCTAATACAAAGCTTTTTCAGTGAGTCCTTTGCACAGTTATGAGCAACACCATTCAAATCTCTTTTGATGTGATTATCTTTAACATAAGAGACCTGGAAACATTGAAGTATTCTCCTATCTATGAATGGATTTCACAATGTCCCGGGTTTGAAATTCGCCAGAATCTGCAGCTCTTGCAAGTACCTGATTATCTGTCAGAATGGTGGACCGATAAAACCTGTAACTTTGGACTCTACCTGAAGCCCTTTCATTATAGGTTGAGCAGCTTGATGCACCTGAGTTGGATGTCCCTATTTTCTTCCAAAATGTTTGTCACTTCCCACCTTCCATATACACCAGAAAAAAGTCATTAGATTGCATATGGAAGCATAGTGGTGTCCTGAACTTAAGATTGCTTGAATAATATTAGGAATTGATCTGTAATGTTGCACAAAGTAATCAGACCTAAGAAACCATGGTTCTAAATAATGATTTCCAAATCACAAATGCTATAGATAAAAGAATGCACCATAGAGCTGCATGTTTGCAGTTAGAACATAAGATCAAACTTCAATTAACAAAACATCAAAATAATGATTTCCTATCAACCCCAAATTATCTCACACGTATGTATATCCGTCCACACACATAGCTAATATCACTGATATAAGCCATTTATAAATGCAGCTCGTAAAGCATAAATGTTATAGATAAAAGAATGTAGGGTCCCAAAAATCGTAATATAGGAACAAAGCCCCATCTCTTGTCAGGAACATTATTCCATAGAGATCTTTCTTGGCTTGTTTGCATGTCTACATCAGAACAAGTAAAATATGGATGGAGAAATATCCAAGTCTCTCTCTAACCAAACATGTTATACGTACAAATACACACCTTACTACTATTTCTATCAGAACAAGCAAACTCCCTAGTACAACAATTTTTTGGTGAATCATGGGAATCCTTCTCTGGACCAATAAGTCTACTGCCTAAACATATCGGGTGCTACAAATCTGATTTAACAAAATAAGTAGATACAATTGCTTACTCAAGCTCCGGAAAAATCTCCTGAAGAAAATATGTCAGAACTATTCATTTGAAATTCCCAATATAGAGCACATAATACCAGTCTTTAATTGAACAATTGTTTACTCACTGATAGTGATCTGTCTGAAAAGGCACAAGTTTGGCAGAACAGAAAATGACTTGAAAGACCAGGAGTTAATAGAAGCTCATTTCTAAAGGGGGTGATGAAAAAAAAAAATCAGACATATGACAAATGATTTCACAACATATAGTCATGTAATAACAATTATGAAGGAGTTATATGCGGACATCTCCTTGTTGAAAAAATTTAGTTTACAATAGTTATAATGGACCACCATGTAAACAATAAGTTATGTATAAGTCTTAATAACATGGAAAAGAAACACCACATGATGCCAGCTAGTTGCCAACTTGAATAGCTAGCAAATTGCTTGAAGCAAAATGTATATTTACAATTTTAACAGAAAAGTGCTACAAAGATGCGTTCCTGGCTATCAGTTTCAGCTAACTGAAACAGAGTGCGACAATTGCCATACCATGTTCAAATTAAATGGTTAACACACACCAATTCATCCCTTGATTACCTCAATCCGTTCCTGGCTATTGCGGTACCACCTTTATGGGGATCTAACAGGGTCGTTTCCATTCTTATAATGATTTACTTGTAACGAAGACACCTAGTTTCATACGCAAAGAAACAAATACCACTTACGTACTTCATTCTTCTACATGGCAGTAAAACTATATGCACCAACCAACATTCCGATAAAAATGGCTTTCAGCCGAGACAGCGCAGAAAAGCCTAAACATGACACATAGCTGACCAAAATGTGCACAGTTACGCATAAATACAAATCAAGCCCAATCTAAGGCCGGGCATGGCCAACAGATGAGAGAAAAAACAACAAGTTCTAGTGGTTCAGGAATGAATCATGTGTAACATCTCTATCTCTCTCTTCTCTAAAAAAAACATCTCTATCTCTCTCTCCCCACCTCTAGTCTTGTTTATTTCCACCTTATTGAAAGTTGCATAACACACCTTTGCTTCTTTTCTGTCTTGTGAACTAAGTTCTCTAGAATACTATTTTTTTATCAAGAGGGAAATAATTTAATTATGAAAAGAAAAAACTTATGTAGCATCAGTTCTAGTTGATTTTAGTAATTCCTTTTACATCTGGAATAATTCATTGTTATCAATCTAAAAACACAAAGCAGGTATTACCTTTGCTGCATCAGACCCCAAATATATGAGAAATAATCGGATGTAGAAGTTCCTGACAATGATATTGTATTTTTAATATCTAAACAAAATTATTATTATATGCATGTCGGATACACAGTTAAATCTAAAAAATCCAAATAACAAATGGACAATTCGAAAGACAAGTGTGGGAAACAAATGGTACAATATAAAAATTGAGCTGAATATTTCGTCTAATGTTGAACAAAAAATCCCACAGTCTGAGATACCTTACAAAAGGAAAAGGAGCAATATAGCAAGTCAACAACATAACTACGACATGTTGGTACATTTCCATCTACTACAGTTACTAAGCAATTGCAAGTGCACTGTGAACTTATACAGCGTAGCACTAATCAGCCGGGCCAGCATGTATTTTAAATCAGTAAAAAGGAAACAAAGCCTGATGTACTGCTTGCGCCATCCACACAGCGTAGCACTAATCAGCCGAACCAGCGGGTATATTAAATCAGTACAAAGGAAACAAAGCCTGATGTACTGCTTGCCATCCACACAATTCAGATTTAACAAAGTTTCAAAGGTGTGGTATACAAGGCACACTTCCGACCATAGGTCAATCGACTGAAATACAACTCATGACAAAAATAATCAAGGGCCAAGTTCATTGTGATTCTACCTTGTGCAGATGTAGACATAGCTTTCTGCGTTTGTAAGTACTCAGTATTACTACAGATCCTGCTTGCACTCAGCCAATGTAGTTGAACTTGCGAGTGGGTGGAGACATTGCCTGAACCTACAAAGATTACAGGTGCACATTACTTACTTTGTATCATTGACGCTTGTGGATCCTCCAGTACCAGCAGCACGTGAAGAGTGCGGGCCTCCAAGGGGAAGAGATACGTACCGTAGCTTGAGTGTCCCCTCCCACTGTGGAACCGTGGAAGTAATCCACCAAGCGCAAGAACCTGTCGATGAAGGAGTGACCAGTTGACCACGTTGTTGTGCCAAGAGGACACCTCCTGTTGCTTGCACTCATAATGGAGGAGACACTCGATGGCAAGGGGTTCGGCGGCGTCAAATGGTTGCCGTCGACGTAGCAACGAGATCGGCGTCGGCGAAGGGATCAGCGGCGGCGTACGGATCCGCTGGGGCATAGTACATTTTGCAGTTGCTCAACATAACGATGCACCAGATATTCAACATTAAACATGGTCTTGTTCCAAAAAAGAAAACTTCTGTTTAAGTATACAATCAAGTGTGCCTATGTAATCGACACAAATACATGGCAAGGTTTTTAGGAATTGCAAGGTGGCCTAGGACCAGAAAGGTCCCTAAATCATCTAAATAATAAATACATGGCTAAGTGATTAATACCTTTCCTTTTAAAAAAAATATGACAATCTCCAGCAGGGCAATCACTAAAGTTTGGCAGTGAAGAAAGATTTTAGAATCCTACAGTCAGCCCCTCTTTTCCTCTCTGTGAGCAGACAGTGTAAGTTCGATACTTTGGAGATATTCACTCAACAAAAGAAACTATAAAATAAGATAATCTACAACATATTGAGGCAACAACAAATATTCCTGAACTCAATAGTCTAGAAAATATGATTGAATGATGATGCCAAGAAGACAACATCAGAAGAATTCTCACCAACAAGTAATTCAGAAAATTGACCAACAGTTAATATAGATAAAGTCGGGAGATGAACATCTATAAAAGATCAACAGCGAATTGTAGAAATATAGAGATAACTTCACAATCACAGTGTGTTGAAGAAATATAAACATGCATGTTTACATGCTAGTGGCTATCCAATCAGCTATCTTCTGTGTGTGCATGTGTTGCTAGTCAATCAGTCTATACACTTATTCGAGCTATGCTGCTACCCAAGTTTGATATCTCTCAAGGCAAGCGAGCTTTGCTGTGTTTGCAATTTGCCGTCGGCCAAAGACACGTGACAGCTGAAATACTGGTTTCAGAAATATACATATGCTAGTGGTTTATATATGATCCACCTATTACTTCATACATGATACATGTTAGATCTCTTCATAACATGTAGGCATTTCAGGTACGAAAGTGCTCTGCACTCGATTGGCTCCTGGATGATTTGCGCTCGACAGGATTAGGAGCCACACAGATTAAAAAAAACCCAGTTAATCCTATGGTCTACCTGACTTGTCGTCTGTGGATCGTGCGTCGATACTCGTGTGCATAGCAGTGCTCTTTCAGGTAAGACGAACATGTTTTAGAACATCCTGTGTGGAAACTAAAATAAACAAATAAATAAAGAGCATTAATTGTCTAACAGTCCTTTTTCACTGTTATGACTATAAGGATTTTTTTCCAATTCACCAAAATACATTGATCCAGCGATTCTCAATGTCGATTGTTTACCATGGTTTTAATCAACCTGCCATCAAACCCACTGCATATGTCTGTGTCAGATAACAATATGCTAATGAACATTTATTCTCCACTTGATTTAAACAATCATTCATTCTTCATTAAAATTGCAATATGCACCTTTTTTTACAATCAATACCATATATACTATAGTAGGAAATAGTACATGGTATAGATACATGAGCTGAATAAATCTAGAAGCGATCACCAAGGCAAAGAATTTTTCAGGAAAAGAAGAGACGCACAATCTACCAAAAATTCTAGAACGTCAGAGCAATATGCACTACACACACGGGCATAATATAATGACAACGCAGGAGAGGACAGAGATTGACGTACCTGTGATGGTGTCCTCGATGGAGCAAAGGGATTCTTGAATTCTGGGATGTTGGTTTTCCACGCATCCACGTACATCTGCCATGCCTCATGCAGACGCCACTGCATTCCCTTGGAGAGACCGACGAACATGGTGATGCCGAGTACGAGTTGCGGCTCGCGACGCGCAGGTGCACCCTACCCCCCGCCCCTTCTTCATCTTGATCGGTGGCGACCGGCGTGTGAGCTCCGGCAAACTCATCTGTTGGCGTGGTGCGCGCGGTGATGGCGGGGTTCCGCGGCGGCAGAACCTGACGATGTCCAAGCGGGGAGCCCTCGGCGCGGGCGTGGTGGTCGCAGAAGATGGGGCGGCGGCATGGTGGTCGCAGAAGATGGGGGTGGGGGAACCCTAGCGAGTGCGAGGGGCTCGGGGACAGGAGCGATTGGTGCGAGGGGAGAAAAGGGAGCTCGCTGGTCGAAGTGTTTTTTTACGAGAGAAAACCAATGTGAAGAGATGGTGGTATGGTAGGAAAAAAAAACCTACGAAAAAAACTCAGCGAAGGTGGGAGGAGGACGAAAATAAACCAGGGGAGGTGTGACGAAAATTAACCGGCGGAGACTACCAACTGCTTCATTATAAGTAGAGATTTGGAATAAATAAGAATAATTGATCTTTGCTTCAGCTTGACTTTGATGCGAGTACTCTAAAATTTTGATCATATAATCAACAGTGCACATTGTTTTGTTAACATTGATGGATGTCATGGATCAGTTCCTTCTTGGACCTCACATTGTTGTTGCCTTCAAAACTATCTTAAAAAGTATTTACTTTTTATTGATAGTGTATGTATGAAAGTTTATTAGAAATTTTTATATACTTTTTTGTAGGAGATTAGAAATCAAGACTTGTTCAGGTGGAAATATCTAAACACACATGGAGTCAGCAAAGTTATTACCTAATTAAATTTGATGGCTTTTTGTCTGCCTTCTTTTGATGCTAGCTGGGTGCCAAAATGTCACATGAGCAGAGCGTACTGGATGCATCGTGTCTTTGATCCTACGGCATGATGGAAAGAATGGATACGCTGCAGTCTTGCTTTCGATCTACCGGGTCGTCCAAGATGCGCTTGTGTGTTCAAACCCAACATGTTTCTGCGCATGCATAGGAAGTTTCTCTCTCCTTCATGTGTTACCACGTCCTTATGTAATTATGTTTGTAGATGCCTATGATTGCAAGAAGTCCTTGTGTAATTGTGTTTGTAGATGCCTATGGTTGCAAGAAATCAATCAGGCCATATGAAAATCAAGTACTCCCTCTGTAAAAAATACTTTATATTGATTTAAACGCTCTTATATTTCTTTACAGAAAAAGTAAAAAAGAATTAATCAAATTGTACTTTGCGTGTGTGAAACCCATGTGTAAATCAGGCGAGGGCTTCAAAGCAATCTTTTGGAATCTCCCTTTTACCGTTTGGTGCCTGCATGGTCATGCATGACTTTTTGTACTCGTCTCATCACATCCGAGTCACAACATGTCTTTGCTATTCAATATTTTTTTTGCACTCTTTCCTATTGCAATTCTGGTTTCAGTACATCCGGCTCAATGCATGCCTTTTCGTCCACGTACACTATGCTTTTATATATGCATCTAACGTGACAACAAAGTTCAATTTAGCACGTATCTGTACTTTTTACATGTTACGTAAGAAACTTTAAATCTGAGTCATTGGTATTCTAATCAAACGGCGTAAATAAGATTAGCGTATGTGGATGAACGTGATGACCTGTTTGACTCTCTTTTTAATTATATAATAGATTGGATGTTT
Source organism: Triticum aestivum (assembly GCF_018294505.1). NCBI lineage: Eukaryota > Viridiplantae > Streptophyta > Magnoliopsida > Poales > Poaceae > Triticum > Triticum aestivum. The sequence goes on along the minus strand of NC_057814.1, from coordinate 263,795,430 downwards.
AATTTGGTCTTGCAATCAAGTCCAGATACAAGTATATATATGTTGTTCTTCTATACACAGAGCATAGATGTTCTACAGACAGAGCACATCACACTACAAAAAATACACTTCCATGATAATACGTGTTTGTCACAGTAGGTCACGTTTTCTGTCATGCATGTACATCCATGACGATTTTATGAAAGAATCAAGATAGTCATACCTGTGTTGTCGTAGAAGTGTTCCATGACATTACCAAAATTATCATCACGGAAGTGACCATTTCCATGACGATAAATGGCGCGTCATGGAAGTGCTTTCATCAAGGGTAACCGACACGTGACATCCACCGTAACGGGTTGCCGTTAAGCTATCGGGTCCGGTTTGGATCCGATAACCCGTTAACAGCCCGAACCAATGAGGATTTTCCACGTGTAAAATTCTCAATGGCCAGAGGAACCACATGCCGGCTCACCGTTGGGACAGATGTCATGCACTCATTGGACAGGAGGCGCCTATGATACGTCTACACGTGGCATGGCCCAACAGAGGCCCATTATGGTGAAAAGGTCGGCCCGTTTGACTTGGTCAAAAGGTAGCAGGCCGGCCCATGGAAAGCCTGTTAACGGCATGTTCATATATAGCCCATTTACGGCCCGTTACGGCCTATCCGAATTAAGTCCAGTAGCTTCATCTAGGCCGTTCAATATGATTCTAGCCCATTGTAACTTCAGGCCCATGTATGGCCCATGACGTCTTTCGGCCCATATGAGGCCTTTTGTAACTCTTGGCCCATTAACGGCCTGTGGTGAAACTGGCTCGTAATGAATAGTGTATCACTTTATAACCATTAACGGCCCATTATTCCATTGGGCCGTTTCCAACCCGTGTTATCTTTCGGCCTTCTCAGGGCCCATTTATTCTTGGACTCATTTTCAGCATTCGGTTACTTACGGCCCGTTACTGGCCTTTTCTACTTGTGGGCCAAATTCAGCCCGTGGTTACAGTCGGCCCGTTTGTGGTCTGTTAATCCATTGGGCCGTTTTCATAGTGTCATCAAATCGGCCGATTAACGACGGCCCGTTATGGTCGGCCCATGAACGGGCGATTCCAACTCTAGCCTGTTTACGGACCATAATGCGGTCTGTTATTGGCCCATGTTTGACCAATCGATCATACGGCCCGTAGAAGGCCCATTGATGCTACGGCCCGTAGAAGGCCCATTGTTTCTACGGCCCGTAGAAGGCCCATTGTTTCTATTGCCCGTAGAAGGCCCATTGTTTCTACAGTCCGTAGGAGGCCCATGGTCACTACAATAAATATGTAGCCCATGGTTATTGTGGCCTAGTTTTAAAAAATAGGTTATTGCGACCCCTAGCAAACCGCGGAAAAAGAATTGCACTGACTACAAGCAAACAAATAAATAAGACAACAAGGAAATAAATAAGCAAGCAACTTACGCTAGGTTATCACGGCTCATACCTCTCGACTCAGGCATGAGTCTGAAATACCAATTTCAGCTCTTGGAACATCTTATATGCTCCTTGTCGTTTAAAACGTTTTTGAAGTCCCGGTTCTAAGCCGTAAAGCGTGGCGCACTAAAGTATCAAGTAGTCATCATACGGAGCTTGCCAAACGTTCATAACGTCAGCATCTGCTCCTGCAATAGGTCCGTCACCTAGCGGTGCATCAAGGACATAATTCTTCTGTGCAGAAATGAGGATAACCCTTAGATCACGGACCCAGTCCGCATCATTGCTACTATCATCTTTCAACTTATTTTTCTCTAGGAACATATCAAAAATAAAACAGGGGATCTATATGCGAGCTATTGATCTACAACATAGATATGCAAAAACTATCAGCACTAAGTTCATGATAAATTAAAGTTCAATTAATCATATTACTTAAGAACTCCCACTTAGATAGACATCCCTTTAATCATCTAAGTGATCACGTGATCCATATCAAGTAAACCATGTCCGATCATCACGTGAGATGGAGTAGTTTTCAATGGTGAACATCACTATGTTGATCATATCTACTATATGATTCACGCTCGACCTTTCGGTCTCAGTGTTCCGAGGCCATATCTGCATATGCTAGGCTCGTCAAGTTTAACCCGAGTATTCTGCGTGTGCAAAACTGGCTTGCACCCGTTGTATGTGAACGTAGAGCTTATCACACCCGATCATCACGTGGTGTCTCGGCACGACGAACTATAGCAACGGTGCATACTCGGGGAGAACACTTATACCTTGAAATTTAGTGAGAGATCATCTTATAATGCTACCGCCGTACTAAGCAAAATAAGATGCATAAAGGATAAGCATCACATGCAATCAATATAAGTGATATGATATGACCATCATTATCTTGTGCCTTTGATCTCCATCTCCAAAGCACCGTCATGATTGATGTCTACTACGCAACCTTCTTCTTGTAGATGTTGTTGGGCCTCCAAGTGCAGAGGTTTGTAGGACAGTAGCAAATTTCCCTCAAGTGGATGACCTAAGGTTTATCAATCCGTGGGAGGCATAGGATGAAGATGGTCTCTCTCAAGCAACCCTGCAACCAAATAACTATCATGTGAAGCATAATCCAATTGAAAATTAAAATCATGATGACAAGTTTCATGGTTATCTTTATTCTTAATAGCATACAAGTCATCACAATAATCATCATAGATAGGAGGAATGCTTTCATCATAATAAATTTGCACATCAAAACTTGGGGGACTAAAAATATCATATTCATCAAACATAGCATCCCCAAGCTTATGGCTTTGCATATCATTAGCATCATGGGTATTCAAAGAATTCATACTAACAATATTGCAATCATGCTCATCATTCAAAGATTTAGTGCCAAACATTTTATGTAATTCTTCTAGTACTTGAGCACAATTTTCTTTCCCATCATTTTCACGAAAGATATTAAAAAGATGAAGCATATGAGGCACTCTCAATTCCATTTTTTTGTAGTTTTCTTTTATACACTAAACTAGTGATAAAACAAGAAACTAAAAGATTCGATTGCAAGATCTAAAGATATACCTTCAAGCACTCACCTCCCCGGCAACGGCGCCAGAAAAGAGCTTGATGTCTACTACGCAACCTTCTTCTTGTAGACGTTGTTGGGCCTCCAAGTGTAGAGGTTTGTAGGACAGTAACAAATTTCCCTCAAGTGGATGACCTAAGGTTTATCAATCTGTGGGAGGCATAGGTTGAAGATGGTCTCTCTCAAACAACCCTGCAACCAAATAACAAAGAGTCTCTTGTGTCCCCAACACACCCAATACAATGGTAAATTGTATAGGTGCACTAGTTCGGCGAAGAGATGGTGATACAAGTGCAATATGGATGGTAGATATAGGTTTTTGTAATCTGAAAATATAAAAACAGAAAGGTAACTATTGATAAAAGTGAGCACAAACGGTATTGCAATGCGTTGAAACAAGGCCTAGGGTTCATACTTTCACTAGTGCAAGTTCTCTCAACAATAATAACATAATTGGATCATATAACTATCCCTCAACATGCAACAAAGAGTCACTCCAAAGTCACTAATAGCGGAGAACAAACGAAGAGATTATGGTAGGGTACGAAACCACCTCAAAGTTATCCTTTCTGATCGATCTATTCAAGAGTCCGTAGTAAAATAACATGAAGCTATTCTTTCCGTTCGATCTATCATAGAGTTCGTACTAGAATAACACCTTAAGATACAAATCAACCAAAACCCTAATGTCACCTAGATACTCCAATGTCATCACAAGTATCCGCAGGTATGATTATACGACATGCATCACACAATCTCAGATTCATCTATTCAACCAACACAAAGAACTTCAAAGAGTGCCCCAAAGTTTCTACCGGAGAGTCAAGACGAAAACGTGTGCCAACCCCTATGCATAAGTTCACAATGTTACGAAACCCGCAAGTTGATCACCAAAACATACATCAAGTGGATCACGTGAATATCCCATTGTCACCACAGATAAGCACATGCAAGACATACATAAAGTGTTATCAAATCCTTAAAGACTCAATCCGATAAGATAACTTCAATGGGAAAACTCAATCCATTACAAGAGAGTAGAGGGGGAGAAACATCATAAGATCCAACTATAATAGCAAAGCTCGCGATACATCAAGATCATGCCAAATCAAGAACACGAGAGAGAGAGAGAGAGATCAAACACATAGCTACTGGTACATACCCTCAGCCCCGAGGGTGAACTACTCCCTCCTCGTCATGGAGAGCGCCGGGATGATGAAGATGGCCACCGGTGATGGATCCCCCCTCCGACAGGGTGCCGGAACAGGGTCCTGATTAGTTTTTGGTGGCTACAGAGGCTTGCGGCGGCGGAACTCCCGATCTAGGTTTATTTCTGGAGGTTTCTGTATTTATAGGAATTTTTGGCGTAGGTCTCACGTCAGGGGGTCTCCGAGCCGTCCACGAGATAGGGGGGCGCGCCCAGGGGGGTAGGGCGCGCCCCCACCCTCGTGGGCAGCCCAGGACTCTTCTGGCCCAACTCTTTTACTCTCGGGGCTTCTTTTGGTCCATAAAAAATCATCAAAAATTGGCACGTCAATTGGACTCCGTTTGGTATTCCTTTCTGTAAAACTCAAAAACAAGGAAAAAACAGAAACTGGCACTGGGCTCTAGGTTAATAGGGTAGTCCCAAAAATCATATAAAATAGCATATAAAACATCCTAGATGGATAATATAATAGCATGGAACAATAAAAAAAGTATAGATACGTTGGAGACGTATCAATGATCACCATCGTCACCGGCTTGACACCTTGATCTCCATCAAAGCATGGTTGTCGTCTCGCCAACTATTGCTTGTACGACTATCGCTACCTCTTAGTGATAAAGTAAAGCAATTACATGGCGATTGCATTTCATACAATAAAGCGACAACCATATGGCTCCTGCCAGTTGCTGATAACTGTTACAAAACATGATCATCTCATACAACAATTTATATATCATCACGTCTTGACCATATCACATCACAGCAAGCCCTGCAAAAACAAGTTAGACGTCCTCTACTTTGTTGTTTCAAGTTTTACGTGGCTGCTACGGGCTTAGCAAGAACCGTTCTTACCTACGCATCAAAACCACAATGATTTTTCGTCAAGTGTGCTGTTTTAACCTTCAACAAGGACCGGGCGTAGTTACACTCGATTCAACTAAAGTTGGAGAAACACACGCCCACTAGCCACCTGTGTGCGAAGCACAGCGGTAGAACCAGTCTCATGAACGCGGTCATGTAATGTCGGTCTGGGCCGCTTCATCCAACAATACCGTCGAATCAAAGTATGACATGCTGGTAAGCAGTATGACTATTATCGCCCACAACTCTTTGTGTTCTACTCGTGCATATAACATCTACGCATAGACCTGGCTCGGATGCCACTGTTGGGGAACATAGTGTTTCAAAAACATTCCTACGATCACGCAAGATCTATCTAGGAGAAGCATAGCAACGAGTGAAGGAAATATGCCCTAGAGGCAACAATGAAGTTATTATTTATTTCCTTATTTCATGATAAATGTTTATTATTCATGCTAGAATTGTATTAACTGAAAACATAATACATGTGTGAATACATAGACAAACAGAGTGTCACTAGTATGCCTCTACTTGACTAGCTCGTTGATCAAAGATGGTTAAGTTTCCTAACCATAGGCATGAGTTGTCATTTGATAAATGGGATCACATCATTAGGAGAATGATGTGATTGACTTGACCCATTTCGTTAGCTTAGCACTTGATCGTTTCAGTTTACTGCTATTGCTTTCTTCATAACTTATACATGTTCCTATGACTATGAGATTATGCAACTCCCGATTACCGAAGGAACACTTTGTGTGCTACCAAACATCACAACGTAACTGGGTGATTATAAAGGTACTCTACAGGTGTCTCCGAAGGTACTTGTTGGGTTGGCATAGATCGAGATTAGGATTTGTCACTCCGATTGTCGGAGAGGTATCTCTGGGCCCTCTTGGTAATGCACATCACTATAAGCCTTGCAAGCAATGCAACTAATGAGTTAGTTGCGGGATAATGTATTACAGAACGAGTAAAGAGACTTGCCGGTAACGAGATTGAGCTAGGTATTGAGATACCAACGATCGAATCTCGGGCAAGTAACATACCGATGACAAAGGGAACAACGTATGTTGTTATGCGGTTTGACTGATAAAGATCTTCATAGAATATGTAGGAACCAATATGAGCATCCAGGTTCCGCTATTGGTTACTGACCGGAGACATGTCTCAGTCTTGTCTACATAGTTCTCGAACCCGTAGGGTCCGCACGCTTAAAGTTCTGTGACGATCGGTATTATGAGTTTTTGTGTTTTGATGAACCGAAAGTAGATCGGAGTCCCGGGTATGACACGGACATGATGAGGAGTCTCGAAATGGTCGAGACATAAAGATCGATATATTGGAAGCCTATATTTGGACATCGGAATGGTTCCGGGTGAAATCGGGATTTTACGGGAGTACCGAGAGGTTACCGGAACCCCCCGGTAATTGTATGGGCCTTAATGGGCCATAGTGGAGAGAGAGAGGAGGCGAGGGCAGGTTGCGCGCCCCCTCCCCCTCTGGTCCAAATTGGACTAGGAGGGGGCGGCCCCCCCTTTCCTTCCTCCCTCTCTCCCCCTTCCTTCTCTCCTAGTCCAACTAGGGAAGGGGGGAATCCTACTCCCGGTGGGAGTAGGACTCCTCCAGGGCGCGCCATAGGGGCCGGCCCTCTCCCCCTCCTCCACTCCTTTATATACGTGGCCAGGGGCACCCCATAGACACACAAGTTGATCACTGATCTCTCTTAGACGTGTGCGGTGCCCCCTCCACCATAATCCACCTCGGTCATATCGTAGCGGTGCTTAGGCGAAGCCCTGCGTCGGTAACTTCATCAATACCGTCATCACACCGTCGTGCTGACGAAGCTCTTCCCCGAAGCTCTACTGGATCGTGAGTTCGCGGGACGTCACCGAGCTGGTGTGCTGAACGCGGAGGTGCCGTACGTTCGGTATTGAGGATCGGTAAATCGTGAAGATGTACGACTACATCAACCGCGTTGTCATAACACTTCCGTTTCGATCTACGAGGGTACGTAGACAACACTCTCCCCTCTCGTTGCTATGCATCACCATGATCTTGCGTGTGCGTAGGAATTTTTTTGAAATTACTACGTTCCCCAACAGTGCCATCCGAGCTAGGTTTATGCGTAGATGTTATATGCACGAGTAGAACACAAGTGAGTTGTGGGCGATACAAGTCATACTTCTTACCAGCATGTCATACTTTGGTTCAGCGGTATTGTTGGATGAAGCGGCCCGGACCGACATTACGCGTACGCTTACGCGAGACTGGTTCTACCGACATGCTCAGCACACAGGTGGCTGGCGGGTGTCAGTTTCTCCAACTTTAGTTGAACCGAGTGTGACTATGCCCGGTCCTTATTGAAGGTTAAAACAACACTAACTTGACGAAATATCGTTGTGGTTTTGATGCGTAGGTACGAACGGTTCTTGCTCAGCCCGTAGCAGCCACGTAAAACTTGCAACAACAAAGTAGAGGACGTCTAACTTGTTTTTGCAGGGCATGTTGTGATGTGATATGGTCAAGGCATGATGATGTATTTTATTGTATGAGATGATCATGTTTTGTAATGGAGTTATCGGCAACTGGCAGGAGCCATATGGTTGTCGCTTTATTGTATGAAATGCAATCGCCATTTAATTGCTTTACTTTATCACTAAGCGGTAGCGATAGTCGTAGAGGCAATAGTTGGCGAGATGACAACAATGCTACGATGGAGATCAAGGTGTCGCGCCAGTGACGATGGTGATCATGACGGTGCTTTGGAGATGGAGATCAAAGGCACAAGATGATGATGGCCATATCATGTCACTTATATTGATTGCATGTGATGTTTATCCTTTATGCATCTTATTTTGCTTAGTACGGCGGTAGCATTATAAGATGATCTCTCACTAAATTTCAAGGTACAAGTGTTCTCCCTGAGTATGCACCGTTGCCGAAGTTCGTCGTGCCGAGACACCACGTGATGATCGGGTGTGATAAGCTCTACGTTCATATACAACGGGTGCAAGCCATTTTTGCACACGCAGAAATACTCGGGTTAAACTTGACGAGCCTAGCATATGCAGATATGGCCTCGGAACACTGAGACCGAAAGATCGAGCGTGAATCATATAGTAGATATGATCAACATATTGATGTTCACCATTGAAAACGACTCCATCTCACGTGATGATCGGACATGGTTTAGTTGATATGGATCACGTGATCACTTAGATAATTAGAGGGATGTCTATCTAAGTGTGAGTTCTTAAATATGATTAATTGAACTTTAATTTATCATGAACTTAGTTCCTGATAGTATTTTGCTTGTCTATGTTGTTGTAGATAGATGGCCCGTGCTGTTGTTCCCTTGAATTTTAATGCGTTCCTTGAGAAAACAAAGTTGAAAGATGATGGTAGCAATTACACGGACTGGGTCCGTAACTTGAGGATTATCCTCATTGCTGCACAGAAGAATTACGTCCTGGAAGCACCGCTGGGTGCCAAACCCGCTACAGGAGCAACGCCAGATGTTATGAACGTCTGGCAGAGCAAAGCTGATGACTACTCGATAGTTCAGTGTGCCATGCTTTACGGCTTAGAACCGGGACTTCAACGATGTTTTGAACGTCATGGAGCATATGAGGTGTTCTAGGAGTTGAAGTTAATATTTCAAGCAAATGCCCGGATTGAGAGATATGAAGTCTCCAATAAGTTCTACAGCTGCAAAATGGAGGAGAATAGTTCTGTTAGTGAGCATATACTCAAAATGTCTGGGTATAACAATCACTTGATTCAACTAGGAGTTAATCTTCCGGATGATAGTGTCATTGACAGAATTCTTCAATCACTGCCACCAAGCTATAAGAGCTTCGTGATGAACTATAATATGCAAGGGATGTATAAGACAATTCTCGAGCTCTTCGCAATGCTAAAGGCCGCGGAGGTAGAAATCAACAAGACCACCAGTTTCATGAAAAAGGGTAAAGGGAAGAAGAAGGGGAACTTCAAGAACAGTAAACAAGTTGCTGCTCAGGAGAAGAAACCCAAGTCTGGACCTAAGCCTGAGACTGAGTGCTTCTACTGCAAAGGGACTGGCCACTGGAAGGGGAACTGCCCCAAGTATTTGGCGGATAAGAAGGATGGCAAGGTGAAAAAAGGTACATGTGATATACATGTTATTGATGTGTACCTTACTAAAGCTCGCAGTAACACCTGGGTATTTGATACTGGTTCTGTTGCTAATATTTGCAACTCGAAACAGGGACTACGGATTAAGCGAAGATTGGCTAAGGACGAGGTGACGATGCATGTGGGAAATGGTTCGAAAGTCGATGTGATCGCGGTCGGCACGCTACCTCTACATCGACCTTCGGGATTAGTTTTAGACCTGAATAATTATTATTTGGTGCCAGCGTTGAGCATGAACATTATATCTGGATCTTGTTTGATGCGAGACGGTTATTCATTTAAATCTGAGAATAATGGTTGTTCTATTTATATGAGTAATATCTTTTATGGTCATGCACCCTTGAAGAGTGGTCTATTTTTAATGAATCTCGATAGTAGTGATACACATATTCATAATGTTGAAGCCGAAAGATGCAGAGTTGATAATGATAGTGCAACTTATTTGTGGCACTGCCGTTTAGGTCATATTGGTGTAAAGCGCATGAAGAAACTCCATTCTGATGGACTTTTGGAATCACTTGATTATGAATCACTTGGTACTTGCGAACCATGCCTCATGGGCAAGATGACTAAAACGCCGTTCTCCGGAACAATGGAGTGATACGTCTCCAATGTATCTATAATTTTTTATTGTTCCATGCTATTATATTATCTATTTTGGATGTTCAATGGGCTTTATTATACACTTATTATTATATTTTTTGGGACTAACGTATTAACCGGAGGCCCAGCCCAAATTGCTGTTTTTTGCCTATTTCAGTGTTTTGAAGGAAAGGAATATCAAACGGAGTCCAAACAGAATGAAACCTTCGGGAACGTGATTTTCGGAACAAATGTGATCCAGAGGACTTGGAGTGGACGTCAAGCAATCAACAAGGAGGCCACGAGGCAGGGAGGCGCGCCTGCCCCCCTGGGCGCACCCCCACCCTCGTGGGCCCCTCGTAGCTCTCCTGACCGACCTCTTTTGCCTATATATACTCACATACCCTGGAAACATCAGAAGAGGAGCCGAAACCCTATTTCCACCACCGCAACCTTCTGTACCCATGAGATCCCATCTTGGGGCCTTTTCCGGCACTCCGCCGGAGGGGGCATTGATCACGGAGGGCTTCTACATCAACACCATAGCCTCTCCGATGATGTGTGAGTAGTTTACCTTAGACCTTCGGGTCCATAGTTATTAGCTAGATGGCTTCTTCTCTCTCTTTGGATCTCAATACAAAGTTCTCCTCGATTCTCTTGGAGATCTATTCGATGCAATCTTCTTTTGCGATGTGTTTGTCGAGATCCGATGAATTGTGTGTTTATGATCAAGATTATCTATGAACAATATTTGAATCTCCTCTGAATTCTTTTATGTATGATTGGTTATCTTTGCAAGTCTCTTCGAATTATCAATTTGGTTTGGCCTACTAGATTGATCTTTCTTGCAATGGGAGAAGTGCTTAGCTTTGGGTTCAATCTTGCGGTGCTCGATCCCAGTGACAGTAGGGGAAACGACACGTATTGTATTGTTGCCATCGAGGATAAAAAGATGGGGTTTATATCATATTGCTTGAGTTTATCCCTCTACATCATGTCATCTTACTTAAAGCGTTACTCTGTTCTTATGAACTTAATACTCTAGATGCATTCTGGATAGCGGTCGATGTGTGGAGTAATAGTAGTAGATGCAGGCAGGAGTCGGTCTACTTGTCATGGACGTGATGCCTATATACATGATCATGCCTAGATATTCTCATAACTATGCTCAATTCTATCAATTGCTCGACAGTAATTCGTTCACCCACCGTAATACTTATGCTATCTTGAGAGAAGCCACTAGTGAAATCTATGGCCCCCGGGTCTATTCTCTATCATATTAATCTACCATTATTTCTATTACCGTTTATTTTGCTTTCTTTACTTTTACTCTTTATCATAAAAATACCAAAAATATTATCTTATCATCTCTATCAGATCTCACTTTTGCAAGTGGCCGTGAAGGGATTGACAACCCCTTTATCGCGTTGGTTGCAAGGTTCTTATTTGTTTGTGTAGGTACGAGGGACTTGAGCACGGTCTCCTACTGGATTGATACCTTGGTTCTCAAAAACTGAGGGAAATACTTACGCTACTTTACTGCATCACCCTTTCCTCTTCAAGGGAAAAACTAACGCAGTGCTCAAGAGGTAGCAAGAAGGATTTTCTGGCACCGTTGCCGAGGAGTCTACGCACAAGTCAAGACATACCAAGTACCCATCACAAACTCTTATCCCTCGCATTACATTATTTGCCATTTGCCTCTCGTTTTCCTCTCCCCCACTTCACCCTTGTCGTTTTATTTGCCCTCTTTTCCCTTCGCCTTTTCCTTGCTTGTTCCTTGAGATATTTGCTGCATTATGTCTAAAACTGGGGAGGTTATCGCTGATAATAACATTGGAAACTTTGATGCTTTTGATGATCCTCCTGAGGAACCTACTATCTTGCATACTAAAAGGTTTCGAGTTCGTAGTGGTAATATCATTGGGAAAGGAGTTATTCAAGATTTCTTTACTTGTGCCGGTGCTTTGCCCATTATGGGTGGCTCTATTCTTCATAGAACTAGTAGCCTTGCGAATGCAATATCTTTGCTCGTAGTTGAACTTTAAAGGCAATTTCTTCATATGCATCCTTGCATACAAAGAATTTTCCTAGAATTCTCTAATGTTGAACACTCTTCTGTTAAGCGTGCCGCTACTATCTTTTTGGCTCATGAGTTCAGATTTATAATGAAAGAGGCTAAAGAAATTTTTGCGCATTATAGGGTTGATGCTGGTCATCCTCCCATAGAAGCTATCGTTTTTAACCAAGAAACATAATGTGTTTACAATCTTTAGATCATGTTACTTATAATGAAAATCTCAGAAAAAGGGTTCCTGCCGATGTTCTAGTTGATAGAATTTTGAACTTAATGATGATTTTGCTATTCAGAATAATGGGTTAGGTTTTTCTCTCGAGCAAAGGCTTGTGATCTTTTGTCAAAAGAACGCTTGTGATGATGAATTGGTTGTGCAATATAAGGGGCCAAAGGAGGAACCCATACCTCCCGAGCTTGATCTTGGGGACTTTTGTCGCATTAAATTTAGCCCTTTTGATTATTTTTGCTTGCCACAAAGAAAACTTGCTGCCGAACGTAGAGAGTATGAGAGAAGTTTTCATGACTTGCCTTACCATTATTATGGCAATACCTAGATCTATCCTCGCTTTTATGCCTAGTTAGGGGCGTTAAACGATAGCGCTTGTTGGGAGGCAACCCAATTTTATTTTAGTTTCTTGCTTTTTGGTTATGTTTAGTAATAAAACTTTGATCTAGCCTCTGGTTAGATGCGTTTTTATGTTTTAATTAGTGTTTGTGCCAAGTTAAACCTATAGGATCTTCTTGGATGATAGTTATTTGATCTTGCTGAAAATTCCAGAAACTTTCTGTTCACGAAAACAATTGTTTAAAATCACCAGAACGTGATAAAATACTGATTCCAATTGCAGTAGATCAATAAACAAATTATATAGGTCTTCCTATTTTGGTAGATTTTTCTGAGTTCCAGAAATTTGTGTTAGATACAGATTACTACAGACTGTTCTGTTTTTGACAGATTCTGTTTTTCGTGTGTTGTTTGCTTATTTTGATGAATCTATGGCTAGTAAAAGAGTTTATAAACCATAGAGAAGTTGGAATACAGTAGGTTTAACACCAATATAAATAAAGAATGATTTAAATACAGTACCTTAAAGTGGTGGTTTGTTTTATTTCGCTAACGGAGCTCATGAGATTTTCTGTTGAGTTTTGTGTTGTGAAGTTTTCAAGTTTGGGTAAAGATTTGATGGATTATGGAACAAGGAGTGGCAAGAGCCTAAGCTTGGGGATGCCCAAGGCACCCCAAGGTAAAATTCAAGGACAGCCAAAATCTTAAGCTTGGGGATGCCCCGGAAGGCATCCCCTCTTTCATCTTCGTCTATCGGTAACTTTACTTGGGACTATATTTTTGTTCACCACATGATATGTGTTTTGCTTGGAGCGTCTTGTATGATTTGAGTCTTTGCTTTTTAGTTTACCACAATCATCTTTTCTGTACACACCTTTTGAGAGAGACACACATGATTCGGAATTTATTAGAATACTCTATGTGCTTCACTTATATCTTTTGAGCTATATAGTTTTTGCTCTAGTGCTTCACTTATATCTTTAGAGCACGGTGGTGGTTTTATTTTATAGAAATTATTGATCTCCATGCTTCACTTACATTATTTTGAGTCTTAAACAGCATGATAATTTGCTTTAATTGTGAAATTAGTCCTAATATGATAGGCATCTAAGATGAGTATAATAAAAACTTCCGTATTGAGTTCATTGAATATCGTGAGAAGTTTGATACTTGATAAGTGTTTTGAGATATAAAGGTGGTAATATTAGAGTATGCTAGTTGAGTAATTATGAAATTGATAAATACTTGTGTTAAGGTTGGCAAGTCCCGTAACATGCACGCATGGTAAAAGTTGTGTTACAAATTTGACGCATAAGGTGTTCTTTTATTGCTTTCCTTATGAGTGGCGGTCGGGGACGAGCGATGGTCTTTTCCTACCAATCTATCCCTCTAGGGGCATGAGTAGTAGTACTTTGCTTCGAGGGCTAATAAACTTTTGCAATAAGTATATGAGTTCTTTATGACTAATGTGAGTCCATGTATTATACGCACTCTCAACCTTCCACAATTTTCTAGCCTCTACAGTACTGTGCATTGCCCTTTCTCACCTTGAGAGTTGGTGCAAACTTTGCCGGTGCATCCAAACCCCGTGATATGATACGCTCTATCACACATAAACCTCCTTATATCTTCCTCAAAACAGCCACCATACCTACCTATCATGGCATTTCCATAGCCATTCCGAGATATATTGCCATGCAACTTTCCACCATTTTCGTTTATTATGACACGCTCCATCATTGTCATATTTCTTTGCATAATCATGTAGTTGACATTGTATTGGTGGCAAAGCCACCATTCATAATTTTTTATACATGCCACTCTTGATTCATTGCATATCCCGGTACACCGCCGGAGGCATTCACATAGTCATATTTTGTTTTGAGTGTTGAGTTGTAATTCCTGAGTTGTAAGTAATTAAAAGTGTGATGATCATCATTATTAGAGCATTGTCCCATGTGAAGAAAGGATGATGGAGACTATGATTCCCCCACAAGTCAGGATGAGATTCCAGACTAAGAAAAAAAAGAAAAAAAAGAGGCCAAAGAAAAAAAAGAAGAGAAGGCCCAAAGAAAAAAAATGAGAGAAAAAGAGAGAAGGGACAATGTTACTATCATTTTTCCACACTTGTGCTTCAAAGTAGCACCGTGATCTTCATGATAGAGAGTCTCCTATGTTGTCATTTTCATATACTAAGTGGGAATTTTTCATTATAGAACTTGGCTTGTATATTCCAATGATGTGCTTCCTCAAAATGCCCTAGGTCTTCGTGAGCAAGCAAGTTGGATGCACACCCACTTAGTTTCTTTTGTTGAGCTTTCATATATTTATAGCTCTAGTGCATCCGTTGCATGGCAATCCCTACTCCTCACATTGACATCAATTGATGGGCATCTCCATAGCCTATTGATTAGCCGCGTCGATGTGAGACCTTCTACCTTTTTTGTCTTCTCACATAACCCCCATCATTATACTTTATTCCACCCATAGTGCTATATCCATGGCTTGCGCTCATGTATTGCGTAAGGGTTGAAAGGCTGAAGCATGTTAAAAAGTATGAACCAATTGCTCAGCTTGTCATCGGGGTTATGCATGATGAGAACGTTTTGTGTGACGAAGTTGAAGCATGGCCTAACTATATGATTTTGTAGGGATACGCTTTCTTTGGCTATGTTATTTTGCTAAGACATAATTGCTTGGTTAGCATGTTTGAAGTATTATTGTTTTTATGTCAACATTAAACTTTTATCTTGAATCTTTCGGATCTAAATATTCATGCCACAATAAAAATAATTACATTTAAAATTATGCTAAGTAGCATTCCACATCAAAAATTCTGTTTTTATCATTTACCTACTCGAGGACGAGCAGGAATTAAGCTTGGGGATGGTTGATACGTCTCCAACGTATCTATAATTTTTGATTGTTCCATGCTATTATATTATCTGTTTTGGATGTTCAATGGGATTTATTATACACTTTTATATTATTTTTGGGACTAACCTATTAACCGAAGGCCCAGCCCAAATTGCTGTTTTTTTTGCCTATTTTAGTGTTTCGAAGGAAAGGAATATCAAACGGAGTCCAAACGGAATGAAACCTTCGGAAACGTGATTTTCAGAACAAACGTGATCCAGAGGACTTGGAGTGGACGTCAAGCAATCAACGAGGAGGCCACGAGGCAGGGAGGCGCGCCTGCCCCCTGGGCGCGCCCCCACCCTTGTGGGCCCCTCGTAGCTCTCCTGACCGACCTCTTTCGCCTATATATACTCATATACCCTGGAAACATCAGAAGAGGAGCCAAAACCCTATTTCCACCGCCGCAACCTTCTGTACCCGTGAGATCCCATCTTGGGGCCTTTTCCGGCGCTCCGCCGGAGGGGGCATTGATCACGGAGGGCTTCTACATCAACACCATAGCCTCTCGGATGATGTGTGAGTAGTTTACCTCAAACCTTCGGGTCCATAGTTATTAGCTAGATGGCTTCTTCTCTCTCTTTGGATCTCAATACAAAGTTCTCCTCGATTCTCTTGGAGATCTATTGGATGTAATCTTCTTTTGCGGTGTGTTTGTCGAGATCCAATGAATTGTGGATTTATGATCAAGATTATCTATGAACAATATTTGAATCTCCTCTGAATTCTTTTATGTATGATTGGTTATCTTTGCAAGTCTCTTCGAATTATCAGTTTGGTTTGGCCTACTAGATTGATCTTTCTTGCAATGGGAGAAGTGCTTAGCTTTGGGTTCAATCTTGCGATGCTCGATCCCAGTGATAGTAGGGGAAACGACACGTATTGTATTGTTGCCATCGAGGATAAAAAGATGGGGTTTATATCATATTGCTTGAGTTTATCCCTCTACACCATGTTATCTCACTTAAAGCGTTACTCTGTTCTTATGAACTTAATACTCTAGATGCATGCTGGATAGCGGTCGATGTGTGGAGTAATAGTAGTAGATGCAGGCAGGAGTCGGTCTACTTGTCACGGACGTGATGCCTACATACATGATCATGCCTAGATATTCTCATTACTATGCTCAATTCTATCAATTGCTCGACAGTAATTCGTTCACCCACCGTAATACTTATGCTATCTTGAGAGAAGCCACTAGTGAAACCTATGGCCCCTGGGTCTATTCTCTATCATATTAATCTACCGTTATTTCTATTACCGTTTATTTTGCTTTCTTTACTTTTACTCTTTATCATAAAAATACCAAAAATATTATCTTATCATCTCTATCAGATCTCACTTTTGCAAGTGGCCGTGAAGGGATTGACAACCCCTTTATCGCGTTGGTTGCAAGGTTCTTATTTGTTTGTGTAGGTACGAGGGACTTGAGCATGGTCTCCTACTGGATTGATACCTTGGTTCTCAAAAACTGAGGGAAATACTTACGCTACTTTACTGCATCACCCTTTCCTCTCCAAGGGAAAAACCAACGCAGTGCTCAAGAGGTGGCATGGAGCGAGCAACAGATTTTTTGGAAATCATACATACTGATGTATGTGGTCCGATGAATATTGAGGCTCGCGGCGGATATCATTATTTTCTCACTTTCACCGATGATTTGAGCAGATATGGGTATATCTACTTAATGAAACATAAGTATGAATCATTTTATAAGTTCAAAGAATTTCAGAGTGAAGTGGAAAATCATCGTAACAAGAAAATAAAATTTCTGCGATCTGATCGTGGAGGAGAATATTTGAGTTACGAGTTTGGTCTTCATTTAAAACAATGCGGAATAGTTTCGCAACTCACGCCACCCGGAACACCACAGCGTAATGGTGTGTCCGAACGTCGTAATCGTACTTAACTGGATATGGTGTGATCTATGATGTCTCTTACTGATTTACCGCTATCATTTTGGGTTATGCTTTAGAGACAGCTGCATTCACATTAAATAGGGCACCATCTAAAGCCGTTGAGACAACGCCTTATGAACTATGGTTTGGCAAGAAACCAAAGTTGTCGTTTCTTAAAGTTTGGGGTTGCGATGCTTATGTGAAAAAGCTTCAACCTGATAAGCTCGAACCCAAATCGGAGAAATGTGTCTTCACAGGATACCCAAAGGAGACTGTTGGGTGCACCTTCTATCACAGATCCGAAGGCAAGACATTTGTTGCTAAGAATGGATCCTTTCTAGAGAGGGAGTTTCTCTCGAAAGAAGTGAGTGGGAGGAAAGTAGAACTTGATGAGGTAACTGTACCTTCTCCCTTATTGGAGAGTAGTTCATCACAGAAACCGGTTCCTGTGACACCTACACCAATTAGTGAGGAAGCTAATGATGATGATCATGAAACTTCAAATCAAGTTACTACCGAACCTCGTAGGTCAACCAAAGTAAGATCCACACCAGAGTGGTACGGTAATTCTGTTTTGGAGGTCATGTTACTTGACCATGATGAACCTACGAACTATGAGGAAGCGATGATGAGCCCAGATTCCGCAAAATGGCTTGAGGCCATGAAATCTGAGATGGGATCCATGTATGAGAACAAAGTGTGGACTTTGGTTGACTTGCCCGATGATCGGCAAGCCATCGAGAATAAATGGATCTTCAAGAAGAAGACTGACGCTGACGGTAATGTTACTGTCTACAAAGCTCGACTTGTTGCAAAAGGTTTCTGACAAGTTCAAGGGGTCTGTCCGAATCATGTTAGCAATTGTCGCATTTTATGATTATGAAATTTGGCAAATGGATGGCAAAACTGCATTCCTGAATGGATTTCTAGAAGAAAAGTTGTATATGATGCAACCAGAAGGTTTTGTCGATCCAAAAGGTGCTAACAAAGTGTGCAAGCTCCAGTGATCCATTTATGGACTGGTGCAAGCCTCTCGGAGTTGGAATAAACGTTTTGATAGTGTGATCAAAGCATATGGTTTTATACAGACTTTTGGAGAAGCCTGTATTTACAAGAAAGTGAGTGGGAGCTCTGTAGCATTTCTAATATTATATGTAGATGACATATTGTTGATTGGAAATGATATAGAATTTCTGGATAGCATAAAAGGATACTTGAATAAGAGTTTTTCAATGAAAGACCTCGGTGAAGCTGCTTATATATTGGGCATCAAGATCTATAGAGATAGATCAAGACGCTTAATTGGACTTTCACAAAGCACTTACCTTGATAAAGTTTTGAAGAAGTTCAAAATTGATCAAGCAAAGAAAGGGTTCTTGTCTGTGTTACAAGGTGTGAAGTTGAGTAAGACTCAATGCCCGACCACTGCAGAAGATAAAGAGAAAATGAAAAGTGTTCCCTATGCTTCAGCCATAGGCTCTATCATGTATGCAATGTTGTGTACCAGACCTGATGTGTGCCTTGCTATTAGTTTAGCAGGGAGGTACCAAAGTAATGCAGGAGTGGATAATTGGACAGTGGTCAAGAACATCCTGAAATACCTGAAAAGGACTAAGGATATGTTTCTCGTTTATGGAGGTGACAAAGAGCTCATGGTAAATGGTTACGTCGATGCAAGCTTTGACACTGATCCGGACGATTCTAAATCGCAAACCGGATACATGTTTATATTGAACGGTGGAGCTGTCAGTTGGAGCAGTTCTAAACAAAGTGTCGTGGCGGGATCTACGTGTGAAGCGGAGTACATAGCTGCTTCGGAAGCAGCAAATGAAGGAGTCTGGATGAAGGAGTTCATATCCGATCTAGGTGTCATACCTAGTGCATCGGGTCCAATGAAAATATTTTGTGACAATACTGGTGCAATTGCCTTGGCAAAGGAATCCAAATTTCACAAGAGAACCAAACACATCAAGAGACGCGATCAAGTCCAGGTGGGAGACATAGAGATTTGCAAGATACATACAGATCTGAATGTTGCAGACAAGTTGACTAAGCCTCTCTCACGAGCAAAACATGATCAGCACCAAGGCTCCATGGGTGTTAGAATCATTACTGTGTAATCTAGATTATTGACTCTAGTGCAAGTGGGAGACTGAAGGAACTATGCCCTAGAGGCAATAGTAGTTATTATTTATTTCCTTATTTCATGATAATTTTTTATTATTCATGCTAGAATTGTATTAACCGAAAACATAATACATGTGTGAATACATAGACAAACAGAGTGTCACTAGTATGCCCTACTTGACTAGCTCGTTGATCAAAGATAGCTAAGTTTCCTAACCATAGACATGAGTTGTCATTTGATAAACGGGATCACATCATTAGGAGAATGATGTGATTGACTTGACCCATTTCGTTAGCTTAGCACTTGATTGTTTTAGTTTACTCCTATTGCTTTCTTCATAACTTATACATGTTCCTATGACTATGAGATTATGCAACTCCCGATTACTGGAGGAACACTTTGTGTGCTACCAAATGTCACAACGTAACTGGGTGATTATAAAGGTGCTCCACAGGTATCTCCGAAGGTACTTGTTGGGTTGGCATAGATCGAGATTAGGATTTGTCACTCCAATTGTCGGAGAGGTATCTCTGGGCCCTCTCGGTAATGCACATCACTATAAGCCTTGCAAGCAATGCAACTAATGAGTTAGTTGCGGGATAACGTATTACGGAGCAATTAAAGAGACTTGCCGGTGACGAGATTGAGCGAGGTATTGAGATACCGACGATCGAATCTCGGGCAAGTAACATACCGATGACAATGGGAACAATGTATGTTGTTATGCGGTTTGACCGATAAAGATCTTCGTAGAATATGTAGGAACCAATATGAGCATCCAGGTTCCGCTATTGGTTATTGACCAGAGACCATGTCTCGGTCATGCCTACATAGTTCTCGAACCCGTAGGGTCCGCACGCTTAATGTTCTGTGACGATCGGTATTATGAGTTTTTGTGTTTTGATGAACCGAAAGTAGTTTGGTGTCCCGGATATGATCATGGACATGACGAGGAGTCTCGAAATGGTCGAGACGTAAAGATAAATATATTGGAAGCCTATATTTGGACATCAGAATGGTTCCTGGTGAAATCGGGATTTTACGGGAGTACCGGGAGGTTACCGGAACCCCCCGGTAATTGTATGGGCCTTAATGGGCCATAGTGGAGTGAGAGAGAGGAGGCCAGGGCAGGCCGCACGCCCCCTCCCCCTCTGGTCCGAATTGGACTAGGAGGGGGGCGCCCCCTTTCCTTCCTCCCTCTCTCCCCCTTCCTTCTCTCCTAGTCCAACTAGGGAGGGGGGGGAATCCTACTCCCGGTGGGAGTAGGACTCCTCCAGGGCGCGCCATAGGGGCCGGCCCTCTCCCCCTCCTCCACTCCTTTATATACGTGGCCAGGGGGCACCCCATAGACACACAAGTTGATCATTGATCTCTCTTAGCCGTGTGCGGTGCTCCCCTCCACCATAATCCACCTCGGTCATATCGTAGCGGTGCTTAGGCGAAGCCCTGCGTCGGTAACTTCATCAACACCGTCATCACGCCATCGTGCTGACGAAGCTCTTCCCCGAAGCTCTACTGGATCGTGAGTTCGCGGGACGTCACCGAGCTGAACGTGTGCTGAACGCGGAGGTGTCGTACATTCAGTACTGAGGATCGGTCGATCGTGAAGACGTACGACTACATCAACCGCGTTGTCATAACGCTTCCGCTTTCGGTCTACGAGGGTACATAGACAACACTCTCCCCTCTCGTTTCTATGCATCACCATGATCTTGCGTGTGCGTAGGAATTTTTTTGAAATTACTATGTTCCCCAACAACGAGCGGGGAGAGTTTGTCCACGTACCCTCGTAGACCGAAAGCGAAAGCGTTTAGTAACGCAATTGATGTAGTCGAACGTCTTCACGATCCAACCGATCCAAGTACCGAATGCACGACACCTCCGCGATCTGCACACATTCAGCTCGGTGACGTCCCTCGAACTCTAGATGCAGCTGAGGCCGAGGGAGAGTTTCGTCAGCACGACGGCGTGGTGACGGTGATGATGAAGTTACCGACGCAGGGCTTTGCCTAAGCACTACGACAATATGACCGAGGTGGAAAACTCTGGAGGGGGGCACCGCACACGGCTAAAGATCAACTTGTGTGTCTGTGGGGTGCCCCCTCCCCCGCATATAAAGGAGGGGAGGAGGAGGAGGGCCGGCCACAAGGGGCGCGCCCAAGGGGGGGATTCCTACTCCTAGTAGGAGTAGGTTTCCCCCTTTCCTAGTCCAAGTAGGAGAAGAAGGAAGGAGGAAGAATGGAGAAGGAAGGAGGGGGGCGCCGCCCCTTCCTAGTCCAAATCGGACCAGCCCATGGGGGGGCCACCCCTTGAGGCCATTCTCTCCTTTTCCGTATGGCCCATTGAGGCCCACTACTTCCCCCGGCGAATTCGCGTAACTTCCGGTACTCCAAAAAATACCCGAATCACTCGGAACCTTTCCGATGTCTGAATATAGCCTTCCAATATATCGATCTTTACCTCTCGACCATTTCGAGACTCCTCGTCATGTACGTGGTCTCATCCGGGACTCCGAACAACCTTCGGTACATCAAATCACATAAACTCATAATACCAATCATCATCGAACGTTAAGCGTGCGGACCCTACGGGTTCGAGAACTATGTAGACATGACCGAGACACCTCTCCGGTCAATAAACAATAGCGGAACCTGGATGCTCATATTGGCTCCTACATATTCTACGAAGATCTTTATCGGTCAAACCGCATAACAGCATACGTTGTTCCCTTTGTCATCGGTATGTTACTTGCCCGAGATTCGATCGTCGGTATCACCATACCTAGTTCAATATCGTTACCGGCAAGTCTCTTTACTCATTCCGTAATCACTACTGTAGGATGTTGCTAACGCGACACTACAATCAGAGACCCTTCGAGAAACTGTGTGCGATGCCATAATCGCAAACGGTGCTGTATGAAAACCGTCAGAAATGTGTAAAACGTTTGTGATGACGGATGCATCAAACATGGTTCAGGTTTTAGTTGCGTGTGCGATGAAGGGCATACGGTTCAGTTCAATGAACTGTTTGCGATGAGGAGGAACAAAAGAAACGGGCAGCCAGATGGAGGCGTGTGTGATACACAGCATACAGTTCATTCGGATGAACTGTTTGTGATTAGGCAACACAAAAGAAATGGTTAGCCAGATCAAAGGTGTGTGCGATAAACGGCATGCGTTTCACTCGGATGAACTATTTGCGTTGAGACAAGAGAACATAAACGGTTCAACTTAACAAGATGTGTGTGATACGCGGCAAACATGTGTGTAATCAGAAATGTGTCTGAAGACCGATAAGAACATAGACGGTTGCTGCTAATAAGACGTGTGTGTTGTGCGATGGGATTGCATACAGAACAACAACATATATATATACACACACACACTTATAAGAACATGCTTGCATAACCAAATTAAACATCCACTTACATAGGTGGCTACTACAACCATGGCATTTGCACACACCAAAGTAACTATTACATGCATAATTACATAGGTGGCTACTACACACATGACATTTCCACACACACCAATAAAGTAAACTATATATTACATGCATGATTAGCTAGCATAAACGATCATCTGATCATTGTCTACTTCTTGTGACGCTTGCTCTTCTTGTGGCTCGATCCGGGCTCGTCGATTTGGGTAACGAGGCAATTCCTCATGTCAACGATCTGCCTGTGCATCTCGTAGCATGTGTACACGCTCTTGGACGCGAACCTGAGGTGAGGTTCATCCAGTTGCCGCATCCAGGCCTTGTGCCAGGATACGGGACTTGTTCTCTGGGCATTCTGCTTCATCTTTTCGTAGTAGAGGTCGATGATGGCCGAGGTGAGTTCGACCAGGGTGTCCTGCTTCGTGCTGCCCCAGACCCTGTAGTGGTCATGGATTTCGACAAGGTTCTTCCAGGCCAAGCCCATAACACCGAGAGCTTTTACATCGTCTTTGGTATCCACCATGGCAAACTTGTAGTCGGTGCTGTTGACAAACCTGTTGAAACGGTCGCAAGGCTCTGTGGCCATGCAGTAGTGGTAGATGAGGACATGATGGCGCACGCACAACTGGGCGACGACAACCTTCTGATCTATGCCGGGACGACCGGCGGTGTACTGGAGGTCGATGCCGAACACCTTGTACTTGTCTCCAGCAAGCAACTGCTCAATGCTGTTGATGTAGTCGTCCACCACGGCCGGGTCAATGGTGTACACCACCGAGAGATCCGTCTCCCTCGCATGGGTCTCCACTCTATGCTCGCCGAACTCCATTGGAGCACCGCCGGACATCCCCTCTCTATGTGTCGTTGTGGGTGTGCTTGTTGTGTTGTGGGGCACGATCGAAAGGTTGAAGAGACTAAGGTTATAATGGCCGCGGGAATTAAAGCGGAAGCCGGACAGCCAGGAATATCGGCAGGCCCTGATGGCAGTTCTAATTTGCAGCGCGTAACTCCATCGTGCCACACGTAACTGCATCGCGTGGCAACGCGCTTGGCGCAACCGCATGCATATGGGGCCCCCGACGTGATCGCGCGCACGCCCAACCGCTGGCAGAGCGAGCACAGAGGGACGCGAGCAGAGCGCTCCGCAGCCGCCTCAAGGAAAAGCTGTCCACAAGCCGAGCACGCCAACGGACGCGACAGAGCGTGCCGTGGCGCCTAATGGCGAGCAGAGCTTGCCGAGGGACGCGAGCAGAGGACGGCACAGTGATACGTGGCAAATAAGACGAACTGTGCGAGCGATGTCGGAGACATCAAGCACGAATCAGATTAGAGTTGCGTGTGCGATACGTGGAAGACAGTTGATTCATCAGAGCTATTTTTGATGGAATAAGCCGTGTGTTTTGCGGGCAAACACTTGCTGGTGTATAACCTTAAATTTAACCAAAAAAGTGTTAATGCATGTTACAAAAATTGTATAGCTAGAAACTATGTTCAAATATGACTCCAACGATATAATCTATGGCGACATGCATTCGTATTTTATTAGTTAATTCCTACTTATAAAACAAGACAGGGGTATTGTAGGTAATTAAATCGGAAACGTTTTTTTATTAATTGTACGTGTACGTGTCCTCTCGTCCTCCTCTTGCACGTCTTGTCACCCCGCTGCCGCAGACGGCTTACAGCGCAAGCTTGCGCAGCGCGCGGGGGTGTTCTTTTGGCCAAATGGTGGCGCCAATGAATCGTCGGTGAGCCCGTTCTCACGCAACCTCGCAGGTTCCCGCGCAAGCTTCCTGCCTGACTCAGTGAAATCCCCCAAAATCCCAATGCTTACCGGCCTGCTATAAAAACCCTCACGGGCGGCGAGTCCTGCGTTGCATTTTCCCCTCCCTCCCTGTAGCTTATCTCGTCTGTTTCTCCCGCAATCGCCAATGGCACCGGTTCGTCGTCGTTGCTCAGCCACTCCGCCGTCATCAGAGGACAGCTCCAGCTGGGAGGCTACACCGCGGCGGAGGCTCAGTCCCCGGCGTAGTGTAGTGCGCGTGGCGTCCTTGTTGGGTGTGCGCGGAACACCCACCACACGCTCCGCCGCCGCTGCCCGTCGGCAGCTGTTGCCGGCCGCCGTTGCCGCCACACCACCGTCGAAAGCCAGGGCCATCTCCCTCTCGCCGCCATGGCCTGAAGGCGGGAGGTGGTCGTGTTGGGGAACGTAGTAATTTCAAAAAAATTCCTACGCACACGCAAGATCATGGTGATGCATAGCAACGAGAGGGGAGAGTGTTGTCCACGTACCCTCGTAGACCGAAAGCGGAAGCGTTTAACACAACGCGGTTGATGTAGTCGTACGTCTTCACGATCCGACCGATCAAGTACCGAACGCACGGCATCTCCGAGTTCAGCACATGTTCAGCTCGATGACGTCCCTCGAACTCCGATCCAGCCGAGTGTTGAGGGAGAGTTTCGTCAGCACGATGGCGTGGTGACAATGATGATGTTCTACCGACGCAGGGCTTCGCCTAAGCACCGCTACGATATTATCGAGGTGTAATATGGTGGAGAGGGGCACCGCACACGGCTAAGAGATCAATCATCAATTGTGTGTCTATGGGGTGCCCCCTGCCCCCGTATATAAAGGAGCAAGGGGGGAGGCGGCCGGCCTAGGAGGAGGGCGCGCCAAGGGGGAGTCCTACTCCCACCGGGAGTAGGACTTCTCCTTTCCTTGTTGGAGTAGGAAAACGGAAGGGACAAGGAGAAAGAAGGAAGGGGGCGCCCCCCTCCCTAGTCCAATTCGGACTAGTCCATGGGGAGGGGTGCGGCCACCCTTTGGGGCCTTTCTCTCCTTTCCCGTATGGCCCATTAAGGCCCAATACGAATTCCCGTAACTCTCCGGTACTCCGAAAAATACCCGAATCACTCGGAACCTTTCCGATGTCCGAATATAGTCGTCCAATATATCGATCTTTACGTCTAGACCATTTCGAGACTCCTCGTCAAGTCCTTGATCTCATCCGGGACTCCGAACTCTTTCGGTACATTAAAACACATAAACTCATAATATAACCGTCATCTAACTTTCAGCGTGCGGACCCTACGGGTTCGAGAACTATGTAGACATGACCGAGACACATCTCCGGTCAATAACCAATAGCGGAACCTGGATGCTCATATTGGCTCCCACATATTCTACGAAGATCTTTATCGGTCAGACCGCATAACAACATACGTTGTTCCCTTTGTCATCGGTATGTTACTTGCCCGAGATTCGATCGTCGGTATCTCAATACCTAGTTCAATCTCGTTTCCGGCAAGTCTCTTTACTCATTCCGTAATACATCATCTCGTAACAAACTCATTTGTTGCAATGCTTGCAAGGCTTAAGTGATGTGCATTACCGAGAGGGCCCAGAGATACCTCTCCGACAATCGGAGAGACAAATCCTAATCTCGAAATACGCCAACCAAACAAGTACCTTCGGAGACACCTGTAGAGCACCTTTATAATCACCCAGTTACGTTGTGACGTTTGGTAGCACACAAAGTGTTCCTCTGGTAAACGGGAGTTGCATAATCTCATAGTCATAGGAACATGTATAAGTCATGAAGAAAGCAATAGGAACATACTAAAACGATCGAGTGCTAAGCTAACGGAATGGGTCAAGTCAATCACATCATTCTCCTAATGATGTGATCCTGTTAATCAAATGACAACTCATGTCTATGGCTAGGAAACATAACCATCTTTGATCAACGAGCTAGTCAAATAGAGGCATACTAGTGACACTCTGTTTGTCTATGTATTCACACATGTATCAAGTTTCCAGTTAATACAATTCTAGCATGAATAATAAACATTTATCATGATATAAGGAAATAAATAATAACTTTATTATTGCCTCTAGGGCATATTTCCTTCAGTCTCCCACTTGCACTAGAGTCAATAATCTAGTTCACATCGCCATGTGATTTAACATCAATAGTTCACATCACCATGTGATTAACACCCATAGTTCACATCGTCATGTGACCAACACCCAAAGGGTTTACTAGAGTCAGTAATCTAGTTCACATCGCTTATGTGATTAACACCCAAAGAGTACTAAGGTGTGATCATGTTTTGCTTGTGAGATAATTTTAGTCAACGGGTCTGTCACATTCAGATCCGTAAGGGTTTTGCAAATTTCTATGTCTACAATGCTCTGCCCGGAGCTACTCTAGCTAATTGCTCCCTCTTTCAATATGTATCTAGACCGAGACTTAGAGTCATCTAGATTAGTGTCAAAACTTGCATCGACGTAACCCTTTACGACGAACCTTTTGTCACTTCCATAATCGAGAAACATATCCTTATTCCAGTAAGGATAATTTTGACCGCTGTCCAGTGATCTACTCCTAGATCACTATTGTACTCCCTTGCCAAAATCAGTGTAGGGTATACAATAGATCTGGTACACAGCATGGCATACTTTATAGAACTTATGGCCGAGGCATAGGGAATGACTTTCATTCTTTTTCTATCTTCTGCCGTGGTCGGGCTTTGAGTCTTACTCAATTTCACACCTTGTAACACAGGCAAGAAACTCTTTCTTTGACTGTTCCATTTTGAACTACCTCAAAATCTTGTTAAGGTATGTACTCATTGAAAAAACTTATCAAGCGTCTTGATCTATCTCTATAGATCTTGATGCTCAATATGTAAGCAGCTTCACCGGGGTCTTTCTTAAAAAAACTCCTTTCAAACACTCCTTTATGCTTTGCAGAATAATTCTACATTATTTCTGATCAACAATATGTCATTCACATATACTTATCAGAAATGTTGTAGTGCTCCCACTCACTTTCTTGTAAATACAGGCTTCACCGCAAGTCTGTATAAAACTATATGCTTTGATCAACTTATCAAAGCGTATATTCCAACTCCGAGATGCTTGCACCAGTCCATAGATGGATCGCTGGAGTTTGCATATTTTGTTAGCACCTTTAGGATTGACAATACCTTCTGGTTGCATCATATACAACTCTTCTTTAATGAATCCATTAAGGAATGCAGTTTTGTTTATCCATTTGCCAGATTTCATAAAATGCGGCAATTGCTAACATGATTCGGACAGACTTAAGCATCGCTGCGAGTGAGAAAATCTCATCGTATTCAACACTTTGAACTTTGTCAAAAACCTTTTTCCGACAAGTCTAGCTTTGTAGATAGTAACACTACTATCAGCGTCCGTCTTCCTCTTGAAGATCCATTTATTTATTTTTTATGGCTCGCCGATCATTGGGCAAGTCAATCAAATTCCATACTTTGTTCTCATACATGGATCCCCTCTCAGATTTCATGGCCTCAAGCCTTTTTGCGGAATCTGGGCTCACCATCGCTTCTTCATAGTTCGTAGGTTCGTCATGGTCTAGTAACATAACCTCCAGAACAGGATTACCGTACCACTCTGGTGCGGATCTTACTCTGGTTGACCTATGAGGTTCAGTAACAACTTGATCTGAAGTTTCATGATCATCATCATTAACTTCCTCACTAATTGGTGTAGGTGTCACAGGAACCGGTTTCTGTGATGAACTACTTTCCAATAAGCGATGAGGTACAGTTACCTCATCAAGTTCTACTTTCCTCCCACTCACTTCTTTCGAGAGAAACTCCTTCTCTAGAAAGGATCCATTCTTAGCAACGAATGTCTTGCCTTCGGATCTGTGATAGAAGGTGTACCCAACTGTCTCCTTTGGGTATCCTATGAAGACATATTTCTCCGATTTGGGTTTGAGCTTATCAGGATGAAACCTTTTCACATAAGCATCGCAACCCCAAACTTTAAGAAACGACAACTTTGGTTTCTTGCCAAACCACAGTTCATAAGATGTCGTCTCAACGGATTTAGATGGTACCCTATTTAACGTGAATGCAGCTGTCTCTAATGCATAACCCCAAAACGATAGTGGTAGATCAGTAAGAGACATCATATATTGCACCATATCTAATAAAGTACGGTTACGATGTTCGGACACACCATTACACTGTGGTGTTCCAGGTGGCGTGAGTAGTGAAACTATTTCACATTGTTTTAACTGAAGGCCAAACTCGTAACTCAAATACTCTTCTCCACGATCAGATCGTAGAAACTTCATTTTCTTGTTACGATGATTTTCCGCTTCACTCTGAAATTATATGAATTTTTCAAATGTTTCAGACTTCTGTTTCATTAAGTAGATATACCCATATCTGCTCAAATCATCTATGAAGGTCAGAAAATAATGATACCTGCTACGAGCCTCAATATTCATCGGACCACATACATTTGTATGTATGATTTCCAACAAATCTGTTGCTCTCTCCATAGTTCCGGAGAACGGCGTTTTAGTCATCTTGCCCATGAGGCACGGTTCGCAAGCATCAAGTGATTCCAAAATCCCATCAGTATGGAGTTTCTTCATGCGCTTTACACCAATATGACCTAAACGGCAGTGCCACAAATAAGTTGCTCTATCATTATTAACTTTGCATCTTTTGGCTTCATTATTATGAATATGTGTATCACTACGATCGAGATCCAACAAACCATTTTATTGGGTGTATGACCATAGAAGGTTTTATTCATGTAAACAGAACAACAATTATTCTCTATAAATGAATAACCGTATTGCAACAAACATGATCAAATCATATTCATGCTCAACGCAAACACCAAATAACACTTATTTAGTTTCAACACTAATCCTGAAAGTATAGGGAGTGTGCGATGATGATCATATCAATCTTGGAACTACTTCCAACACACATCGCTTTTACTAGTCTCTGTTTATTCTGCAACTCCCGTTTCGAGTTACTACTCTTAGCAACTGAACCAGTATCAAATACCGAGGGGTTTCTATAAACACTAGTAAAGTACACATCAATAACATGTATATCCAATATACCTTTGTTCACTTTGCCATCCTTCTTATCCACCAAATAGTTGGGGTAGTTCCGCTTCCAGTGACCAGTCCCTTTGTAGTAAAAGCACTTAGTCTCAGGCTTAGGACCATACTTAGGCTTCTTCACTTGAGCAACAACTTGCTTGCCGTTCTTTTTGAAGTTCCCCTTCTTCCCTTTGCCCTTTTCTTGAAACCAGTGGTCTCGTCAACCATCAACACTTGATGTTTTTCTTGATTTCTACCTTCGTCGATTTCAGCATCACGAAGAGCTCGGGAATTACTTTCGTCATCCCTTGCATACTATAGTTCATCATGAAGTTCTACTAACTTGGTGATGGTGACTAGAGAATTCTGTCAATCACTATTTTATCTGGAAGATTAACTCCCACTTGATTCAAGCGATTGTAGTACCCAGACAATCTGAGCACATGCTCACTGCTTGAGCTATTCTCCTCCATCTTTTAGCTATAGAACTTGTTGGAGACTTCATATCTCTCAACTCGGGTATTTTCTTGAAATATTAACTTCAACTCCTGGAACATCTCATATGGTCCATGACGTTCAAAACGTATTTGAAGTCCCGATTCTAAGCCGTTAAGCATGGTGCACTAAACTATCAAGTAGTCATCATACTGAGCTAGCCAAACGTTCATAACGTCTGCATCTGCTCCTGTAATAGGTCTGTCACCTAGCGGTGCATCAAGGACATAATTCTTCTGTGCAGCAATGAGGATAATCCTCAGATCACGGATCCAATCCACATCATTGCTACTAACATCTTTCAACATAATTTTTCTCTAGGAACATGTCAAAAATAAACACAGGGAAGCAACAACGCGAGCTATTGATCTACAACATAATTTGCAAAATACTATCAGGACTAAGTTCATGATAAATTTAAGTTCAATTAATCATATTACTTAAGAACTCCCACTTAGATAGACATCCCTCTAATCATCTAAGTGATCACGTGATCCATATCAACTAAACCATAACCGATCATCACGTGAAATGGAGTAGCTTTCAATGGTGAACATCACTATGTTGATCATATCTACTATATGATTCACGCTCGACCTTTCGGTCCCAGTGTTCCGAGGCCATATCTGCATATGCTAGGCTCGTCAAGTTTAACCTGAGTATTCTGTGTGTGCAAAACTGGCTTGCACCCGTTGTAGATGGATGTAGAGCTTATCATACCCGATCATCACGTGGTGTCTGGGCACGATGAACTTTGGCAACGGTGCATACTCAGGGAGAACACTTTTATCTTGAAATTTAGTGAGAGATCATCTTATAATGCTACCGTCAATCAAAGCAAGATAAGATGCATAAAAGATAAACATCACATGCAATCAATATAAGTGATATGATATGGCCATCATCATCTTGTGCTTGTGATCTCCATCTCCGAAGCACCGTCATGATCACCATCGTCACCGGCGCGACACCTTGATCTCCATCGTAGCATCGTTGTCGTCTCGCCAACTATTGCTTCTACGACTATCGCTACCGCTTAGTGATAAAGTAAAACAATTACATGGCGATTGCATTGCATACAATAAAGCGACAACCATATGGCTCCTGCCAGTTGCCGATAACTCGGTTACAAAACATGATCATCTCATACAATAAAATATAGTATCACGTCTTGACCATATCACATCACAACATGCCCTGCAAAAACAAGTTAGACGTCCTCTACTTTGTTGTTGCAAGTTTTACGTGGCTGCTACGGGCTTAGCAAGAACCGTTCTTACCTACGCATCAAAACCACAACGATAGTTTGTCAAGTTGGTGCTGTTTTAACCTTCGCAAGGACCGGGCGTAGCCACACTCGGTTCAACTAAAGTGAGAGAGACAGACACCCGCCAGTCACCTCTAAGCAACGAGTGCTCGCAACGGTGAAACCAGTCTCGCGTAAGCGTACGCGTAATGTCGGTCCGGGCCGCTTCATCTCACAATACCGCCGAACAAAAGTATGACATGCTGGTAAGCAGTATGACTTATATCACCCACAACTCACTTGTGTTCTACTCGTGCATATAACATCAACGCATAAAACCAGGCTCGGATGCCACTGTTGGGGAACGTAGTAATTTCAAAAAAATTCCTACGCACACGCAAGATCATGGTGATGCATAGCAACGAGAGGGGAGAGTGTTGTCCACGTACCCTCGTAGACCGAAAGCGGAAGCGTTTAACACAACGCGGTTGATGTAGTCGTACGTCTTCACGATCCGACCGATCAAGTACCGAACGCACGGCACCTCCGAGTTCAGCACATGTTCAGCTCGGTGACGTCCCTCGAACTCCGATCCAGCCGAGTGTTGAGGGAGAGTTTCGTCAGCACGATGGCGTGGTGACAATGATGATGTTCTACCGACGCAGGGCTTTGCCTAAGCACCGCTACGATATTATCGAGGTGTAATATGGTGGAGAGGGGCACCGCACACGGCTAAGAGATCAATCATCAATTGTGTGTCTATGGGGTGCCCCCTGCCCCCGTATATAAAGGAGCAAGGGGGGAGGCGGCCGGCCTAGGAGGAGGGCGCGCCAAGGGGGGAGTCCTACTCCCACCGGGAGTAGGACTCCTCCGTTCCTTGTTGGAGTAGGAAAACGGAAGGGACAAGGAGAAAGAAGGAAGGGAGCGCCCCCCCTCCCTAGTCCAATTCGGACTAGTCCATGGGGAGGGGTGCGGCCACCCTTTGGGGCCTTTCTCTCCTTTCCCGTATGGCCCATTAAGGCCCAATACGAATTCCCGTAACTCTCCGGTACTCCGAAAAATACCCGAATCACTCGGAACCTTTCCGATGTCTGAATATAGTCGTCCAATATATCAATCTTTATGTCTCGACCATTTCGAGACTCCTCGTCAAGTCCTTGATCTCATCCGGGACTCTGAACTCCTTCGGTACATCAAAACACATAAACTCATAATATAACCGTCATCTAACTTTAAGTGTGCGGACCCTACGGGTTCGAGAACTATGTAGACATGACCGAGACACGTCTCCGGTCAATAACCAATAGCGGAACCTGGATGCTCATATTGGCTCCCACATATTCTACGAAGATCTTTATCGGTCAGACCGCATAACAACATACGTTGTTCCCTTTGTCATCGGTATGTTACTTGCCCGAGATTCGATCGTCGGTATCTCAATACCTAGTTCAATCTCGTTTCCGGCAAGTCTCTTTACTCGTTCCGTAATACATCATCTTGTAACAAACTCATTTGTTGCAATGCTTGCAAGGCTTAAGTGATGTGCTTTACCGAGAGGGCCCAGAGATACCTCTCCGACAATCGGAGTGACAAATCCTAATCTCGAAATACGCCAACCCAACAAGTACCTTCGGAGACACCTGTAGAGCACCTTTATAATCACCCAGTTATGTTGTGACGTTTGGTAGCACACAAAGTGTTCCTCCGGTCAACGGGAGTTTCATAATCTCATAGTCATAGGAACATGTATAAGTCATGAAGAAAGCAATAGCAACATACTAAAACGATCGAGTGCTAAGCTAACGGAATGGGTCAAGTCAATCACATCATTCTCCTAATGATGTGATCCCGTTAATCAAATGACAACTCATGTCTATGGCTAGGAAACATAACCATCTTTGATCAACGAGCTAGTCAAGTAGAGGCATACTAGTGACACTCTGTTTGTCTATGTATTCACACATGTATCAAGTTTCCAGTTAATACAATTCTAGTACGAATAATAAACATTTATCATGATATAAGGAAATAAATAATAACTTTATTATTGCCTCTAGGGCATATTTCCTTCAGGTCGTCATGGCCGCCACCCCACTGCCGACCACCGTGGCCATCACCCGCTCCGCCACCGCGGCCCGAAGGCGGGAGGTGGTGGTCGCGGCTGCCACCCCATCGTCGGCCGCCGTGGCCGCCAGCCCACCGTCGACCGCCGGGATCATCACCCGCTCCGCCACCGCCGCCCGAAGGAGGGGGGCAGAGGTGGAGGCCCAAACGTGCGTCAGCGACCTTGCGCGCTACATCAAGTTCCTGCGGGAAGAGGAGGAACACCTCGTCGAGCACGCAAAGAGCCTTACCGCAGCCGAGGCCGCAACACACGCCGACGCAGAGGCGAGGAATCAGGAGATCTACGAGCAGTCTGGCCGCTTCGAGAGGGATCGTCTGGAGCGGCAGTGGGCATTCGAGCTAGCGAGCGTCGCTGAATATGCATCAGCGGCAGGCACATTATTGCATTTGTCCAGCTCGTCGGTAGGCTCCTCCTCCTCCTCTACCTCTTACTGAGCGCGCTCGACAGAGGAGAGGCTGCCGGAAGTAGCACAAAGCCCCTCCGTGGTAGTAGTAGTATTTAGAGGCTATTTTGTTCAGTTCATCTGACTATAGATGTGTGGTCGAACTGTACAGCGTACTTCAAATTAGCTAGTATATATAGTTGAACTAGCTATTTCAGTAAGTGGTTGGCAACAATTGGGGAGAAGTTTGGTCAGTTCAGCTATCGAGTTGAACTGTTTGTATAAATTAAGAACGACTGCTTAATCTATGAATGAAATCTATGCTTAATTACTGAATTTTAGTTGCAAAAATTACATAGTGCTAATGATTTCTAGATGCATATTTTGACAAATCGCAGTATTACAAGGATTGACAAATGGCAACGTTACTAGATCAACAAATGTAAATCTTTCCAGTTTGAGAAATGGCAACATACCCAATATGACAGATGCAAATCTTACCAAATTTTTTGTACGTGGTTGCACACGGGTCATCCAGAACAACCGTTTGCGTTGAAGGGATGCACAAATCCTGCATTGCTCTCACTTTGCATACGGGTGTTCTATCTAAATCGTTTGCGATCAAGAGCTGCAGAAATTCTTCTCGGCACATTTTCTCTTGGCTTCTTGGGGAAGCTGTCGGTTCGCATACGGGTGTTCTAACTAAAACGTTTGCAATGAGTGTTTTATATTTAAAAAGCGAATTAAACTGCGGCTTGGGCGCGATTAATGGAGAGGACACGAGCAAGGCGGGCGGCCATGGAAATCAAAGGGCTCGCTTCCTAGTGAGCCTGCGCAGCATACAACTCGCATGCTTCCTGGTGAGCCTGCGCACTCGAGTGAAGGAAATATGCCCTAGAGGCAATAATAAAGTTATTATTTATTTCCTTATATCATGATAAATGTTTATTATTCATGCTAGAATTGTATTAACTGGAAACATAATACTTGTGTGAATACATAAACAAACAGAGTGTCACTAGTATGCCTCTGCTTGACTAGCTCGTTGATCAAAGATGGTTATGTTTCCTAGCCATAGACATGAGTTGTCATTTGATTAACGGGATCACCTCATTAGGAGAATGACGTGATTGACTTGACCCATTCCGTTAGCTTAGCACTCGATCGTTTAGTATGTTGCTATTGCTTTCTTCATGACTTATACATGTTCCTATGACTATGAGATTATGCAACTCCCGTTTACCGTAGGAACACTTTGTGTGCTACTGTAACACCCCGCATGTAACTTGCCTTATTTGTAACTCCGACTCTTGCCATTTCCGGCTATGTGATATGTTTTTCCCTCCGTTGTCGGGTTTTGTCTTTCGTTTTGTATTTTGTCATGTCATGCATTTTCATATCATGTCATCATGTGCATTGCATTCGCATACGTGTTCGTCTCATGCATCCGAGCATTTTCCCCGTTGTCCGTTTTCCAATCCGGCGCTCCTATCTCCTCCGGTGCACCCCTCTAGTTTTCTTTCGTGTGCGTGTGTCAAACTTTCTCGGAATGGACCGAGGCTTGTCAAGTGGTCTTAATATACCACCCGGAGACTACCGGTCAAGTTTCGTTCATTTGGAGGTCGTTTGGTACTCCAACGGTTAACCGGGCCTCCGCTATGTCCATTTGAGTGTCCAGCAAAACCCCCCTCCAAAACCAGCCCAAAGCCCACCAAACTCTTTTCCATGCTCTAGGTCGTTCGATCACGATCGTGTGGGCAAAAACCGCACCTCATTTGGAGTCTTCTAGCTCCCTCTACCTATAAATGAGTGGGCATTCCGAAAAACGAAATCTCAGACGAACCCTAACCCTCTCCCTCCGCGCCGCGCCGGACGCGTCCGCCCGCGCCGGACACGTCCGCCGCCGCGCCCCGGCGAATCCGCTGTTGCCACGTGTCCCGCCGGCCTCTCCCTCCGCGCCGGCCCGCGAGCCCGGCGCGGGCCCGCCCGAGCCCGCCGCCGCCTCCTCCGCGCCCGCGCGCGCGCCGCCCCGCGCCCGCCGGCGGACCCGCGCGCCACCGGGTCCCATCGCCGCCGCGCCGGGCGAGCTCGTCGCCACCTCCGGCGCCGCCGCCTCCCCTCCGGGCCCCGCCGCCGGCGACCGCCGCGCCTCCGGCCCCTCCTCCCCTCGCCGGACCGCGCCTCCCCGTCGCCTCCTCTTCCTCCCCGTCGCCGGTCGGCGAGCTCCGGCCCCGATCCGATCGATCTGGTACTGCCCGTTGACCTCTCCCTCGCGTCCGATTTTTTTTCGTTAGTCCCTAAATTCCATCAGCAAGTGTCTATGTTCCCGATGCCGTAACTTTGTGCATGTAGCTCTGATTCGCGCGTATAATATGTCAAATTGTTCGTCTCGCGATGCTCTTCATTTTGTTAAATTGCACCATTTTCATTAGAGGTCATATTGATGCCCAAATCTTCGTTGGAAGAGGGCTAGTTGCTGTTAATCTCTGGTTCTTATCAGAACTTGGAGATTTGTCATTTTTGTATCATTTAATCTGTGCATCTTTTGAGAATGAGCTCTACATGTGTTTTGAAGTATGCCATGTCATCTTTCCAGTGGTATAGTCCATGTATTTTTGTGATCTCTGTGGTGACTAGCACAAGCATGCAAAGTAGGGCCCGTAATATTTCTGATTTCAGGGACTTAGTGATTTCTCCAAGTCCTAGTCTGCTGTAATTTTGTTGCCTTGTAAACTTGATGCTACAGAGAGATCCATGCATATTTTGTAGATGTTCAGTAAGGATGTTTTGTAGATATAGTTGTAATTGATCCATTACTGCAATTGTTTGCAATTTTAGAGTGCCATAGCATGTCTCAATCGTGCTCTACTTTTGCTATAAAATATTTCTGCCAGATTCTTAACATGATTTGCAATCTTGCCAAGCTTATTGTAGTTGGTCCATACATGCTATGCAATTGTTCTTGCCATGGATAGCTTCATAAACATTCCATCTTGCTGTAGGTATTCTTGGTTTGTCATGCATTGCTCTGTAGTGAGTGCGTCAAGTTCACAAATAGGCCTACATAATTATATTTCTGCCATGCTCTGTTTTCTGCTAAGTCTGAAACCTGATAACGAAACTTGCTATGTTTACATGCTTGCGATCATATCTTCTGGTCCTTTTTGGCTTATGGTCAGTAAGGGACTTTTGTCATCTGCTTTTAGTAGAACACTACCATGCCTTGTTTTGCTATGTTAAGTTCCTGTAGCATGTTGATTTCGTGCTCCGAACATTGGTACCTGATGCTGATTTCTGCCATGTCCAGTTTTTCACTAAGTCTGTGAACCTGTAATCTTTTGCACTTTTGCCATGCTTGTTTGAGCTTGATATGTTGTGAACTAGCCGTAGCTCAGTGTTCATCTTTTGTCAAGCATCTTCTGTAGATTACTTCCATGTGCTTTGTTGCTATGTTGGGGTGCTGTAGCATTGTTACTTGTTGTATTTTAAATGCTATCCTGCTGTTTATCGCAGATTAGTGTCATTCTTGTTTTGCTTGCCATTTGCAATCCGTGCATCCGATTCCGGTGATCTTTATATCGATTTCGACCAAAATCATCTCATCTTTACAGTGGCATGCTTGGTTTGCCAAGTTACTACCATGTTCATCATTTTCCTTCCGGAGCACGCATATGCATCGCATATCATATCGTGCATATCATACATGATTTGCATCATGTTGCTTGCGCATTTCTCGTTGTTGATTGTGGTTCCGTTTGTTTGTGTTCTTGTCTTGGGTAGAGCCGGGAGACGAGTTCATGAATGAGGAACCTGTCGAGTACGCTTACGAGGATCAAGCTTTCGACAACTCTGAGAACCTTGCAGGCAAGATGACCACCCCTCGAAATCACTTCTATCTTTGCTATGCTAGTTGTTCGCTCTATTGCCATGCTCCGCTACCTATCACTTGCTATATCATGTCTCCTATTTTAGCCATGTCAGCCCCTAACCATCCTTTCCTAGCAAACCGTTGTTTGGCTAAGTTACCGCTTTTGCTCAGCCCCTCTTATAGCGTTGCTAGTTGCAGGTAAAGTTGAAGTTTGTTCCATGTCGGAACATGGATATGTTGGGATATCACAATATCTCTTATTTAATTAATGCATCTATATATTTTGGTTAAGGGTGGAAGGCTCGGCCTTATGCTTGGTGTTTTGTTCCACTCTTGCCGCCCTAGTTACTGTTTTACCGGGATTATGTTCCTTGAGTTTGCGTTCCTTACGCGGTCGGGTGATTTATGGGACCCCCTTGACAGTTCGCCTTGAATAAAACTCCTCCAGCAAGGCCCAACCTTGGTTTTACCATTTGCGACCTATACCTTTTTCCCCGGGTTTTCTAGAGCCCGAGGGTCATCTTTATTTTAAACCCCCCCCCCCCCGGGCCAGTGCTCCTCTGAGTATTGGTCCAAACTGTCAGTCGCCGGTGGCCACCAGGGGCAACTCTGGTCTGGCCTATTGGAAGCTTGGACAATCCGGTGTGCCCTGAGAACGAGATATGTGCAGCTCCTATCGGGATTTGTCGGCACATTCGGGAGGCTTTGCTGGTCTTGTTTTACCATTGTCGAGATGTCTTGTAAACCGGAATTCCGAGACTGATCGGGCCTTTCCGGGAGAAGGTTTATCCT
Organism: Triticum aestivum; assembly: GCF_018294505.1. Lineage (NCBI taxonomy): Eukaryota > Viridiplantae > Streptophyta > Magnoliopsida > Poales > Poaceae > Triticum > Triticum aestivum. The sequence continues at coordinate 263,756,730 of NC_057814.1, read as the reverse complement.
TCGTTGACCGTGAGAGCTTATGATGGGCTAAGTTGGGACACCCCTGCAGGGTATTATCTTTCGAAAGCCATGCCCGCGGTTATGAGGCAGATGGGAATTTGTTAATGTCCGGTTGTAGATAACTTGTCACTTGACCCAATTAATATACACCAAGTGCGTGTGTAGCCGTGATGGTCTCTTCTCGGCGGAGTCCGGGAAGTGAACACGGTCTGTGTTGTGTTTGACGTAAGTAGGTGTTCAGGACCTCTTCTTGGTCATTGCTAGATGACGTCCGTTCCGTTGCTTCTCTTCTCGCTCTCATTTGCGCAAGTTAGCCACCATATATGCTTTTGCCGCTGCAGCTCCACCTTTTGCACCTCCTTGTCCTACAAGCTTAAATAGACTTGATCTCGCGAATGTGAGATTGCTGAGTCCCCGTGACTCACAGATACTTCCAAAACCAGTTGCAGGTGCCGACGATGCCAGTGCAGATGATGGCATCGATCTCAAGTGGGAGTTCGACGAGGAACGTGGTCGTTACTATATGTCTTTTCCTGATGATCAGTAGTGGAGCCCAGTTGGGACGATCGGGGATTTAGCATTTGGGGTTGTCTTATTTTCATCTGGATTTTGACCGTAGTCGGTCTATATGATTGTATGTTGGATGATGTATGAATGATATTTATGTATTGTGTGAAGTGGTGATTGTAAGCCAACTCTTTATCCCATTCTTGTTCATTACATGGGATTGTGTGAAGATGACCCTTCTTGCGACAAAACCACTATGCGGTTATGCCTCTAAGTCGTGCCCCGACACGTGGGAGATATAGCCGCATCGTGGGCGTTACAGCTACCAAACGTCACAACGTAACTGGGTGATTATAAAGGTGCTCTACAGGTGTCTCCAAAGGTACTTGTTGGGTTGGCGTATTTCGAGATTAGGATTTGTCACTCCGATTGTCGGAGAGGTATCTCTGGGCCCACTCGGTAATGCACATCACTATAAGCCTTGCAAGCATTGTAACTAATGAGTTAGTTGCGGGATGATGTATTACGGAACGAGTAAAGAGACTTGCCGGTAACGAGATTGAACTAGGTATCGAGATACCGACGATCGAATCTCGGTCAAGTAACATACCGATGACAAAGGGAACAACGTATATTGTTATGCGGTCTGACCGATAAAGATCTTCGTAGAATATGTGGGAACCAATATGAGCATCCAGGTTCCGCTATTGGTTATTGACCGGAGAGGTGTCTCGGTCATGTCTACATAGTTCTCGAACCCGTAGGGTCCGCACGCTTAAAGTTACGATGACAGTTATATTATGAGTTTATATGTTTTGATGTACCGAAGGTTGTTCGGAGTCCCGGATGTGATCACGGACATGACGAGGAGTCTCAAAATGGTCGAGACATAAATATTGATATATTGGAAGCCTATGTTTGGACATCGGAAGTGTTCCGGGTGAAATCGGGATTTTTCCGGAGTACCGGGAGGTTACCGGAACCCCCCGGTAACTTAATGGGCCTTAGTGGGCCTAGGTGGAAGAGAGGAGAGGAGGCTAGGGCAGGGCCGCGCCCCCTTCCCCCAGTCCGAATAGGACAAGGAGAGGGGGGGCGGCGCCCCCTTCCTTCCTCCCCCCACCTCTTCCCCTCTTCCACTCCTAGTCCAACAAGGAAAGGGGGGAGTCCTACTCCCGGTAGGAGTAGGACTCCTCCTGGCGCGCCACACCTCCTAGGCCGGCGGCCTCCCCCTTGCTCCTTTATATACGGGGGCAGGGGGGCACCTCTAAACACACAATTGATATATGATATTTTAGCCGTGGGCGGTGCCCCCCTCCACCATATTACACCTCGATAATATCGGAGCGGAGCTTAGGCGAAGCCCTGCGTCGGTGGAACATCATCATCTTCACCACGCCGTCGTGCTGACGAAACTCTCCCTCAACACTCGGCTGGATCGGAGTTCGAGGGACGTCATCGAGCTGAACGTGTGCTGAACTCGGAGGTGCCGTGCATTCGGTAGTTGATCGGTCGGATTGTGAAGACGTACGACTACATCAACCGCGTTGTGTTAACGCTTCCGCTATCGGTCTACGAGGGTACGTGGACAACACTCTCCCCTCTCGTTGCTATGCATCACCATGATCTTGCGTGTGCGTAGGAGTTTTTTTGAAATTACTACGTTCCCCAACAGTGGTATCAGAGCCAGGTTTTATGCGTTGATGCTATGCACGAGTAGAACACAAGTGAGTTGTGGGCGATATAAGTCATACTGCTTACCAGCATGTCATACTTTGGTTCGGCGGTATTGTGAGATGAAGCGGCCCGGACCGACATTACGCGTACGCTTACGCGAGACTGGTTTCACCGTTGCGAGCACTCGTTGCTTAAAGGTGACTGGCGGGTGTCTGTCTCTCTCACTTTAGTTGAACCGAGTGTGGCTACGCCCGGTCCTTGCGAAGGTTAAAACAGCACCAACTTGACAAACTATCGTTGTGGTTTTGATGCGTAGGTAAGAACGGTTCTTGCTAAGCCTGTAGCAGCCACATAAAACTTGCAACAACAAAGTAGAGGACGTTTAACTTGTTTTTGCAGGGCATGTTGTGATGTGATATGGTCAAGACATGATGCTATATTTTATTGTATGAGATGATCATGTTTCGTAACCGAGTTATCGGCAACTGGTAGGAGCCATATGGTTGTCGCTTTATTGTATGCAATGCAAATCGCCATGTAATTGTTTTACTTTATCACTAAGCGGTAGCGATAGTCGTAAAAGCAATAAGTTGGCGAGACGACAATGATACTACGATGGAGATCAAGGTGTCGCGCCGGTGACGATGGTGATCATGACGGTACTTAGGAGATGGAGATCACAAGCACAAGATGATGATGGCCATATCATATCACTTATATTGATTGCATGTGATGTTAATCTTTTATGCATCTTATCTTGCTTTGATTGACGGTAGCATTATAAGATGATCTCTCACTAAAATTTCAAGATAAAAGTGTTCTCCCTGAGTATGCACCGGTGCGAAAGTTCTTCGTGCTGAGACACCACGTGATGATCGGGTGTGATAGGCTCTACGTTCAAATACAACGGGTTCAAAACAGTTGCACACGCAGAATACTCAGGTTAAACTTGATGAGCCTAGCATATGCAGATATGGCCTCGGAACACAGAGACCGAAAGGTCGAGCGTGAATCATATAGTAGATATGATCAACATAGTGATGTTCACCATTGAAACTACTCCATCTCACGTGATGATCGGACATGGTTTAGTTGATTTGGATCACGTAATCACTTAGATGATTAGAGGGATGTCTATCTAAGTGGGAGTTCTTAAGTAATATGATTAATTGAACTTAAATTTATCATGAACTTAGTCCTGATAGTATTTTGCAAATTATGTTGTAGATCAATAGCTCGCGTTGTTGCTTCCCTATGTTTATTTTTGATATGTTCCTAGAGAAAAATTATGTTGAAAGATGTTAGTAGCAAAGATGCGGATTGGATCCGTGATCTGAGGATTATCCTCATTGCTGCACAGAAGAATTATGTCCTTGATGCACCGCTAGGTGACATACCTATTGCAGGAGCAGATGCAGACGTTATGAACGTTTGGCTAGCTCAATATGATGACTACTTGATAGTTTAGTGCACCATGCTTAACGGCTTAGAATCGGGACTTCAAAGACGTTTTGAACGTCATGGACCATATGAGATGTTCCAGGAGTTGAAGTTAATATTTCAAGCAAATACCCGAGTTGGGAGATATGAAGTCTCCAACAAGTTCTATAGCTAAAAAGATGGAGGAGAATAGCTCAAGCAGTGAGCATGTGCTCAGATTGTCTGGGTACTACAATCGCTTGAATCAAGTGGGAGTTAATCTTCTAGATAAAATAGTGATTGACAGAATTCTCTAGTCACCATCACCAAGTTAGTAGAACTTCGTGATGAACTATAGTATGCAAGGGATGATGAAAGTAATTCCCGAGCTCTTCGTGATGCTGAAATCGACGAAGGTAGAAATCAAGAAAAAACATCAAGTGTTGATGGTTGACGAGACCACTAGTTTCAAGAAAAGGGCAAAGGGAAGAAGGGGAACTTCAAGAAGAACGGCAAGCAAGTTGCTGCTCAAGTGAAGAAGCCTAAGTCTGGTCCTAAGCCTGAGACTAAGTGCTTCTACTGCAAAGGGACTGGTCACTGGAAGCGGAACTACCCCAACTATTTGGTGGATAAGAAGGATGGCAAAGTGAACAAAGGTATATTGGATATACATGTTATTGATGTGTACTTTACTAGTGTTTATAGCAACCCCTCGGTATTTGATACTGGTTCAGTTGCTAAGAGTAGTAACTCGAAACGGGAGTTGCAGAATAAACAGAGACTAGTAAAAGGCGAGGTGACGATGTGTGTTGGAAGTAGTTCCAAGATTGATATGATCATCATCGCACACTCCCTATACTTTCGGGATTAGTGTTGAAACTAAATAAGTGTTATTTAGTGTTTGCGTTGAGCCTGAATATGATATGATCATGTTTATTGCAATACGGTTATTCATTTAAGTTAGAGAACAATTGTTGTTCTATTTACATGAATAAAAACCTTCTATGGTCATACACACCAACGAAAATGGTTTGTTGGATCTCGATCGTAGTGATACACATATTCATAATATTAAAGCCAAAAGATGCAAAGTTAATAATGATAGTGCAACTTATTTGTGGCACTGCCGTTTAGGTCATATTGGTGTAAAGTGCATGAAGAAACTCCATACTGATGGGATTTTGGAATCACTTGATTATGAATCACTTGATGCTTGCGAACCGTGCCTCATGGGCAAGATGACTAAAACGCCGTTCTCTGGAACTATGGAGAGAGAGCAACAGATTTGTTGGAAATCATACATACAGATGTATGTGGTCTGTTGAATATTGAGGCTCGTAGCAGGTATTATTATTTTCTGACCTTCACAGATGATTTGAGCAGATATGGGTATATCTACTTAATGAAACAGAAGTCTGAAACATTTGAAAAGTTCATATAATTTCAGAGTGAAGCAGAAAATCATCATAACAAGAAAATAAAGTTTCTACGATCTGATCATGGAGAAGAGTATTTGAGTTACGAGTTTGGCCTTCAGTTAAAACAATGTGAAATAGTTTCACTACTCACGCCACCTGGAACACCACGGTGTAATGGTGTGTCCGAACATCGTAACCGTACTTTATTAGATATGGTGCGATATATGATGTTTCTTACCAATCTACCACTATCGTTTTGGGGTTATGCATTAGAGACAGCTGCATTCACGTTAAATAGGGTACCATCTAAATCCGTGGAGACGACATCTTATGAACTGTGGTTTGGCAAGAAACCAAAGTTGTTGTTTCTTAAAGTTTGGGGTTGCGATGCTTATGTGAAAAGGTTTCATCCTGATAAGCTCAAAACCAAATCGGAGAAATGTGTCTTCATAGAATACCCAAAGGAGACAGTTGGGTACACCTTCTATCACAGATCCGAAGGCAAGACATTCGTTGCTAAGAATGGATCCTTTCTAGAGAAGGAGTTTCTCTCGAAAGAAGTGAGTGGGAGGAAAGTAGAACTTGATGAGGTAACTGTACCTGCTCCCTTATTGGAAAGTAGTTCACCATAGAAATCTGTTCCTGTGACTCCTACACCAATCAGTGAGGAAGTTAATGATGATGATCATGCAACTTCAGATCAAGTTACTACCAAACCTCGTAGGTAAACCAGACTGAGATCCACACCAGAGTGGTACGATAATCCTGTTCTGGAGGTCATGTTATTTGACCATGACGAACCTACGAACTATGAGGAAGCGATGATGAGCCCAGATTCCGCAAAATGGCTTGAGGCCATGAAATCTGAGATGGGATCCATGTATGAGAACAAAGTATGGACTTTGATTGACGTGCCCAATGATCGACGAGCCATTGAGATTAAATGGATCTCCAAGAGGAAGACGGACGCTGGTAGTAGTGTTACTGTCTACAAAGCTAGAATTGTCGCAAAAAGGTTTTTGACAAGTTCAAGGTGTTGACTACGATGAGAGTTTCTCACTCGTATCTATGCTTAATTCTATCTGAATCATGTTAGCAATTGCCGCATTTTATGAAATATGGCAAATGGATAAACAAAACTGCATTCCTTAATGGATTTATTAAAGAAGAGTTGTATATGATGCAACCAGGAGGTTTTGTCAATCCTAAAAGTGCTAACAAAATATGCAAACTCCAGCGATCCATCTATGGACTGGTGCAAGCATCTCGGAGTTGGAATATACGCTTTGATAAGTTGATCAAAGGATATAGTTTTATATAGACTTGCGGTGAAGCCTGTATTTACAAGAAAGTGAGTGGGAGCACTACATCATTTCTGATAAGTATATGTGAATGACATATTGTTGATCGGAAATAATGTAGAATTATTCTGCAAGCATAAAGGAGTGTTTGAAAGGAGTCTTTCAAAGAAAGACCTCGGTGAAGCTGCTTACATATTGAGCATCAAGATCTATAGAGATAGATCAAGACGCTTGATAAGTTTTTTCAATGAATACATACCTTAACAAGATTTTGAAGTAGTTCAAAATAGAACAGTCAAAGAAAGAGTTCTTGCCTGTGTTACAAGGTGTGAAATTGAGTAAGACTCAAAGCCCGACCACGGAAGAAGATAGAAAGAGAATGAAAGTCATTCCCTATGCCTTGGCCATAGGTTCTATAAAGTATGCCATGCTGTGTACCAGATCTATTGTATACCATACACTGATTTTGGCAAGGGAGTACAATAGTGATCTAGGAGTAGATCACTGGACAGCAGTCAAAATTATCCTTAGTGGAATAAGGATATGTTTCTCGATCATGGAAGTGACAAAAGGTTCGTCGTAAAGGGTTCGATGCAAGTTTTGACACTAATCTAGATGACTCTAAGTCTCGGTCTAGATACATATTGAAAGTGGGAACAATTAGCTAGAGTAGCTCCGCGCAGAGCATTGTAGACATAGAAATTTGCAAAATGCTTACGGATCTGAATGTGACAGACCCGTTGACTAAAATTATCTCACAATCAAAACATGATCACACCTTAGTACTCTTTGGGTGTTAATCACATAGCGATGTGAACTAGATTACTGACTCTAGTAAACCCTTTGGGTGATGGTCACATGACGATGTGAACTATGGGTGTTAATCACATGGTGATGTGAACTATTGATGTTAAATCACATGGCGATGTGAACTAGATTATTGACTCTAATGCAAGTGGGAGACTCAAGGAAATATGCCCTAGAGGCAATAATAAAGTTATTATTTATTTCCTTATATCATGATAAATGTTTATTATTCATGCTAGAATTGTATTAACCGGAAACATAGTACTTGTTTGAATACATAAACAAACAGTGTCACTAGTATGCCTCTACTTGACTAGCTCGTTGATCAAAGATGGTTATGTTTCCTAGCCATAGACATGAGTTGTCATTTGATTAATGGGATCACCTCATTAGGAGAATGACGTGATTGACTTGACCAATTCCGTTAGCTTAGCACTCGATCGTTTAGTATGTTGCTATTGCGTTCTTCATGACTTATACATGTTCCTATGACTATGAGATTATGCAACTCCCGTTTACCGGAGGAACACTTTGTGTGCTACCAAACGTCACAACGTAACTGGGTGATTATAAAGGTGCTCTACAGGTGTCTCCAAAGGTACTTGTTGGGTTGGCGTATTTCGAGATTAGGATTTGTCACTCCGATTGTCGGAGAGGTATCTCTGGGCCCACTCGGTAATGCACATCACTATAAGCCTTGCAAGCATTGTAACTAATGAGTTAGTTGCGGGATGATGTATTACGGAACGAGTAAAGAGACTTGCCGGTAACGAGATTGAACTAGGTATCGAGATACCGACGATCGAATCTCGGTCAAGTAACATACCGATGACAAAGGGAACAACGTATGTTGTTATGCGGTCTGACCGATAAAGATCTTCGTAGAATATGTGGGAACCAATATGAGCATCCAGGTTCCGCTATTGGTTATTGACCGGAGAGGTGTCTCAGTCATGTCTACATAGTTCTCGAACCCGTAGGGTCCGCACGCTTAAAGTTACGATGACAGTTATATTATGAGTTTATATGTTTTGATGTACCGAAGGTTGTTCGGAGTCCCGGATGTGATCATGGACATGACGAGGAGTGTCGAAATGGTCGAGACATAAATATTGATATATTGGAAGCCTATGTTTGGACATCGGAAGTGTTCCGGGTGAAATCGGGATTTTTCCGGAGTACCGGGAGGTTACCGGAACCCCCCGGTAACTTAATGGGCCTTAGTGGGCCTAGGTGGAAGAGAGGAGAGGAGGCTAGGGCAGGGCCGCGCCCCCTCCCCCCCAGTCCGAATAGGACAAGGAGAGGGGGGGCGGCACCCCCTTCCTTCCTCCCCTCCACCTCTTCCCCTCTTCCACTCCTTGTCCAACAAGGAAAGGGGGGGAGTCCTACTCCCGGTAGGAGTAGGACTCCTCCTGGCGCGCCACACCTCCTAGGCCGGCGGCCTCCCCCTTGCTCCTTTATATACGGGGGCAGGGGGGCACCTCTAAACACACAATTGATATACGATATTTTAGCCGTGTGCGGTGCCCCCCTCCACCATATTACACCTCGATAATATCGTAGCGGAGCTTAGGCGAAGCCCAGCGTCGGTAGAACATCATCATCGTCACCACGCCATACGAAACTCTCCCTCAACACTCGGCTGGATCGGAGTTCGAGGGACGTCATCGAGCTGAACGTGTGCTGAACTAGGAGGTGCCGTGCGTTCGGTACTTGATCGGCCGGATCGTGAAGACGTACGACTACATCAACCGCGTTGTGTTAACGCTTCCGCTATCGGTCTACGAGGGTACGTGGACAACACTCTCCCCTCTCGTTGCTATGCATCACCATGATCTTGCGTGTGCGTAGGAATGTTTTTGAAATTACTACGTTCCCCAACATCGAGGACAGCTTGCACGCTTGTCGGTCAGCCTGCGCACCGGACGGCGCTCGAACGCCTCCCGTTCAGTCAAGGTCAAGCAGCTGTCCGCACGGCACCTCCTACAGCCATTAAGACCAAGACACGTGGCGTCACATGAATGGTTAACACAATTTTAGATTTACTAGAATTTAAAAACCGGGCATCTCAATGTTTTGCCGGCAATCAACGGTGCCCCAGTGTTTGAAATTCATGCCCATTTCTTGCATGGGACCTAAGCATGCACCCAAGGACACATATTTAATTTTTCAACCAATTTATATGCACTAGAGCATGTGCATGTAGTTCAAATTTGAATTATGCACATAAAATGCATTGAAAACTCAGTGAATGCATAAAAATGTCCAAACGAACCCCGAAAAATCACAAAAATTCACACAACACTCTTGTTGTTCTATGTTTACACGAGAAAAAAATTTGAAATCAATAAGAGGCAATGGATATCGTTTCGTCCCCAATGGTGGGATGTTCCCTACCGAAAACCATCATGCTTGTTGTGAGAAGCTCCGGTTTGTGCGGATCATATACCGAAACCTGCCCCAAATGGGACAAAATTTGTACCACGACATGTTGATGCCGCTCCATGATAGCATGCCAAGTTTGATGAATTTCAGACGAGTTTTGGATTTACTAGAATTTAAAAAGCAGGCATCTCAATGTTTTGCCGGCAATCAACGGTGCCCCGGTGTTTGAAATTCATTCCCATTTCTTGCATGGGACCTAAGCATGCACCCAAGGACACAGATTTGATTTTTCAACCAATTTATATGCACTTGAGAAGGTGCATGTAGTTCAAATTTGAATTATGCACATAAAATGCACTAAAAACTCAGTTAATGCATAAAAATGTCCAAACGAACCCCAAAAATTCACACAACACTCCTATTGTTCTATGTTGACACGAGAAAAAAATTGAATGCAATAAGAGGCAATGGATATCGTTTCGTCCCCAAAGGTGGGACGTTCCCTACCGAAAACCATCATGCTTGTTGTGAGAAGCTCCGGATTGTGAGAAGTATATACCCAATCCTGCCCCAAATGGGACAACATTTGTACCACGGCATGTTGATGCCGCTCCATGATAGCATGCCAAGTTTCATGAATTTCAGACGAGTTTTGGATTTACTAGAATTTAAAAACCAGGCATCTCAATGTTTTGCCGGCAATGAACGGTGCCCCGGTGTTTGAAATTCATTCCATTTATTGCATGGGACCTAAGCATGCACCCAAGGACACAGGTTTGATTTTTCAACCAATTTATATGCACGGGAGCATGTGCATGTAGTTCAAATTTGAATTCTGCACATAAAATGCATTGAAAACTCAGTTAATGCATAAAAATGTCCAAACGAACCCAGAAAAATTACAAAAATTCACACAACACTCTTGTTGTTCTATGTTGACACGAGAAAAAAATTTGAAAGAAATAAGAGGCAATGAATATTGTTTCGTCCCCAAAGGTGGGACGTTCCCTACCGAAAACCATCATGCTTGTTGTGAGAAGCTCCGGTTTGTGAGAAGCATATACCCAAACCTGCCCCAAATAGGACAAAATTTGTACCACGGCATGTTGATGCCGCTCCATGATAGCATGCCAAGTTTCATGAATTTCAGACGAGTTTTCGATTTACTATAACTTAAAAACCAGGCATCTCAATGTTTTGCCGGCAATCAACGGTGCCCCGGTGTTTGAAATTCATTCCCGTTTCTTGCATGGGACCTAAGCATGCACCCAAGGACATAGATTTGATTTTTCAACCAATTTATATGCACTAGAGCATGTGCATGTAGTTCAAATTTGAATTATGCACATAAAATGCATTGAAAACTCAGTTAATGCATAAAAATGTCCAAACGAACCCCGAAAAATCACAAAAATTCACACAACACTCCTATTGTTCTATGTTGAGATGAGAAAAAAATTGAAAGCAATAAGAGGCAATGGATATCGTTTCGTTCCCAAAGGTGGGACGTTCCCTACCGAAAACCATTATGCTTATTGTGAGAAGCTCCGATTTGTGAGAAGCATATACCCAAACCTGCCCCAAATGGGACAAAATTTGTACCATGACATGTTGATGCCACTCCATGATAGCATGCTAAGTTTCATGAATTTCAGACGAGTTTTGGATTTACTAGAATTTAAAAACCAGGCATCTCAGTGTTTTGCCGGCAATCAACGGTGCCCTGGTGTTCGAAATTCATTCCCATTTCTTGCATGGGACCTAAGCATGCACCCGAGGACACAGATTTGATTTTTCAACCAGTTTATATGCACTGGAGCATGTGCATGTAGTTCAAATTTGAATTATGCACATAAATGCATTGAAAACTTAGTTAATGCATAAAAATATCCAAACGAACCCCGAAAAATCACAAAAATTCACACAACACTCCTGTTGTTCTATGTTGACACGAGAAAAAAGATTTGAAAGCAATAAGAGGCAATGGATATCGTTTCATTCCCAAAGGTGGGACGCTCCCTACCGAAAACCATCATGCTTGTTGTGAGAAGCTCCAGTTTGTGAGAAGCATATACCAAAACCTGCCCCAAATGGGACAAAATTTGTACCACGACATTTTGATGCCGCTCCATGATAGCATGCCAAGTTTCATGAATTTTAGACGAGTTTTTGATTTACTAGAACTTAAAAACCAGGCATCTCAATGTTTTGCCGGCAATCAACGGTGCCCTGGTGTCTCAAATGCATTCCCATTTCTTGGACCTAAGCATGCACACAAAGACACACATTTGATTTTTCAACCAATTTATATGCACTGGAGCATGTGCATGTAGTTCAAATTTGAATTATGCACATAAATGCATTGAAAACTCAGTTAATGCATAAAAATGTCCAAACAAACCCCCAAAAATCACAAAAATTCGCACAACACTCCTATTGTTCTATGTTGACACTCGAAATTTTTTGAAAGCAATAAGAGGCAACGGATATCGTTTCGTCCCCAAAGGTGGCACGTTCCCTACCGAAACCATCACGCTTGTTGTGAGAAGCTTATACCCAAACCTGCCCCAAATGGGACAAAATTTGTACCACGGCATGTTGATGCCGCTACATGATAGCATGCCAAGTTTCATGAATTTCAGACGAGTTTTGGATTTACTAGAATTTAAAAACCAGGCATCTCAATGTTTTGCCGGCAATCAACGGTGCCATGGTGTTTGAAATTCATTCCCATTTCTTGCATGGGACCTAAGCATGCAACCAAGGACACATATTTGATTTTTCAATAAGTTATATGCACTGGAGCATGTGCATGTAGTTCAAATTTAAATTATGTGCATAAAATGCCTGGAACACCCAGTTAATGTATAAAAATGTACAAACGAACCCTGAATCATTCCAATTTTGACGACACACCTATAGTTGCATGTTCACTGCAGATATAAGTTCTAACAATTCAAACACCATCCTTTGTAGCTGTGACCCCATTACATATCTCAAATGATCAAGACGATAAGTCAAGTAGATCGCACACAGTTTATTATCACCAACCGTGTGAGATGCAGCACGAAATATCTTGGAGCATCGTCGGTGTATAGTACGCCCATGGCTTACGAGAGAAGGTGCGTCGGCTACAGTCCACAGCCGACGTGTCAAGCACACTAGCTCACTCCCCGAATATCATTTCACTGTTCATTCGTCACCAGTGAAAGATGGGGACGTGGACCCGCATCGTGAGGGCAACTTCGGCGGCCCACTCCGGCGAGAGCGCGGCCACAGCCACCAGGCGCGTGCTAACAAGCTTCGTGAGGGCGACCGCAGCCTACGTCCGGGCGGCCAAGGCAGCCCAAACGGCCGCTGTAGCTTCTCAGGCGGCGGCAACAACATTTGCCTCGGGGATAGCAACCGGCGAGAGCGGCACAGCAGCTGTCCGTTCTGCAGCGGCGGGCTTACCCTTGCTGGAGGCTGCCCACTACCTTGTCGAGGCCGTCCACGCCCAGCTCGTGGCGGTCACCGCACAAATCGAATGAAGCTTTGTAAGTGCATCTAGTGCCCCTTAGTGATTTTGGTGTATTGAAGACTTATAGGTTAAGGAACTAATGTGTTTGTGACTGTACACAAGTCTATAAGTCTATGAGGAGTTTGATATTTATAGAGAAAGTTGACCCCTAAAAATGAATGTCTTCGACTGAAGACTTTGGATTTCTGAAGACTTTCTGAAGACTTTGAAAGTGAAGAAATTGGTGTGACCATGAAGACTTGGTATTCATACGAGGAACATGAAGTGTGAATACTTTTGTTTTTGTAGTTTCATTTTCTCTTTCTTGAATAATAGGAAACACCGTACCGTTAAAGGGGGTCGAGGAAATACTAAGGAAAAATTTCCAAGTGATGCTCAACTCAAAATCCTACTGTCGGTGTCAAAACCGGCGGATCTCGGGTAGGGGGTCCCGAACTGTGCGTCCAAGGTCGATGGTAACAGGAGACGGGGGACACGATGTTTACCCAGGTTCGGGCCCTCTCTATGGAGGTAATACCCTACCCCCTGCTTGATTGATCTTGATGAATATGAGTATTACAAGAGTTGATCTACCTCTAGATCGTAATGGCTAAAACCCTAAGAGTCTAGCCTGTATGACTATGATTATGATTCTCGCCTCTACGGACTAAGCCCTCCGGTTTATATAGTACCGAAGGGGACTAGGGTTGTACAAAGTCAGTTACAGAGAAAGGAATCTTCATATCAGGAAGCCAAGCTTGCCTTCCATACCAAGGAGAGTCCTATCCGGACACGGGTGAGAGTCTTCGGTCCTGTATCTTCACAGCCCATCAGTCCGGCCCATGTCCAACAGGCCGGACGCCCGAGGACCCCTTAATCCAGGACTCCCTCAGTAGCCCCCGAACCAGGCTTTCAATGACGATGTGTCCGGCGTGCAGATTGTCTTCGGCATTGCAAGGCGGGTTCCTCCTCCGATGACTTCAAAGGACTGTATTCGGCCTTCCATTTAATGTCGTTCCCATCGGCTTCTGTGCATCCACAGCTTCAGCTTCCACGTGTCGAGCGAATACGAGAGGTCAGGGTATTTTTTTGCATAGAACACCCCGGCCATGTAATAAAAGCGTCTATTTAGAGGGATTGGATCTCAGATCCGTTCCACATCGGGCGAAAAGTCCTCAGAGCTTGCTAGGAAAAACCACTCCAACATGGCCAACACTCCCAGCTCTTCCTCCCATCCCCACGGTCCAGAAAAAGGCGATTGGGAGTCCTTCAACGACGGGGCTCAGGCTGAGAATTTCCCCAATCCATCCAGGGGGAGCGAGTGTGCTTCATCCCCTACTTGCTAAGAGGCGTCGGATTTCCAATCCACCCGTTCCTCCGAGGGCTTCTAGAGTATTATGGCCTTCAACTGCACAACTTCACTCCTGCCTCCATGTCGGTGTGGAACGACACCTATGGGATCACAAGAATCCTTACTACGGTTGCCGGGGCGCAGGGTTGCGAGGAGAGCAGGGCTAGTAGACAGCACAGGGATCGTTTACCCAGGTTCGGACCGCGAGGATGCGTAAAACCCTAGTCCTGCTTTGGTGGGTGTATTTCTGAGAGTTCTTGAGCTCTCGAACTAGCTGTGGTCAGTGCGTGGTTCGAAAGAGCCGAATCCTTCTCCAGTATGCCATGGGCCTCCTTTTATAGTTGAAAGGGGCTGCCACAGTGACACACAGGAGGTGGAAAGGCGTACAGTGCTCTGAGCTTATCGCTCGTATTACAGGACAAGACACATTTAATGCATAGCTTAGGTGTCCCCTTGCTTTAGGACGGGGGCGAGGCCCGTCCCGTCCGTCGCCGCTCCTCCTCGCCTTGACACGCGCCCTGGCCAGTGAGGTGCGTGGTGCCATGTAGGCAGCCAGGCAGCTGAGGTGGAGCGGTGGCGGAGCCTTCACGAAGATCTGCATGCCGCCACGCAGGCGCTCGATGAGTTGGCCTGGGAGCTGCATGTTGCCACGCAGGTGCCCGCCCAGCTGGTTGGGCTGGCAGCTGCATGTGAACGGTGGTGGAAGCTTGTCCGGCGCGGGTTTGGCAGTGGCCCCGCTGGCGTCCTTGGCGAGGGCCTTGCCGGGTGGCCCGGCAAGGGTCTTGCCGTGGCGTGCTGTCGTCCCCGGCAAGGACCTTGCCGGGGGTCTGGTGGCCTTCCTCGGCAGGGATCTTGCCGAGAATCGTCGTCTTCTAATCCTCATCTGATCTTGAATATGTCTTCACAAAGATCTGCATGCCACCACAGAGGTGCCTTCCCGAGCCCTGGCCCCACGTTGATGATGGCGCTGGGGGCCGTGGGCTCAAGGGTGGCTCGCTCTGTTGGTGTGGGGCGAGCTGTCCCGGCAAGGGTCTTGCCGGGGCCGCTGAGGCCGCCCGGCAAGGGTCTTGCCGGGGGAACCTGCTTCGTCCCTCTGCTCTTTGTGGTCTTGGCCTTGGCGTTGCTTTGATTGTCTTGGGCTTCGGTCTTACCTTGGCTCACCTCCCCTGTTCTGCTTGGTGTGGTCGTGGGCGCGGCTCCGACTGCCCGTGCACAGGTAAAGGGGTACAAAAGCGTGCCCCTATTTTTGTACACCGACAGGAGCCCCCGGGCCTGGGCCACACATAAGCGCGACATGTTGTTGGGCCAGGCCCAAAACGGTGCGCGGGCAGGCGGGGTGGTTTTTACCGTGGTAAGACTCTTCGCGCGCTCCGCTTCCCACGACCCGCGCGCGTGGCGCGGCGTGGAGGGTCGTGCGTGACGTGGGCGGCATGCGTGGGGCGGTTTCCACACGCATGCGTCATATCGCAGTAAAGAGGCGGCTCGCGCCCTCCCCGTAAAAAGAGGGAGGCGTGGAGGCGCGGCTCATTTACTGAGTGGGGCCGGGGTGCGGTCTTCAAGGCATCCACTCCCCACGATCACGGGGTGGGGAGAGGTCGCCTCACCCGTCCCCTCAGTTCTGCACGTCTGCCACGCGTCTTTCATGCGCTCGGGGTGGCAAACGGTGGAGGCGGGAAACCGGGCCGTCGCTGGTTGGGGCAGCGGGTCGGTCCTGATTCCCTGCGCCTCCGGTGTCTGGATTGGCCGAGCGGGGCGGCCGAGCCTCAACCCCGTTCCTTTATAAAGAGGGGGAAGGGGGATGGCATCCCGCATTCTTCCATCTTCTATCTCCTCCTGCTTCTGCTTCTTCCTCTCACCCGCCATGGAGAAGGGGAATCCTGGTCCCTCGACGGTGGCGGCGAGGGTCGCCGCTCGACAGCGCGTCCCTCCTCCTCCTGAGCCCGCGGTGGTGGAACCGGCCGCGAGGGGAAGGGGGAGGGGGCGAGGCCGGGGCAGAGGCCGTAGCGCTCGGGGAAGAGGAGGACGGGGCGGCACGCCGGCCTTGCCCCTGCCAACGATGCCCTTCCCGATGGAGGGCCACCTTGAAGACCAGCCTTGCGAGTTCTTCATCAGGCTGCGCTGGCCTCCGTGTCGTCGTCTTTATCTCCCTGCCCCGTTTGCTCGGGTGATGGAGCGTGACCCGCCCCAGACCCTCAGGTTGCACATGAGGGGCTGTGGGAATGGGGGCACGCGGGTTGACGTCGACTTCCCGGCTCCTCGGGTTATGTACCTCCGCCATGGATGGAAGACGTTCGCCCGCATCCACAGCCTGACGGCGGGGCTCATCCTCTACTTCAAATTAATGGAGGACGGCCTGCTCTCCGTCAAGGTCTTCGGAGAGTTTGGAACTCGCCTGAAATGCTGCGTGGAGAGCTCCTCTGATGGAGATTCCGACGATGGAAGCTCTTCCTCGAGCAAAAGTGACGAGGAGGACAGCGGGGACGAGTCCGACTAGGCGTCGGACGCCCCGCGCCTGGGCGGGTGCGGCAGCAGCAGCATCTGCACCTGGCCGCTCCTCCGGCAGGGTTTTGCCGGGGGCGGGGCCAGCTCCTTGAACTTCTCGGGGCCGTCTGCTTGGGCGGCTGGCGTCGGGAGGTTGCGGAAGAGGAAGAGGGCGGGCGGCAAGGCCGTCAACTCGGAGTACGCGGGCACCGACGCCTTCATCGCGTACTGCCGGTCCTGCCGCCTCGTCTTCCAGCTCCTTTCCGGCACCGTCATCACCAGCCCGCCCGTGGGCGGCCACCGAGGTGTTCTCTTGGTGCTTTCTGCTGCTCGTAGCTCGCCTAGGCGCCCCTTTTGCCCTCTCGCCTCCTTGACCTGCCTCCTGAGGAGAGGGACAAGAAAAGGATCACGGGCACCTTATCTCTTTTTTTAATCTGTAAGCCTGCGGGCCTTGTTAAATTTAAAGCTTGTAATCCCCTTTGTCCATGTTTTTCATTTCGTACGAACTGTACCTGTATGGGATGTTTTTAATGAAAAAGGGATGCTTGCCGGGCTTTTCGTTCGTGGGTAAATCCCGCGACAAGGAGCGAATCCTCGTTATTGTTTAAGATAAACGTTTTTCGCCCGGCAACAGGCCTTGCCGTTCCCCCCACTCCATTCGACCGTTCTCGCGCTCTTGGCGGAGGCAGGGATGAAGTGGGCTTCAGGCTCCTCGTTCTACCTCCTTGCCGCCGCGGCTACAACCAAATCCGGACCCAGGAAATAATCCTTAGGTATAGGAAAAAAGGGAGCACGGCAGCCTAGAGATAAAAACGAGGCTTCACATGCCCCAGTCCTGTTTCGAAATGCATGACAGGGGATAAAAATACTTATCTGGATCTGCAGCCCCCGACAGTCTTATCTTGCCGCGGTTGGATCCTCGAGCTTGTAGCCCCCGGCAACTCTGGTTTGCCGGGGTCGGGACGCCGGTCCGTTTCCTTTCTTCCAAGTAGCTCAGCAGAAGTGCTCATGTGCCCTGCGAACCAAAAAAGGACAGAAGAGGAACAGATAGACGCGCACTCGACCTCTAAGCTAGGGGTTAGTCGCTGCTGAGCACTATCAACCCTAACCGAGGAAGAGACTCGACCTAGCATGCATGCTATGACTTAGGGCGCGAGCGCTTCATTTATTTATGCTCAGGGTCTGCGCCTGGCTTTGTACAAAGGGTCACATGCCTTGCCGGCAAAGCTTGTACAAAAGGTGGCTTGCCGGGAGGCCCGGCAAGCCGCGCCTTACGGGTAAAACTTGCGAAGATGCTCAATGTTCCAGGAGTTGCTCACTGGGACGGCATCCTCGGTCTCAAGGCGGACTGCGCCAGGCCTGGTGACTCGTATTACCCGATAAGGGCCTTCCCACTTCGGCGTCAACTTGTTGGAATTCTTGGCCGACTGAACGCGCCGAAGAACAAGGTCGCCTTCCTCAAAGCTTCGGGCATGAACCTTGCGGCTATGGTAGCGGCGCAAGGCTTGCTGGTAGCGTGCCGCTCTCACAGCCGCCCGAAGACGATCTTCCTCAAGGAGCGTCGCGTCATCTTGGCGCAACGGCTCTTGCTCAAGCTCATCATAAGCGAGCACTCGAGGTGACCCGTATATGAGTTCCGTGGGGAGAACTGCTTCTGCCCCGTATACCAGGGCAAAAGGTGTCTGGCCGGTGGCTCGATTTGGCGTCGTCCTGATCGACCAAAGAACCGCCGGCAACTCATCAATCCAGCGCCTTCCACTCTTGTGCAGCTTGTCAAAGGTCTTCGTTCTCAGGCCTCGCAACACTTCAGCATTTGCCCTCTCCGCTTGGCCGTTGCTCCGTGGATGTGCCACGGAAGCAAAACAGACCTTGCTGCCGAGGTCTTGGATGTACTGCATGAAGGTGTGGCTTGTGAACTGCGTGCCGTTGTCGGTGATGACTCTGTTTGGCACACCAAAACGGCAGACCAGTCCTTTGAAGAACTTGACGGCTGACTGAGCAGTCACCTTCCTCACTGCTTCCACCTCCGGCCACTTTGTGAACTTGTCGATTGCAACGTACAAGTACTCAAAGCCCCCGACAGCGCGGGGGAAAGGGCCCAGTATATCGAGCCCCCAGACCGAGATGGCCAGGAGAGAGGGATTGTTTGAAGGGCTTGAGCTGGTTGATGAAGCTTCTTTGAATGGAACTGGCATGCTTCACACTTGGTTACTAGTGCCGTCGCATCCTGGAGGGCGGTGGGCCAGAAGAAACCTTGCCGGAACGCCTTCCCGGCAAGGGCCCTCGACCCTATGTGGGAGCCACATATGCCTCCATGTATCTCTGCCAACAGCTCCAGTCCTTCCTCCCGGGGGATGCACTTGAGTTTCACACCGTTCGGTCTTCTCCGGTACAGGACGTCATCGACGAACTGGTACAGGGCGGACCGACGGGCTACTTTCTCCGCTTCTTCCTGCTCCTCAGGAAGCTCCCCTGTTTGGAGGAATTGGACGGTATGCTGCGCCCATGTCGGAGCCTGGGGCTCGACGGCAAGGACCAAAGGCATCTCTTCCGCCATGGGAGCGGCTGTCTCTACGGCCAGGGCTTGACGCCCTGCCGGAGCCAGTTGCTCTTGGGCAGGCTCAGCGTCCGCGGCAGCACCCTTGCCGGCAGCCCCAGGGGGCTCGGTAGGAAAGTACTTGCCGGGACCTGATTTCCTCCGCTTGTTCTGCCCCGCTGATGGTTCGACGGATGGTTGAGTTAACCGGAGCAAAAAGGTACCTGGTTCCACAGGTAGCTTGAATGCGGCACGCTTTGACAGGTAATCGGCGATGTCGTTCTCCGCTCGGGGGACGTGCTCCGCCTGGATACCGTCAAAGCGTTCCTCCAGCTTCCTCACCTCATCTACGTAAGCTTCCATCAATGGGCTCTGATAATCCTTGTTGACCTGCCTGACAACGAGCTGCGAGTCACCCCTGACGATGAGCTTCTTAACCCCGAGGTCTGCCGCGATCCTGAGACCGGCAAGCAATCCCTCGTACTCAGCAGTGTTGTTGGTGGACATCTCCCTGGGGAAGTGCATCTGGATCACGTACTTGAGGTGTTCTCCGGTGGGTGCGACGAGCAGCACACCGGCACCGGCGCCTTGCAGCGAGAAAGCCCCATCAAAGTACATGATCCAGTCGCGGTCTGCTTCCTTGCCGGGGAGAGTGGTCTCCTGGATTTCTTCGTCAGGCGTCGAGGTCCATTCTGCGATGAACTCCGCCAAGACTCTGCTCTGAATTGTCGAGGTACTTTCAAACTTTAAACCGAAGCTTGACAGCTCCAAGGCCCATTCCACAATCCTTCCGGTTGCGTCTGGGTTGTGCAGTATCCGTTGCAACGGGAGGCGGGTGACGACAGTGATCTCGTGGGCTTGGAAGTAGTGACGCAGCTTCCTCGAGGCCATAAGGAGGCCGAAGAGCAATTTTTGCACGCCGGAATACCTCGACCTAGCCCCCTGCAAGAGGGAGCTGACAAAGTAAACCGGGTGCTGCATCATCTTCTTCTTCGGCACCACCTCACTCGACTGCGCGGGCACTGCCTTGGTGGCACCAGACTCTGCCGGGGGCCGCGCCTTGTCGGCACCAGGCCCTGCCGGGGGAATCTTTGGCTTGCCATCCGCTGGTTCTGCCGCCATTGCTGCCTCCTCGTCGACCTCCCTCTGTGCCACCAGTGCGGCGCTGACCACTTGATTCGTCGCCGCCAGATACAGCAGCAACGGCTCTTGTGGTTTAGGCGCAACCAGTATTGGCGTGGAGGAAAGGTATTTCTTCAGATCCTGCAGTGCTGCCTCGGCTTCTGGGGTCCACTCTATTGGGCCTGCCTTCTTCAAGATTTTGAAGAAGGGAAGGGCGCGCTCGGCGGACTTGGAGATGAATCGGCTCATGGCGGCAACGCAGCCGGTGAGCCGACGCACATCCTTGATCCGCTTGGGCGCCTCGATCTGCTCAATAGCCTTGATCTTGTCTGGGTTTGCCTCGATCCCGCGCTGTGACACAAAGAACCCGAGAAGCTTGCCGGACGGAACGCCGAAGACACACTTCTCAGGGTTCAGCTTGAGGTTGATCTTGCGCAGGTTAGCAAATGTCTCTTCCAGATCTTGCACAAGAGTTGGCCCGTCCTTGGTTTTGACCACTATGTCATCCATGTAGGCCTCCATATTTCTATGGAGCTGAGGTTCAAAACCAATTTGGACTGCTCTTGCGAACGTTGAGCCAGCACTCTTCAACCCGAAAGGCATCCGTAAAAAGCAATACGTACCACATGGGGTGATGAATGCTGTCTTCTCTTCATCCTCTTTCGTCATGAAGATCTGGTGGTAGCCTGAGTAGGCGTCGAGGAATGATAGCAGATCGCACCCGGCCGTGGAGTCAACAATCTGGTCGATGCGTGGCAACGGGAAGGGGTCCTTAGGGCAAGCCTTGTTGATATCTGTGTAATCAATACACAGTCTCCACTTCCCATTCGCCTTGCGCACCACTACCGGATTGGCCAACCACGTCGGGTGGAGCACTCCTCTCACCAAACCCGCCGCTTCCAACTTCCTGATCTCCTCTGTGATGAACTCCTGCCTCTCCAGAGCCTGCTTTCTGACCTTCTGCTTGACGGGCCGCGCGTGGGGGCAGACAGCTAGGTGGTGCTCAATCACCTCCCTGGGAACACCGGGGATGTCGGATGCTTGCCATGCAAACACGTCGACATTCGCCCGCAGGAAGGTGACGAGCGCGCCTTCCTATTTGCTGTCGAGGGTGGAGCCTATGGTGAAGGCCCCTCCCGTGCCATCCTCCCTGACGGGCACCTTCTTGGTCTGCGGCGGCTCGGCCCTGGGTCTCTTGCTCTTGTCGGTAGAGCTCTCTGGCACGTCCTCGACGGTAGCACAACACTCCGAGGAGGTGCGCTTGCCGGAGTGGGTGCGAGAGGTCTTGCCGGGCTTCTTCTTCCCTCCCGGGGCTTCAGCGGCAGGAGCAGGTGCCTTGGCGGCAGCCGCTGCAACTGCTTCCCGGTAGAGCTGGTCGGCGCAGATCAGCGCGTCCTTCTTGTCGGAGGGGACGGAGATGATGGTCAACGGCCCAGGCATCTTTAGCATGTTGTAGGCGTAGTGTGACGCCGCCATGAACTTGGCTAGTGCTGGGCGGCCGAGGATCCCGTTGTAGGGCAAGGGGATCTCGGCTACGTCGAAGACGATCCTCTCCGTCCTGTAGTTCAACTCTCCTCCAAACGTCACGGGCAGTGTGACCTTTCCCTTCGGCTGGCTCCTCCCCGGATTGACCCCTTGAAACGTGCCCGTTTCCTCGAGGTCTCCATCAGGGATTTGCAACTTTTTGATCACGACAGGCGAGATCAGGTTCAGGCCGGCCCCGCCGTCAACCAACATCTTGTTCACTCTGAGGTTGCGTATCGTTGGTGAGACCAACAATGGCAAACACCCGACCGCGGTAGTGCGGTCAGGGTGGTCCTCGGCGTCAAAGATGAGGGGCGTGCTGGACCACTTCAGCGGCTTCTGAGCGTCGAACGACGGCTCTGCTGCTGTAATCTCACGCGCCCACTGCTTGAGCTGGCGATGAGAGGTATGCAGCGAGGCGCCGCCATCGACGCACATGGCCTCCGTAGCCTTCTGGAACCCTTGCTCACCAGACTCGTCGTCCTCGTCGTGATCATCGTCTTCTTGTTTCTTGTCGCGGCCCCGGGCGGGCCTCTCTTGCTGGTTGTCCTTGCCGGGGCGGCCTCCTTGGCCGCCACGCTTCTTGCCGGACCCCTCCGCACCGTCCTGGTCCTTCTCCTTGTCCCGTCTCTCGTACTCAGCCTTTTGCTTCTCAGCAAGCAGCTCGACTTGCCGGCAGTTCTGGAGGTCGTGGCCCTTGGTGCGGTGGATCTTGCAGTATTGCTTGCCGGAGCTTCCTGGCTTGTCGGTAGCCGCCAAGGCTCGGCAGGCGGCGCACCCGGCAATCTCCTTGCCGGGGGCGTCTGCTTTGACCTTCTTGCCGGCACCGGTGTCGTCAGATCCCTCAACGGCAAGCACGGTCTTGCCTTTGCGTTTCCTGTTGCGACGCCGGCCCTTCCTCGTCGGGGTAGCGGCGTCTTCATCGGTAGAGTCGGTTTCCGCGCCGGCGTCTTCGCCGGGGTACTTCCTTCCCTCTTCAGCCCGGGCGCACCTATCGGCCAGGACGTAGAGCTCGGCCACGTCCTTAACTTTGGTCATCGCCAGCTCTTCGCGCATCTTGCGATTGCGCACGTTCTGGTGGAACGCGCTAATCACAGCGGCGGGATGAACGTCGGGGATGTTGTACTGCACCCGGCTGAATCTCTGGATGTACTTGCGCAGGGTCTCCCCTTCCTTCTGGGGAATGATGTGCAGATCACTGGCCTGGCCATGAGCTTGGTGGCCTCCTGTGAAGGCGCCAACGAACTCATGGCACAGATCCGACCAAGAAGAAATGGAATCCACCGGCAAGTGCATCAACCAAGACATCACATTGGGCTTGAGCGCCAGCGGGAAATAGTTGGCAAGCACCTTGTCGTCGCGAGCCCCAGCAGCCTGCATCGCGATGGTGTAGATGCTGAGGAACTCGGACGGATGGGTTTTGCCAGTGTACTTCTCGCCGACGTCGGGCTTGAACGTGCGGTGGGACGGCCACTGGAACTGCCGCAGCTCACGGGTAAAGGCCGGGCAGCCCACCTCGTAAGGTAGGCCGCCGGAGCCCCCCGGTGCCGGGTGGTCCATAGCGGGTCCTGCCCGCTTGTCCGACTGGCGGCGCGTTTCGCGCCGACGCTCGACGGTGGTTCGAGCGTCTTCGTGAGCTCGTTCCCGAAGGACCTGGCGCTGGTCGCGGAGGGTCCGCGGGTCGGACGACGCTATGGAGATGTTATCACAAGCGTCGTCACGACGGGCCGACGCCCGCGGCGGCTGGCGAGGAGGAGGAGAGTGCACCGTGGCCGCAGCTTCCTCGGTCCTCCCAGCGCCAGCATGTGGTGGCTCGGTGGGGCGCCGACCCGAGGGCCCCGCTGGTCGCGGA
The DNA here is from genome assembly GCF_018294505.1 of Triticum aestivum. Classification (NCBI taxonomy): domain Eukaryota; kingdom Viridiplantae; phylum Streptophyta; class Magnoliopsida; order Poales; family Poaceae; genus Triticum; species Triticum aestivum. The sequence continues at coordinate 263,732,854 of NC_057814.1, read as the reverse complement.
TCGTCTTTGTTGGCGACGGCGACGAGGCTCCGGATGGTGGCCCTCCACTCGTCGAGCTTCTCAGCAGCAGGAGGGAAATCGAGGAGCAGCTGCGCGCGCGCCAAAGCTTCCGCTGGTGTGGGCGGCGGCGACAGCTGCGTGGATCGCGGCGCGCTTCGACTTCTAACTATGTTAGAATGAGCTCCGTCACGACCCGGCGGCTGCGCGGCATTTTCACCAGCGCTTCGGCGAGCGTGCTGAACCCCTTCATCTTGCCGATGACGCACAGGGCTCTTCCCACGGCGGTGCCCAGGGTCACCAACGTGGTGACGCTGCTCGGCGCGCACACCATGGGAAGAACGCGCGGTGGTCGCCGGTGTAGGCGTCCTGGAGGTCGCCGCGCCGCCCGGAGTCGGCACAACGACGCCCCTGGAGGGCCCCGCGCCGCCTGCGGGGGGCCCAGCTCCGTCTTTGGATCCGGCGACGTGTAGCCGGTCGTCTGGCGCGCGAACGACGCCGCTCGCCAGGCTCCGACTGCCGGGCGATGCTGGTGCTCGCGGGCCGCGGCCTTGGTCCTGTCTGCGACCGGTCCGCTGCTCGTCCGCACCGGCATGGGCCGTTCGGCTCCCAGCGAGCCGACCGCCGTGGCCGTCTTCTTCTTAGGGGCCATGGCGACGAAGAACTGCTAGGCTAACTACCAGACCAGATTCTCACAATTGCGCCCCCTACCTGGCGCGCCAAAGATGTCGGTGTGGAACGACACCTATGGGATCACAAGAATCCCTACTACGGTTGCCGGGGCGCAGGGTTGTGAGGAGAGCAGGGCTAGTAGACAGCACAGGGATCGTTTACCCAGGTTCGGGCCGCGAGGATGCGTAAAACCCTAGTCCTGCTTTGGTGGGTGTATTTCTGAGAGTTCTTGAGCTCTCAAACTAGCTGTGGTCAGTGCGTGGTTCAAAAGAGCCGAATCCTTCTCCAGTATGCCATGGGCCTCCTTTTATAGTTGAAAGGGGCTGCCACAGTGACACACAGGAGGTGGAAAGGCGTACAGTGCTCCGAGCTTATCGCTCGTATTACAGGACAAGACGCATTTAATGCATAGCTTAGGTGTCCCCTTGCTTTATTGGGGACGGGGGCGAGGCCCGTCCCGTCCGTCACCGCTCCTCCTCGCCTTGACATGCGCCCCGGCCAGTGGGGTGCGTGGTGCCATGTAGGCAGCTAGGCAGCTGAGGTGGAGCGGTGGCGGAGCCTTCACGAAGATCTGCATGCCGCCACACAGGCGCTCGATGAGTTGGCCTGGGAGCTGCATGTTGCCACGCAGGTGCCTGCCCAGCTGGTTGGGCTGGCAGCTGCATGTGAATGGTGGTGGAAGCTTCTCCGACGCGGGTTTGGCAGTGGCCCCGCTGGTGTCCTTGGCGAGGGCCTTGCCGGGTGGCCCGGCAAGGGTCTTGCCGTGGCGTGCTGTTGTCCCCGGCAAGGACCTTGCCGGGGGTCTGGTGGCCTTCCTCGGCAGGGATCTTGCCGAGAATCGTCGTCTTCTAATCCTCATCTGATCTTGAATATGTCTTCACAAAGATCTGCATGCCACCACAGAGGTGCCTTCCCGAGCCCTGGCCCCACGTTGATGATGGCGCTGGGGGCCGTGGGCTCAAGGGTGGCTCGCTCTGTTGGTGTGGGGCGAGCTGTCCCGGCAAGGGTCTTGCCGGGGCCGCTGAGGCCGCCCGACAAGGGTCTTGCCGGGGGAACCTGCTTCGTCCCTCTGCTCTTTGTGGTCTTGGCCTTGGCGTCGCTTTGATTGTCTTGGGCTTTGGTCTTACCTTGGCTCACCTCCCTGTTCTGCTTGGTGTGGTCGTGGGCGCGGCTCCGACTGCCCGTGCACAGGCAAAGGTGTACAAAACCGTGCCCCTATTTTTGTACACCGACACTCCATCCTGCACATCACGGGTTACGTTGCTCTTTGCGAGCTATTCCTGGGTTGCGAGGTCCATTTTGAATTGTGGAGGAAGCTATTCTGCCTCGTCCCTCGCAACCAAGATGGATCAATATTCAAAGTGGGCGGAGCCGAGGTATGGCGTATCGCCGAAACCGGATACCTGTCCGGCACACTGAAGAAGGCATCCGAAGAGTGGCCTTCCGAATGGTTCTATATCGAGGACATCGCCCTTCCTGACCCAGCTCGAATGGGTCTTCCCGAATTTACAGGTGTTCCGTTGAAGAAACGCCATAGCTGGCGTCCTCGGAGCTTCGAGGAGGAAGATAGTGCGGAAGTCCGTCAACTGATGAGCAAGATAAAAATGCTTGCCCAGTCTGGATTATCAATAGTCGAGGTAATGGAGACTTCCATAGTGCGAGGGGTGCAGCCACTTCAATACAGAGGGCTTCCCATGTGGCACTACAATGGAGAAGACGACGCCTCTCGCTGCGGTCGGAAGGGTCCAGACACCCCCGCCGCTTTGGCAAAAATATTAGCCGAGCTGTTTAAAGGGGAGGAAGAGGAATTTATTCGTATCAAGCGTAGGGACGGATTCTCCATGTACAATCCCCCTAGCTGGGTAAGTTCCAACCCCGCTGCTCCACTCATTCTACTCCCCGAGTCAATTTTAATGAACATTAATCCGTCCATTTGTAACAGAAGTGGCGAAAGATCACCGAGGGGGTACACAGCCCCGCCCCACAGCCAGAGGATCACAACCGGGACCTTGATCCTGGATTCGAAGAGGATCCGGACATATTCGTAGTGCTCGAGGATGGGGTGTTCTACCAGGCGAGCTATGACGGCACTGAAGTGGCCATCACCGCCGACTATCCCGGTCTTCTCCCTGCCTCACACGTAAGTAATCAGGAGACATTTCCTCCAAAAGAGCCTCCTCGTTCTGCCTCACCCACCGCACTGACTCGTGCTCCAAAGGGGAGGCGTTCGGCGTGCCATATTGCACTAGAGGCCACTCCAGAGAGAGCGGCACTCACACCAGGAAAGTCTTCGAAAAGGAAGGCAAACAAAGGCCCGGCCGAGCCTTCATCGAAGAGTTATGGCTTCGTAAATATGCCCCTTGGCAGTCACATCCAACTGTGACATTTTCCGTTTGTGCCTTACCAGGAAAAGCGTTCGCCGGACTATGTCGGGGGGTGCTACCGGTCACACTCCCAACTGCCAGGTTCTAGACCCTGCCGTGAAGACAAGGGCAGATACAGGAGTGACGCTGGATTGTCCTTTGGCCGAGGATTCAGATGATGTATCCATCACAAACTCGGAAGTGGAGAGCGCCATGGGTCATCGGCGCCAGAGGGCCGTTCTTCGCGACCCCGGTTTTACAATAGAGGCATTCGATGCCTTTAGCTTGGCGGATGCATACATTCGAGCTGCTCGAGACGGGCTTACCAGAGCTGTACAGCAGCATTTGAAAGATATGCGGGTAAGTTTATATTATGCAAATCTGATAATTATATACCAGTAGCCCCCGAGACTTGAAGCAGTTGATACGACTGATTTAAGGACATTGTACAACCAGGTGCTTACGGAGAAGAACAACATGTTGACTCAGGAACTAGAAAAGTGTTGGACCCAGCTAACTGTTGCAACCGCCGAACTGGAGAAATGAAAACATAATTATATACCAGCAATGCTAACACTATTTCTCATCTTATGGCAGGATCGTCGGATCAAATGAAGGAGCAACTGATAGCCGCTCAAGCGGGAGAACAAGAAGCCAAAAGACTACTGGCCGCTGGCGAACGTGTGCTGACACGAGTCAGGGATGAGAAAAACAAGCTGCAGGATTCCAACACCCAGCTGGGCAAATAACTGAAAGATATACGGGCCTAGCTGGCTGACTCCGTGAAGGAAAATAAGAGGCTGCGTGGCGGCATATTTAGTATGTGGTCAAACTTACCTCCGTGTGATTCGGAGATGAAAGGGACTAACAGAGTTATGTCTGTAGGTGTGCTGACTGGCCGTCCCGAAGAGGAGATGTCCGGATTCTCAAGCGATCTGCTACAAGAGCTGTCGCAAATGCACGAACAAGCTCGGCAGGCGATGCGAAGTGTTGCCAAGGCCTTATGGCCATCCGCCTCCTCCAGGAAGGATGGAGGAGCTTATACAGCTGTTCAAGGGAGTGCGGCGACGCTTCCGATTAGGGAAGATATCGGCCTGCCGGGAAGGTGCACGAGAAGCCTGGGCCATGGTGAAAACACGGTATACCAAGCTTGATCCAAATCATATGGCCCGGGTTGGACCTCTAGGATCAGATGGAAAAGAAATTCCCGTTAATTTGGTATATGACCAGGTCGAAGTAGCCGCCAAATATTCCCAATAGGATTGTAAGTTAGACAGCCTGTTAGACGGTATAGAGGAGGAAAATTTTGAGTCCAAGTGACTATGTACTTTCCTTGACGTATTTGTCCCTAGCCGGATTGTAAAACGATTGTCATGGCAGACCTTTTCTCTTCAACCTCTGGACCCGAAGGTGCGGAGTGTTTCCGAATACCTGAGCGGCAAAAATAGGCCGGGTTATGCATGGAAACTAGGCGTAGGGGTCATAGTTGCTTGAACAGACAAGTTGTATCCGGCTAGCTATGTTATATTACATTGTGATTGTAAGAAACATCTTCCAGAGAGAATAGTTCCGTTAAGGGTTCCTTTCCTTGGGTGTACATGCGTTAATGTGCATGTCTGAACTGTAATTGAAAAAATCGCAGTATACGTAGCATCTGGGGGTTCACATTTGGGTGAATGAATGAAACATCTTTAGTCCGCCGGCCGAATATTCCCTTAAGAATGCTAGCTTTCGGCTTCACCCAGTCTGAGGTACACATCCGGATGACCCGTCAGTAACAATCGCAGAGGTGCTCCCTTTATGCCCTAACCGAACTAACGGGAATGTAGGGCATAAGCACAGGAGCCAGGCAACCCAGCTTGGCCAAAACTTAAGTCATATCGATGCATATAATGGCGAAGAAAAGGTACATATGGGGAAAACACGCATATGTGATGAGCTTGATGCTCGGAAAATAACAATAATAAGCTTCTGTCCAAGAAGCCCCCAGGTATAATGGACGTACACATTTGAGGATGTGTATGTCACAGGTGCACGGTTTAGCCGCACGAAAAGCTTTAAGGCTAAAAGGAAAAAAGCGAAAAGAGAGGAAAAAGTAATGGAAACAATGGGGAGAAGGAAATGAACAAAGAGTTCGGCGCTAGGCATAGAATCTTCGGAGTCTGGCCGCGTTCCAAGGGTTCGGCTCTAGGCGATTATCTGATGCATCACGCAAGCAGTACGCTCCTCCAGCGAGAACTTCGTCAATGATGAAGGGACCCTCCCACTTGGGCTTGAGTTTGTCCTTTTTCTTCTCCGGCAAGCGTAGAACGAGTTCGCCAACATTATAAGTCTTGGCCCGACTTCTCTGCTTTGATATCTGCGGGCCTGTTGTTGATAAAATGCGGAATGGGCTTTTGTGACATCATGTTCCTCCTCCAGGGTATCTAGGCTGTCCTGCCGATCAAGCTCGGCCTCTCTCTCTTCGTACATGCGCACTCGAGGTGAGTCATGAATAATGTCGCAAGGTAACACAGCCTCCGCACCGTACACCATGAAGAAAGGTGTATATCCTGTAGTGCGGTTGGGTGTGGTCCGTAGCCCCTAGAGTACGGAGTCGAGCTCCTCAACCCAGTGCTTGTCTGATTCTTACAAAGACCGCACTAGTCTAGGTTTAATGCCACTCATAATAAGACCATTGGCCCGTTCAACTTGGCTGTTTGTTTGCGGGTGATAGACGGAGGCGTAATCGAGCTTAATGCCCAGATTAGCACACCAGGTTTTCACGTCATCGGCTGTGAAATTGGAGCCATTGTCGGTGATGATGCTGTGTGGAACACCATAACGGTGCACAACACCGGATATGAATTCTATCTCTGGCCCAGCTTCGGCCGTTTTAACTGGTTTGGCCTCTATCCACTTAGTGAATTTATCCACCATGACCAGCAGATACTTTTTCTTATGGCTTCCTCCTTTAAGGGGTCCGACCATATCGAGGCCCCAGACCACGAAAGGCCAAGTGATGGGGATTTTTTGTAGAGCCGTGGGTGGCATATGGCTTTGGTTGGCGAAAAGCTGGCATCCGACGCAATGTTGGACCAGGTCCTGTGCATCTGCTCGGGCCGTCGGCCAATAAAAACCTGCACAGACGGCCTTGCTTACAAGGGCCCGAGCCGCGACATGGTGACCGCCGAGACCGGCATGAATTTCAGCCAAGAGCTGCCGCCCCTCTTCCTCGGAGATACATCTTTGAAGTACTCTGGTAGCGCTTTTCTTGTAGAGTTCTCCGTCGTGAACCTTGTAGGCTTTCGAGCGCCGGACAATGCGGCGGGCCTCATTCTGATCCTCAGGGAGTTCTCGCCTATTAAGGTAAGCCAAGAAGGGTTCGGTCCATGGGGCAATGACTGCCATGATAAGATGGGCCGACAGTGTTATTTCGGTGGCTGAGCCCCCGATGATATCGTTATGTTCGGAATCTGGGGTTATACTCGGATCCGGACTGGTGTCGCCGCTCTCCCCTTGCCACACCACGGACGGCTTGAAAAGCCTTTCCAGAAAGACGTTAGGTGGGACGGGGTCGTGCATGGCGCCGATGCGAGCAAGGACGTCCGCCGCTTGATTACTTTCTCGAGCCACACGATGAAACTCGAGCCCCTCGAACCGAGCCGAGATTTGAGAACGGTGTTACAGTAAGCCGCCATTTTCAGGTCTTTGGCATCGAAATCTCCATTTATTTGAGATATTGTGAGGTTTGAGTCCCCACGCACTTCCAGGCGTTGTATGCCCATGGAGACGGCCATCCGAAGTCCATGCAATAAGGCTTCATATTTGGGTGCATTGTTGGAGTCTGTGTATAATATTTGGAGTACGTACTGAACTACGTCTCCAGTGTGGGACGTTAAGACAACGCCCGCCCCTAACCCCGCCAACATTTTGGAACCATCGAATTACATAACCCAGTTGTAATACGTGCCATACTCTTTTGGGAGTTCGGCCTCTGTCCATTCGGCGATGAAGTCAGCCAGTACTTGGGATTTAATGGCTCGGCGCGGTTTGTATGTTATGTCGAATGGAAGGAGCTCTGCCTACTTAGCAATCCGGCCCGTGGCATTACGGTTGTTTATTATGTCGTTGAGTGGTACCTCGGAAGCCACTGTAATCGAGCACTCTTGAAAGTAGTGATGCAGCTTCCAGGATGCCATGAAGACCACGTATGCTATTTTTTGGTAATGAGGGTATCAGGATTTGCACGATGTTAGGACAATGGATACGTAGTATACCGGTTTCTGGAGCGGGAATTTGTGTCCGTCCTGCTCTTGCTCGATGACGAGCACGGCGCTCACCACTTGGTGTGTTGCCGATATGTATAATAACATGGGTTCGCCGATGTTCGGCGCGGCCAGGATTGGGTTGCTCGCTAAAAGGGCCTTTATTTCCTCCAGTCCGGCCATTACCGCATCCATCGACTCGAAGTGGTCAGTGCGTCGGAGAAGGCGGTAGAGTGGCAATGCTTTTTCTCCCAATCTGGAGATAAAGCGGCTTAAGGCTGCCACACACCCCGCGAGTTTTTGGACCTTTTTAAGGTCTATTGGCGTAGCCAATTGTGACAAAGCTCGGATTTTGGCTGGATTTGCCTCAATTCCTCTATTGGAAACTATGAAGCCCAATAGTTTTTCAGCGGGGACGCCGAAAACACACTTTTCCGGATTGAGCTTGATGTCATATGTACGGAGGTTGTCGAATGTGAGACGTAAATCGTCTATCAATGACTCGACGTGCCTGGTTTTGATGAAGACGTCATCCACATATGCTTCAACTATCTCGCCGATCTGTTTCTCCAGGCATGTTTGAATCATGTGTTGGTAGGTGGCGCCAGCGTTTTCGAGCCCGAAAGGCATAGTGTTGAAGCAGAAAGGCCCATATGGGGTAATGAATGCCATTGCGCCTTGATCGGACTCCTTCATCTTGATTTGATGGTATCCGGAGTATGCGTCGAGGAAACACAGTGAGCCGTGTCCTACGGTTGCATCAATAATCTGATCGATGTGAGGGAGGGGGAAGGGATCCTTAGGGCAGGTCTTGTTGAGGTCTTTGAAATCGACGCATAGGTGCCAGGATTTATCCTTCTTTGGTACCATCACCAGATTTGCTAGCCAGTCCGGGTGTTTTATTTCTCTGATGAATCCGGCCTCGAGTAACTTGGCTAGCTCCTCCCCCATAGCTTGTTGTTTGGGTTCAGAAAAACGCCGCAGTGTTTGCTTGACCGGTTTATATCCCTTTAATATATTGAGGCTGTGTTCGGCCAACCTGCGCGGGATTCCTGGCATATCAGAAGGGTGCGAGGCGAATATGTCCCAGTTCTCACAAGGAACTCCCATAGCGCGGCGTCGACCATTGGGTCGAGTTGTGCCCCGATGGATGCTGTCTTCTTGGGGTCCGTCGGGTGGACTTGAAATTTGACTATTTCATCTGTTGGTTTAAAGGAGGTGGATTTGGGTCATTTGTCTAGGATTACGTCATCCCTATCCACAGTAGAGCGCAGCGGGGTTAGCTCTTCGGCCGCGAGTATTTCAGACAATGCCTCGAGGGCCAGGGATGCAGTTTTATTTTTGGCGCAGAGTGATATGTCTGGATCATGGTAAGAGTGATGACACCGTTTGGCCCGGGCATCTTGAGCTTCATGTACCCGTAATGAGGTATAGCTTGGAAGCGTGTAAATGCATCTCGCCCCAGTAGGGCGTGATATCCGCTGTTGAAAGGAGCCACTTGGAAGGTTATCTCTTTGGACCGATAATTCTCCGGTGTGCCGAATACCACGTTGAGCGTGATTTGTCCCGCGCATCGCGCCTCCCGACTAGGAATGATTCCCCGGAAGGTCATGCTACTTTGCTCGATGCGATTCCTGTCTATTTCCATTTTATTGAGCGTATCCTCGTAGATGAGGTTTAATCCGCTGCCGCCGTCCATGAGCACTTTGGTGAGCCGAAACCCGTCCACAATTGAATTGAGGACCAAGGCGGCTGGTGCCCGTACTGTCCGGAACTTTGGTTCGTCACTGGCATTGAAAGTTATGGCCGTGTCGTTCCAAGGGTTTATTGCTGCGACTTGGCAGACTTCGGCAAGGTCGCGGAAAGCCCTTTTGCGCCGATTGTTTGAAGCGAAAGTTTCGAAGAATGTTAATACGCTGGGATCGTCGTCTTCCAAGGGGTGTTGTACTGGTGTATTTTTGGTGAGGATATCCTCGCCGCTTTTGGCCACTTGCCGGAGTATCCAACATGCTCTAAGGTTGTGGGTTGGTATGGTGTCCGGTGTTGCATGTATTTTGCATGGCCTATCGAGCCATCCTTCCAGAACGGTTCTGCGCCCCGTGATGTGCTTAGATTTCTTTACTATTGAATCTGGTGCGCCGCGAGGGTGCACCCTTTTTGCCCGGACGAAGGGTTGAGTGGAAACCAGTGGTTCCCAGAGAGCCGCCTGAGTTTTCCAGGCGCTTTCCATTGCGCACTACTTCTGTACGATGGTTGCCAAGTCAGCGAAGTGTAATATGTGACGGCGATTGATGGCGTTGAGGAGTCCTTCGTCCGTGCAATTATTGCAGAATGCTGAGATCGCGTCTTCATCGCGGCAATCGTTAATCTTGTCTTTGCCAAGGAGGAATCTGGCCCAAAAGTGATGGACTATTTCCTGAGATTGCTGCCGTATGTACGTGAGATCGCATCTATCTGGGTGGGTGGGTGGCTTTAAATCCGAACCCTGACCCAACTTGGAATCCGGAGTTTGGAGACCTCCCGAACTTAATGGCTCGGGCTCCGGGATATTAACTGATTTTTCAGGCCCGTCGTCCGATTCTAGGTTCGGAGGACGGGCTATACCTTTCCGAAGGCAGGTGTCCGGCTCTTCGAGCTCAGAAATCCGAACACAATTCGTCCTCAGTATAGAGGAAAAGTTGTCGTCTTGCTCCTCAATGTTAGGACCCCGATTCTAAGTCACACCGATCTAGCCTGTAGCACCTCATATCACTTTGCGGCCTCACGCACGGTATTCCCACGGGTGTCGCCTTACCATGGCCAGGGACCGTTTGCGCCTTTTGGCTCACGTATATGATAGTGTCGCTAGCATCCATATGACAGAGAACCCGGGCCGACATGGCTAGTCGTGAACCCAAAGCGGCGCAAACTTACGGGGACAGGCATACATGAATCAACATCGAGCATGTCGGTCAGCAGCGTGTGAATCCGGGCTGTAGCACTGGGCTAACAGGACTCCGGGAACCCGGGCTGTAGCAGGCTAGGCAGGACTCCGGATGTTACCGTGTGACATTTCCCCGAAGGGACAGACACAGGAACGAAGTGGATCCGGAGCAGTAGTGCTGGGCTAGCAGGACTCCGGTAAACCGGGCTGTAGCGGACTACCAAGGCTCAGTGGAAGCACCAGACTACATTTCCCCATAAGAGAGGCTACCAAGGATAAACAACTAGATTGTCAGATCCCACACATACTAAGCATTTCAATCATACACACAATATGCTCGATATGTGCAAATACAACATGGCATCACAACAAGACTCTACGACTCAGAATATTTATTCATTAGGCTCCGAGGAGCCAAGTATTACAAACATGGTCTCATGACCCAACATACAGAGCATACAAGCATCAAGCGGAAGCATAACATGTCTGAGTACAGACAACTACAAATGAAAAAGGCTGAGAAGCCTGACTATCTACAAGATCCTGCCGAGGGCTCAAGATCGTAGCTGAGGTAACAAGCTAAACGTCGAAGTCCACGCGGAACTACTAGCGAGACTGACGTCTCTCTGCAAAAAAACATAAAATAGGCAAACGTGAGCACAAATGTACCCAGCAAGACTTACATCAGGGCTAACTACATATGCATCGGTATCAACAAAGGGGCTGTGGAGTTTAACTGCAGAAAGCCAGCTTTGACTCAGTGGCTAACCTGAACTACAACTGTAAGTAACTCTTTTGAGGTGGCGCACACGAGTCCAGATATTCACCATTCAATACACCACTATGGATTCGCTCCCGTCTACCTACGAGAACGCCATCCATAGCACTCATGCTTATCTGGCGTATTTTAGAGTATCCACTTCAAGTTATCTATGAACTGTTATAGGCAACCCAGAAGTCCTTTACCGCGGACGCGACTATTCAAATAGATCAGTTATAACCCTGCAGGGGTGTACTTCTTCACACATGTTTCCACCACTTAGCGTCTGCACACGACATGTGCTCGGCAGACTTCAAGCGAAAGCCGACGTGGGTGTAGACCACGACCTGACTAACCACACAAGTCTCTAGTCCAGGTTTATCGCCTATTCGGTTCCATCCGCGAGGAGATCCGGCCGGAGTTTCGCTCACAGCCCCAAACGATGTGTGCAGGGTTCCCGAGACACCAAACGGGCGCCCGGTGCACCGGGCCACGGTGTATCTACCGCATCATAGCCCACCCCTAGGGTCAGCGCTACACACAGCCTCCAACACATATCCAAAAAACACCAGAAACTAGTTGCAACTCCTGGACAGAGGACAGGGGCGGTTAATAAGTCGAGCGGGGTCATATTTCAGGACCCAACGTGTGGTAGTAGCTGTTCATGGATCACAAACACAGAACTTAGTTCCTGAGGACGGTTTCAATGAGACAACCCACCATGTACTCCTACATGGCCTCTCACCGCTACCTTTACCAAATCGTGTTCACACACTTAGCTCACACACAGTAGGACATGTTCATCACCATTCCAATTCATTCCCGATGAATCAGACCTGACTCAACTCTAAGCAGTAGCAGGCATGACAAAAAACATGTATGAGTAGGCACATCAGGGCTCAAACAACTCCTACTCATGCTAGTGGGTTTCATCTATTTACTGTGGCAATGACAGGTCATGCAGAGGAAAAGGGGTTCAACTACCGCAGCATGTAACAGTTGAATCATTGTTGTCCTAATGCAGTAAAAGAGGGCAGAAGCGAGAGAGTGGGATTGTATCGGAATGAACAAGGAGGTTATGCTTGCCTGGCACTTCTGAAGATAGCATTGAGTCTTCATCAGTGTCAACGATCACAACATCGGAACAACGTCTACCGAGGGGGAACAACACCGGCAAATAGAGAAGAAACACGATCAATGCAATGCACAATATGATGCATGATCATGACATGGCGATATGCTGTGATTTGAGCTAATGCAGCTAAGAACAGAAGGGTTTGAGCTTATTTTAACCAAAGATTCAAATTCAAACTCAAACTATGAATTTAAAAAGTGCATTATCATGTTTTGATATGAACAGCAAGGTTAAGTTGCTTTAACATGCATGGAACCAGTACATATGGATAGATTGGATTTTTCTGATCACTTTTCATATATAAATTATTTCATTCTGAGCTACGGTTTATTTTCTATGATTTAGAAGTTTAGGCAAATTTCTACAATTTCCTGAATTAAATTAAATCCAGAAAATAACTTATTGCGTCGGCATGACATCAGTGTGACATCAGCAGGTCAACACGCCAGGTCCAGGTCAAACCTGACCAGTGGGTCCCACTGGTCAGTCTCACGGTTATGGCTAGGCTCACAGACATGTGGGGCCGGTCAAGGGCCACGTCAGCAAGGTCAATGCTGACGCGTGGGGCCACTGTGATTAAATAAAACCTAAACATAAATTAGCGGGGTATAATTAGCTGTGTGGGACCGGTTCGTCAGCATCACATGTGTCTGCTAACTACGTGATTAACCTAATCTAATGATGACACGTCAGCGTCACCAGAACTACGCCGACGGCGACCAGGATGCGGCAGAGATCTTTGGGTTTCTTGCTCCGACGACCAAACGAGTGGCGGAGAGGCTCTACGCGTAGCTGGCGCTCTTCCGCATCCAACGGGACCGGAGTCAGCGGCTGGGGTGGCCGGAGACGACGACCACGAGCTCAGCAGTGGCAGCCGGAGCTCGGGCGTGCTCGGGTTCGGCGTTAGGGCGCACGGCTGGTGGCAAGGAGGGGTGCTACGGCCTCCTGGGGGTGCACCGAGCACCGCTGTGTGCTTGGTTGCAGCTCTAGGCAACGGTGGCCACGGCGGCGACATGGCCGGCGGAGCCATGCTCTCGGGCTCGACGGCATCGGCGTTAGCGGGAGGGGAGAGAGCCAGGGAAGAGGGGGGATAGACGCAGAAGCTCACAACGAGTGCAGCGGTGGCCTCGCCGAGCTCGGGGAGGCAACAGAGCGGGCGCACGGTCGCCGGCGATCTCGGCGGACCGAGGTTGAAGGAGACGACGATGGCGGCATTCCAGAGCTTCCGGTGTCGCTTGGCTCGGTGCAGAAGACGAGGACGTCGAGGCGGAGCTCTCGGGCACGTCAGAGGGGCGGGGAGGAGGCGGTGGTCGCGGCTACGACGAGCGGCGGTGGTGGTTGCACTCGGGTGCGAGAGGGAGAGAGAGCAGAGGAGGGGAGAAGCATGGGAGAGCGAGAGAGCGGACGGGGGGGGGGGGCTGCGTGGCGTGATCCGAAGAGGCCAGGGTGAAACGACAAGCAGGAGGTGGCCGGGCGTGCGCCGGCGTGCATCGGCCACGTGCTCGTCCTCCTGGCAAGGAGGTAGACGACAGGGGAGGGCCAGGCGGGCTGGGCCGCGCAGCTGGGCTGGCCAGCTGGGCCGCAACAGGTAAGCCAGGTAAGTTTCTCTCTCTCCTTTATTTTCTGTTTTTGTTTTTCTATTTCATTTCCTCTGTTCTGATTTAGTTTAGCCACTAAATCATTTTAATAAATTCTGTAGGTTATTATATGGCTTGCTAAAATATACACAAAGCCACTCACAAACTTCCAGAATTATTGGGGTTATATTTAATATATATTAAATATAAATCCAAAGCAAATAGTTATTGGATTAATTCAAATGGCCAAAATAAATGTTTCTGAGCTCCTAAAAATATTGGTTTGAATTTTACCTCTTGCCAATAATTTTATAGAATAACAGGAACAGTTTCTTGGACTCATTTGAGAAGATTTTAAAGTTGGTTATTTTGAACTGATTTCTGAGGGTTTCAACAAACCTCAATTCAACTTTCAGAAATTTTAGACATGATGCATGAGTGCAGTTGCAACTATTTCACTCAGGTATTCTAGGGTTGTGACAACTCACCCCCACTAAACAAGAATCTCGTCCCGAGATTCAAGCGTAGGGTAAGATGAAGGGGGAACACAAACTAACATAATCTTCATGATCCAGGTTGCACTTCATAAAGGCGTTGATTCAATCACCATCTTTGTCTCGTTGTCTTGCTCTGAGAACTTCAGCCAACATGACAACGAGAGGAAAAGGAAACTCTGGAAGGATCGATCTTCTCGAAGATCGAACAACTCAGGATCAACTCATGGAATGAGACATAGCAACATCTCTCGAGCTGAGACACGAAGCACACATCTAGAGGGATGGAGTGAAACAGATGACGAAGGTTCACTAGGTAGACAACAATTCCACACCTAAGAGGGTGGTGAACGGTTGTCAACGTAGCGAGGATTTGAGTTGCCATGATACCATAACGGGGCACCGTAGTGAAGGTGACTCGTAGAATTATCCCCTAAAGTGGCAAAAATAATTACTTTTGATCCATAGATCATTGAAACTCTTCATACCAGCCTAAGGCAATTCACAATTGATCGTTTGACGGAGTTCGGGAGACCGACACACTCGGGCTAGAATGGATGATGTGGACTACCTTGTTGAAGACAACGCAAGGGAGGATTTTGCTTGCGCATGCTCTCAAGAACTTGATCATTTCCATATTCATCAAGGTTCTACCAACGTGCGTGTCAAGGATCCTGGTAACACAACATACTACCATGATGAATAGTGATGGACGATGCAGATGCAAAGGATTACAACATCTTCTCAGATTTCACCATAGCGAGGCCAAGGAAACAAAATCTGGATGATCGACCTAGAGACATTTAGCACTCCGCTTCTAATGTTCTCCTTGATGTACTAGCGTAACCCATTTGATATGGTTTGGTATCTTGAACAACAAGTAGAAGGTCGGGCTTCGGGAGCGCAAGAATCCATAAGGAATAACTACGGAAGTAAATCCTACGGAATCCTTATGGGGAGGTGGCCAACTTTATCAATCAGGATACTACAATAATAGGTCTTCTGGCTGGGTGTGTTGGCCACGACATCCACTTACCGGGTTACAGAGACAAATATTATAGTTCTTGGGAGACGTTCCAACCATCATATCTACCTGAGATTCAGATCTGGTTGGTAACAGGATATTTCGAACAACATGTCCGGAAAAGGGAAGTTTGCAACACAAACCGACGAGATGGCGTTGCGAGATTCTCGGGAGATGAACTTTGGTAGCAAGCTCCAAAACATGAGCGGGTTCTGCTACAAACATGTGAACACGCTGTCCTAGACAAGCATGGCCACAGAGTAGTCTGACAATAAAACACTACCGAGTTCTGGTTGGGAACCATCATTGAGGATAACGGAATCTTGTGCATTACCATGGATTAGCACTTAACTCCTTTTCCTCGAACAAATCAATCAGTGGCTTGGTGTGCTAGGAACACATATGGAGTGGAGGCGGCCAACCTATCAAACCATAATGTACTTCGCAGATATGCGTGACTAACTTGGGATGACTCCAGAGGAAGCAAAAACAAACTTTCTCAAATTCACGGTGGCAACTTACTTCAAATACACGTGAATTAGAAGAAGTCACTTCTTTCATCCAAACATATACCTCATGAACGGGACACGAAGGCATTGTTTTCAAAGTTCCCAACACTAGCTTAATGTTCATCATGAATCATGGAGAAGACAAAATGCTCCTGATGGGCTCGACAGCAACTCATCGGAATTTCCATATCACTGGACTTCCACCATTATGTGAACAATGTGAGATTATTGGTCAGACCAAAAGATGTAATGATGTATGCTCCAGGAATCAACCACGAGTAAGACAACATTACGAATATCATTGGTTCTAACTTGATTTGATGATGGCCCGCACTGAAATCAAGGTTTTGGACAAGACGATAGATTCAACAACTGATCACGGGGGTCAATCGACGAAGATACCATCTTTCTTCAACACACACACACACACACAAGGATATCCCTTAAGAATGAACTAAGTCAGGCGAAGCATTTATCTTCCAACTCTCCAAGTTATTGTTTAGCTTAACTAACCAGCTCAGGGGTATCCAACACAGATTCTTGGAGAAGGGGTGGTTTATTGGAAAACCAACTTGATCACGAACTCAACATATCGGTCAGGGGACGACCTGGTGATACTTCCGTGAAGATGTCCGGAAAATCACAAACCACCGATATGTTACTAAGCTCGAGAACAATCTTGCTTTTCAGAGCAAGACGATATGATCAAAGAAGCAAGGGATTGAATAATCCTAACTCATTGATCGAAGAGTGCACCAGAAATAAGGACTAGGTAGCACGATCAACCTTAGGGTGATGATTCAATAGCCAGCACGCTAAGAATGATATTAATGTCCATTAACTACCAAGTAAAGGGTTGCTCGGAGTATTGATTTCACACATCACGATTCTCTTGTCGGTATTCCGGTTACAATAACACGGAAACCGAGGAGTGAACGATGATGGCGAGAAGTATCATTGTATCAAGAGTTCATAGGAGGTGGTGCAATTCCCATGACAACCCTGACATAAAGACAATAATACTTCAGGGTAGAACAGAATCAAAAGCTGGATTGGCATTTTGATCTGCGGAATACAACTACTTTGACCAAATCCTAGATATGGATGAGGTACTGGAGTTTGTTTCTCCTAGTCATTCTGGAATAGAATGGCTTGACGGACCACAAGAATAATAGGCATCGATAACACGAATGCACAACTAATCCTGACTATCAATTGATAGACAGAGGTCAGAATACAACTAAAGAGAGACAACTCAAGGAACATATGGTTTTCTGAGATTTTTTGACTATTTACTGTAGAGCAACAACCCCACAGTCCTTTTATATTCCAGAAATTTTTGCCCAGGCCTGTTTAAATCCGCTCCCACCGGGAGTCGAACCCAGGACCTAGGGTGCTACTAAGGTCGCTCCAACCACTAGGCTACAGGCCCATTCACATGGTTTTCTGAGTTGCGGATGCATAGATTTACTATGTCAAACAAGTTCAACATATTTCTTCCAGATAATCCATGCAGAAAGGTAGGACTGGCAGATTCACAATGCAGAATGGAGAACTCATCAAGAGCACTCTTATTGTGATGTTTTGGTTCAACAAGGAACTTCTGCCATAAGTAGTTCATGGTATTGGAAAAAGGATTTACCACGAACCTCGAGGACTATTGCAGGGTTACTAATATCATAAAGGAACGAGCAAACACTATCAACACGAGGTAAGTAGAGTGAATCTTGGGCTCAAGAACCCAGAAATAGAATGCCTATTAACTAAATGGCATCACGGGATGCTTTCGAGAATAATGGCCAGAATCATCACACTGGGATACAAAACAGGCTAGATTACTAGGTGATCCTCTAAGACACCTAGGGTCATAATAATAGCTCCAACATATACGTCGAGGCAACAGAGTACCTCAACTCACTGGTTAGTTTGGTTATTCTGGCCCAGAGGAACATCGGGAACGGAAAGATGGGAGTTGCAAATGCATCAGACTAGTAAGAAACCTGGGATGACTCGGACAGCATAACGGCTATAAATGCTCAAAAATATTTGAGACATCCTAGCCCACCCCTAGGGTCAACGCTACGCACGGCCTCCAACACATATCCTACAAACACCAGAAACTAGTTGCAACTCCTGGACAGAGGACATGGGCGGTTTATAAGTCGAGCGGGGTCATATTTCAGGGCCCAACGTGTGGTAGTAACTGTTCATGGATCACAAACACAGAACTCAGTTCCTGAGGACGGTTTCAATGAGACAACCCACCATGTACTCCTATATGGCCTCTCACCGCTACCTTTACCAAATCATGTTCACACACTTAGCTCACACACAGTAGGACATGTTCATCACCATTCCAATTCATTCCCGATGAATCAGAACTGACTCAACTCTAAGGAGTAGCAGGCATGACAAAAAACATGTATGCGTAGGCACATCAGGGATCAAACAACTCCTAATCATGCTAGTGGGTTCCATCTATTTACTGTGGCAATGATAGGTCATGCAGAGGAAAAGGGGTTCAACTACCGCAGCATGTAACAGTTGAATCGTTGTTGTCCTAATGTAGTAAAAGAGAGCAGGAGCAAGAGAGTGGGATTGTATCAGAATGAACAAGGAGGTTATGCTTGCCTGGCACTTCTGAAGATAGCATTGAGTCTTCATCAGTGTCAACGATCACAATGTCGGAACAACGTCTACCGAGGGGGAACAACACCGGCAAACAGAGAAGAAACATGATCAATGCAATGCACAATATGATGCATGATCATGACATGGCGATATGCTGTGATTTGAGCTAATGCAGCTAAGAACAGAAGGGTTTGAGCTTATTTGAACCAAAGATTCAAATTCAAACTCAAACTATGAATTTATAAAGTGCATTATCATGTTTTGATATGAACATCAAGGTTAAGTTGCTTAAACATGCATGAAACCAGTACAGATGGATAGATTGGATTTTTTTATCATTTTTCATATATAAGTTATTTCATTCTGAGCTACGGTTTATTTTCTATGATTTTTAGAAGTTTAGGCGAATTTCTGCCATTTCCTGAATTAAATTAAATCCAGAAAATAGCTTATTGCGTCGGCATGACATCAGTGTGACATCAGCAGGTCAACACGCCAGGTCCAGGTCAAACCTGACCAGTGGGTCCCACTGGTCAGTCTCACGGTGATGGCTAGGCTCACAGACATGTGGGGCCGGTAAAGGGCCATGTCAGCGAGGTCAACGCTGATGCGTGGGGCCACTGTGATTAAATAAAACCTAAACAGAAATTAGCGGGGTCTAATTAGCTGTGTGGGACTAGTTCGTCAGCGTCACATGTGTCTGCTAACCATGTGATTAACCTAATCTAATGACGACACGTCAGCGTCACCGGAACTACGCCGGCGGCGACCAGGACGCGGCGAAGATCTTCGGGTTTCTTGCTCTGACAACCAAATGAGCGGCGGAGAGGCTCTACGCGTAGCTGGCACTCTTCCGCATCCAACGGGACCGGAGTCAGCGGCTGGGGTGGCCGGAGACGACGGCCACGAGCTCGGCAGCGGTGGCCGGAGCCCGGGCGTGCTCGGGTTCGACGTTAGGGCGCACGGCAGGTGGCAAGGAGGGGTGCTACGGCCTCCTGGGGGTGCACTGAGCACGGCTGTGTGCTCGGTTGCAGCTCTGGGCAACGGTGGCCACGGCGACGACATGGCCGGCGGAGCCAAGCTCTCGGGCTCGACGACATCGGCGTTAGCGGGAGGGGAGAGAGCCAGGGAAGAGGGGGGATAGACGCAGAAGCTCACAACGAGTGCAACGGTGGCCTCGGCGAGCTCCGGGAGGCAACAGGGCAGGCGCACGGTCGCCGGCGATCTCGGTGGACCGAGGTTGAAGGAGACGGCGATGGCGGCGTTCCAGAGCTTCCGGCGTCGCTTGGCTCGGTGCAGAAGACGAGGACGTCGAGGCGGAGCTCTGAGGCACGTCAGAGGGGCGGGGAGGAGAAGGTGGTCGCGGCTACGACAAGCGGCGGTGATGCTTGCGCTCGGGCGCGAGAGGGAGAGAGAGGAGAGGAGGGGAGAAGCACGGGAGAGCGAGAGAGCGGTCGGGGGGGGCTGCGTGGCATCATCCGAAGAGGCCAGGGCGAAACGACAAGCAGGAGGTGGCCGGGCGTGCGCCGGCGTGCGTCGGCCACGCGCTCGTCCTCCTGGCAAGGAGGAAGACGACAGGGGAGGGCCAGGCGGTCTGGGCCGCGCAGGTGGGCTGGTCAGCTGGGCCGTGACAGGTAAGCCAGGTAAGTTTCTCTCTCTCCTTTATTTTCTGTTTTTGTTTTTCTATTTCATTTCCTCTGTTCTGATTTAGTTTAGCCACTAAATCATTTTAATAAATTCTATAGGTTATTATATGGCTTGCTAAAATATACACAAAGCCACTCACAAACTTCCAGAATTATTGGGGTTATATTTAATATATATTAAATATAAATCCAAAGCAAATAGTTATTGGATTAATTCAAATGGCCAAAATAAATGTTTCTGAGCTCCTAAAAATATTGGTTTGAATTTTACCTCTTGCCAATATTTTTATAGAATAACAGGAACATTTTCTTGGACTCATTTGAGAAGATTTTAAAGTTGGTTATTTTGAACTGATTTCTGAGGGTTTCAACAAACCTCAATTCAACTTTCAAAATTTTTAGACATGATGCATGAGTGCAGTTGCAACTATTTCACTCGGGTATTCTAGGGCTGTGACACTCAACTACCGCTATCTGGTGGGTGATCGGCGGAGATTTCATTTCTCTCTGGTCAGGTTTAAGCCCAATCCGATCGTAGTCTGTAGCGACCCCCAGGGAGGCGATGCGATCTAGGAGCTCGTTCAAAGACGATAACTCAGCCGGATCCATTTGCTTAGAGTATTCGGAGCTAACACGGAGGTGGTTTTCAATGACCCGAGAAGTCATCGTTGGCTTAACGGCCGTAGGGGCGGTCATGGTGAAGCCGCCCAGCCGGAGGGTTTGGCCTGAGGCCAGGGCACCTCCGGCGGTGATGCTGTCCTTGATAACAAGGCGAGCCATCAATCCTGTCTTTGACGTCACAGTGGAACTCTCAATGAAAGCACCAATGTCGGTGTCAAAACCGGCGGATCTTGGGTAGGGGGTCCCGAACTGTGCGTCTAAGGTCGATGGTAACAGGAGACGGGGGACACGATGTTTACCCAGGTTCGGGCCCTCTCTGTGGAGGTAATACCCTACTTCCTGCTTGATTGATCTTGATGAATATGAGTATTACAAGAGTTGATCTAGCTCGAGATCTTAATGGCTAAAACCCTAAGAGTCTAGCCTGTATGACTATGATTATGATTCTTGCCTCTATGGACTAAGCCCTCTGGTTTATATAGACACCGAAGGGGACTAGGGTTGTACAAAGTCGGTTACAGAGAAAGGGAATCTTCATATCAGGACGCCAAACTTGCCTTCCACGCCAAGGAGAGTCCAATCCGGACACAGGTGAGAGTCTTCGGTCTTGTATCTTCACAGCCCATCAGTCCGGCCCATGTCCAACAGGCCGGACGCCCGAGGACCCCTTAATCCAGGACTCCCTCACCTACACCTACCAATCCTTTTGAGTGAAGCCATTGGAAACCTCATACAGTTCAATCAAATTTCTTCAGTGACATAGACGAAGTTCTTCTGGTCTCTGAGGAATTTGTTCTGACTGAGGATTTAGGAATTCGCCCGTGCGGATTGCCTACAAGTGAGGAACATGATAGCCTTGAGGAATTTGATAGTCAAATTTCCGACCGTTGCTGTGCTATGCGCCAGCTGTCCCAAAATATCTACCCACCTAACGGTCATATCATTGAAGGGCATTTATGTCTTAACACGTCGGGCTGCTCCCTAAGCTATAAATAGCCGCCCCCTACAACCACTAGCTGGTTGGCTGCTCCGAGAGAAACTGACACTTGTCATTGAGAGCATCCCATGCTCCGAGGCCTTTGAGCGAAAATCATCAAGTGAGGAAAACCCAAACCCAAACACCTACAAACCCAAAGTGATTGAGCATCACTGAAGAGATTGATCCTGCGTGGATCTGACGCTTGTTACCTTTGAAGACTGTGCATCTTCCAGACGGTTAGGCGTCATGGTCTAGAGCATCCAAGAGGAAACTGTGGATTGCCGAGTGACCGAGTTTGTGAAGGTTTGGAAGTCACCTGAAGACTTACCACGAGTGATTGGGAGAGGTCTGTATGACCTTAGCTCAAGGAGAATACGGTGAGGACTGTGTGTCCTCAGGTTTAAATACCTAGCCGCTCCAACCAGACGTACAACTGTTACAATAGTTGGAACCGGTCTACCAAATCATTGTCTTCACCAAGCCTACTGGTTCTATTTCCTCAACTCTTCCATTTCCTCATTACTGTGTTGGGTGTTTGTTCATACCTGTTTGAAGACTTTAACTGAAGACTTTCTCAATTTCCTCAGTTCAATTTCTTCAGTCTGTTTGTCTTCATCATGTTGTATCCTGTGCTTACGCTTCCTGACTCTGTGTCTGTTTTCATTTTATCATGATGTCCATGTTTATGTTATGTCATGTATGCATCTGAGTACTTATTCCGCTGCAAGTAGTTCTTCGCTTAGGAATTTCCTCACCCTAAAATTCCTTAGTGAAGAATTCACAAAAATCGCCTATTCACCCCCCTCTAGTCGACTTAACGCACTTCCAAGCTTCTCCAACAATGGTCGGCAACCCACAGCCGAAGAGCTGGCAATCGCCGAGAGAGTTCGAGCAGCCGTCCGTTCCTGCGCGGCATAGCTTGCCACGACGGAGCCCGCTAGAGCCCAGATGGCGTCCGCCCACGCCTAGCTTGTGGCAGCCTTTTCCAAAGAGATGGCGGACGCGGATGACGAGATGCTTGTAGAGTATGGTGTGATGGATGCCATGGAGCCCCTTCCCCAGGAGACCGTCGGGCGCGAGCTGGACATGGAGGCAGCTGCGGAGATCGACGAGCACCAACCGTAGTAGTACTCTTTGTTTTGTTTAATTAAGAGCACCGGTCTTTAATTTGTTAGAGTAATGTTTAGGTCAGCTAGCTCTATTTAATCACTGAACTTGCTCGATTAAGAAGTTAGTCTCCTTTGTGAACCCAAATTATGCAATGACGTGGATGACCACTGTAACCAGGGAAATTCGAACCAAAATTTTTGACGTTCAAACTCAACACACATGGGTTTAGCTATCTGAATCGTTTGTGATGTTCACATATCGTACACAGTTCTGAATAAGGGAACATGTCCGATGACACTTTGCGCGCCAGTTTTTTGGCTGAAGCGATTCCAATTTTTTGGCTTCCGTGGAAATATCTACCTCCCCGCCCCCTCCCCCTTGCCAAAAGCCACATTTCCCCTCTTTCCGCCTTCCTTTCCAAGTTGAAACCTTCACTCCTTGCTTGCAGCGCCGCCGCCTCCTCGCCGGCGACCCTCCTTCACGCTCCTCGGCCTCGCCTATCCAGGCAGGTAATCCACACCCGCCCCCATCCTCCTCCTCCTTCCACATCCCACATGCCCCGACCGGCTACGCGAGCGCGACACCTTCCACCCAAATCACCGACCCCTCCACCAAATAAGCGCCGGCCTAAGCCATGGTGCACGCAGTATAGCCAGGACCTCAAGGAGCATTTGGCAGCGGAGAAGCAAATCGCGGCCGCACGAACGGATGAGGTCCCGATGGCTGCCATTCGTGCCGACCCCCAGATCTTGAAGGAGCACCTTGCCATTTGCTAGCTACGCCAGTTATGCATGCTCGGTTTACCCGTTGCGTGTGTTGCTCCTGCCTTTCCTTCACAAATTCTAGTGAATTGTGCTATCTAATTTTACCATGCAATCCGTTGCTCTAGTGTATATGTTCTATATGTCGTGCAGTGTGGTGCTCACTTATTAACTGTTTTGTTAATTAGTTGTCATCTTCGGTTAAGTGTTTGGTTCAATTCTGCAAATGTGATGTTCAATTCTTCAGGCTGCAATTTTGTATTGTCTTCCATGTGAGAAATAAATCGAATTTATCTTTACAAAATTGTGGGTGCATTCTGTTATTGTATACCATGTGAGGAATAAATTGAATTTGGCTGTAGTAAATACATGAGAAACAAATACAGTTGCTACAATTGGCTGTAGTTAACTGTTTGGTTAACTGTGTGATCTTCTATTAGGAGTATATTATATTGTGCAATGTGGTGCCCAGTTAATGTTTGGTTCATTTGTTGTGGTGTCTAGTTAACTGCTTGGTTCAATGTTATATTATGCAATGTGGTGCTCAGTTAATTTTTGGTTCATTTGTTGTGGTGTTTAGTTAACTGCTTGGTTCAATTCTGCAATGCGATGTCCAATTGTCATGGGTAGAATTTTGTATTGTTGTGCATGTGAGGAATAAATCGAATTTGGCTGCACTTAATACATGAGAAACATATACAAGTGCTATATTTCCTAGTTCTTAATCATGCTTGGTTTGGATAAATGGGTTTTCCCTGTGGCTTGAATTAATCTCATGAATCTGCAATGTGATTATTTTTCATCAACATATTTTACTGATAGCATGCGAACCCTTACTTAACCTGATGACTAACTACCTTATATGTGTTGCAGGGAAACAATGGGAAGCACTGAGGTTTATAATCGAGGTTAGCACGTGCATGGTCCGTTGTCTAATAGCACATTATTGTGCAATTGCAGGAACCATTCTAATATTTAGGTTTTTAACAATTTGGTCTTGCACATGTAGGTCCTACTGTCAGAGGTTTTGACCCACTGTTCGACCCTTTTTGCATATGGGGAAATGAGTTGTCCATGAATTTCAGTCAAGTGAAGAAACTCAGAAAGATTGTTAGGATAAAGAAATTAGCGACAAAAAACAATAAGATCTTTGTCTGCACAATGAATAAGACATTAGTTCACTACAGGATGGTACTAACTATTATACCTTGCCTCTTTTTTATTCCTTTGTCCCATTTCCAATATAGAGAAGATATTTATGCACATCCTTATTTTTAGGCCTTTCCAAAGCAGTTCACTGATGATTACCTCTCAAACCACCTGTATGGTCAGGAGGCGAGGAAGGTATTCATACAACACCCACGGTTCAATATTGAAGTGTTCCTCAAGAGGACGAAGGATGGACGGTCAATCATCCACAGGCACTGGCCTAAAGTTACAAAGACCTTAAACATCAGTGAAGGCTCAATATTCGCCTTCTGCTTCAGCAGTTTTCCACATGAGATACATCTATATATGTATCGTCTATGATGCTAATTTCGAAAGGTTATAGATGTTGCATGTGAAACTTGGTTGTGTAGTTGTGTAATGGGGTAGCTGAGTGCTGAAGCTATATGATGTTGTACTCTGATGTATTTCAATTATGAAAATGAAATATATTGTGTGCTTAATATGAACTGTCAATTAGATTAATAAATGGATTATGAATAATCGGCTAATTGGGTTTTGCTATTGCAAACAGTTGTTAAAAAAATACCGTGGGCGATGACCTCAGGCAACACACACAGTTTCTAGGAATAAACCGTGTTGGATCAATGAACAATCACACACGACTTTCTCTTGAAAACTGTTTGCGTTAGGCCACCTTGCGCAAACGTTTACCACATGAAAACTGTGTGTGATGGACAGCCTTTGCCACACAGTTTCTTTGATGGACCGTGTGTGATATATTCAATAACGCAAGCGATTTAACGGAAAATATTGTGTGTGATGTACCTGTGAACGGAAACGTTTTCCTTCGAGCGACTGTGTGGGATGTACATACGAACGGAAACGTTTAGCGGGGACTGACTATGTGGGATGTACTTGCGACCGGAAACAATTTCTCCGTATAATTGTATTTTTTAGCTCTACTGTACGTATTAACGTATTTGAGCGCTCGCCGGTCGCACACGACCTCATTTTGCCGAACGTGTGTGCCAGGAGGGCATATCCCCGACAGTTTCTGGGTCGTGTGGGAAGGACCCCCCTATCGCCCACACTCACTTGGCGACGGTTCCAGATGCCGTCGTGGAAAGGGGTTTTAAACCGTTTGTTTAGGAGCTCGCTGTACTAGTGAATGCATCATCCCGCAACTAATTCATTAGTCACATTGCTTGCAAGGCTTATTGTGATGTGCATTACCGAGAGGGCCCAGAGATACCTCTCCGACAATCGGAGTGACAAATCCTAATCTCGATCTATGCCAACTCAACAAACACCATTAGAGACACCTGTAGAGCATCTTTATAATCACCCAGTTACGTTGTGATGTTTGATAGCACACTAAGTGTTCCTCTGGTATTCGGGAGTTGCATAATCTCATAGTCAGAGGAACATGTATAAGTCATGAAGAAAGCAATAGCAATAAACTAAACGATCATAGTGCCAAGCTAACGGATGGGTCTTGTCCATCACATCATTCTCTAATGATGTGATCCCGTCCATCAAATGACAACACATGTCTATGGTTAGGGAACTTAACCATCTTTGATTAACGAGCTAGTCTAGTAGAGGCATACTAGGGACACTTTGTTTGTCTATGTATTCACACATGTACTAAGTTTCCGATTAATACAATTCTAGCATGAATAATAAACATTTATCATGATATAAGTAAATATAAATAACAACTTTATTATTGCCTCTAGGGCATATTTCCTTCAAAATAAACATATATCTATGTACCATGGTCACTGTATGGTCTATATCATTCTAGTTTTTGTTGCCAAATCAAGATAGAGACACAGTTCAAATAATATCTGTTCAAGACAAAGTGGAACAGAGAAAATATAAGTGTGGGAAACTACAGAGCAATACAACACTTGTAATGTGCATGACATGAGAACATAACTGTTTATTCAATTGAAACTAAAATCAACATAGAGCAAGTTACAACAGCAAACCAGTTGAAGAAATAGGTTTAAAACATACCTGTTGTGCCATTGGAGTTTCAATTCCATCCTTCAAATTTGAAAATAGTTGGTATGAGTAAATACAGTGATTCAAGAGCAAAGGAGTATGAACCATAGCTACAGAACCTAACCTGAGAACAATTCTTCTTCTGCTTTAAGCGTTGAGTTGGGATTCAGAGTGGTGGTCCTCGTGCTTTGGGCACTGCAGTTCCCTTACTAATTGCTCGTGTTTGGGTGCTTTGTGGTGGAGACAGTGCTGTGTCAACTGGAACTGGGTTACTATCTGCTGGGGTTGGGGTTAGAAGGGATGTAGCTGGTTCTCTGTCCAACTAGGTAGGGGTACAATCTGCGAGAGTCTGGGTTATGTGTGGTGGGGCTGGTTCTTGGGCAAGTACAACCGTGGTTCTATATGCATCGACTGGTAGTACTATCTTTTCTGAAGACCGTGTTGTTACTCCCTTAGATACTGCCATCACCCTCTCCAATTCAAATGGCTGATAAACAAGAAAAGTAATTGAATGTACAGACATTGTATTATAGACAGGTGCAATGGATAGTGGGGAATAAAAGAGGGCATGAAATAATTCACATTTATGTTGACTAACCAAACAAGATAGCATGACACAATTTCACATATATGATGACTAACTAAACAGGATAGCATGACACAATTTCACATATATGATGGCTAACTAAAAAGGATGGGAATACATAGTTCAAAATATGATGACTATGTAAACAGGATGACATGATATAACTATATAATGTATTTGTTAAATAGGTTGGCATGCCATAATTCACATACATGCCGCCTATGGAAACATGATAGCATGATATAATTCACGGATAGAATGACATAATTCAAAATATGATGACTGTAAACACTAAACTGGATGAGATGATATAACTATATGATGTCTTTATTAAATGGGTTGGCATGCCATAATTCAGATAAATGTTGTCTATGTAAGGATGATGGCATGATGTAGTTCAAATATATGATTTATATACTAAGCAAGTAAGAAGATGGCAATGGCATATATGACATAAAAACTAAGCAATGCAAGACAACATGCATGACATGAGTAATATAACCCTGCCAAGTTTGAGCATAGACCTCAGGGGGGAAATATGACTCGTCATCTTTCTCTGAATCCTCCTCTGAGTAGCTATCTGTAACCAGCAAGTGAAGGAAATATGCCCTAGAGGCAATAATAAAGTTGTTATTATATATTTACATATATCATGATAAATGTTTATTATTCGTGCTAGAATTGTATTAACTGGAAACTTGAAACATGTGTGGATACATAGACAAAACACCGTGTCCCTAGTATGCCTCTACTAGACTAGCTCGTTAATCAAAGATGGTTAAGTTTCCTGACCATAGACATGTGTTGTCATTTGATGAACGGGATCACGTCATTAGGAGAATGATGTGATGGAAAAGACCCATCCGTTAGCTTAGCATTATGATCATTAAGTTTTATTGCTATTGCTTTCTTCATGACTTATACATATTCCTCTGACTATGAGATTATGCAACTCCCCAATACCGGAGGAACACCTTATGTGCTATCAAACGTCACAACATAACTGGGTGATTATAAGGATGCTCTATAGGTGTCTCCAAAGGTGTTTGTTGGGTTGGCATAGATCAAGATTAGGATTTGTCACTCCGAGTATCAGAGAGTATCTTTGGGCCCTCTCGGTAATGCACATCACTATAAGCCTTGCAAGAAATGTGACTAATGAGTTAGTTACGGGATGATGCATTACAGAACGAGTAAAGAGACTTGCCGGTAATGATATTGAACTAGGTATGATGATACCGACGATCGAATCTTGGGCAAGTAACATACCGATGACAAAGGGAATAATGTATGTTGTTATTACGGTTTAACCGATAAAGATCTTCCTAGAATATGTAGGAACCAATATGAGCATCCAGGTTCCGCTGTTGGTTATTGACCGGAGATGTGTCTCGGTCATGTCTACGTAGTTCTTGAACCCGTAGGGTCCACACGCTTAACGTTCGATGACGATTTGTATTATGAGTTATGTGTTTTGGTGACCGAAGATTGTTCGAAATCCCGGATGAGATCACGGACATGACGAGGAGTCTCAAAATGCTCGAGAGGTAAAGATTGATATATTGGATGATAGTATTTGGACACCGGAATAGTTTCAGGACGTTTCAGATATTTATCGGAGTACCGAGGGGTTATCGGAACCCCCCGGGGAAGTAATGGGCCTTCATGGGCCATATGGGACAAACTCCTCTTTCCCTCTCCCTGTCCCTCTCCTTCCCTTTCCCCTCCGATGAGAAAGGAAAAAGAGGGGGTCGGAATCCTATTAGGAGTGGAGTCCTAGTAGGACTCCCACCACTTGGCGCGCCCCCTTGGTGGCCGGCCTCCTCCTCGCCTCCTTTATATATGGGGGTAGGGGGCACCCCAAAGCACAACAGTTGTTCTCTTAGCCGTGTGCGGTGCCCCCCTCCACAAATTACTCCTCCGGTCATAGCGTCATAGTGCTTAGGCGAAGCCCTGCGCGGATCACATCACCATCACCGTCACCATGCCGTCATGCTGACGAAACTCTCCCTCGACCCTCTGCTGGATCAAGAGTTTGGGGGACGTCATCGAGCTGAACGTGTGCTGAACTCGGAGGTGTCGTACGTTCGGTACTAGATCGGTTGGATCGTGAAGACGTTCGACTACATCAACCGTGTTAACCTAATGCTTTCGCTTTCGGTCTACGAGGGTACATGGACACACTCTCCCCCTCTCGTTGCTATGCATCTCCTACATAGATCTTGCATGATTGTAGGAATTTCTTTGAAATTGCATGCTATGTTCCCCAACGGTGGCATCCGAGCCAGGTCTATGCCTAGATGATATGCATGAGTAGAACACAAAGAGTTGTGGGCAATAATAGTCATACTACTTACCACCAACATCTTATTTTGATTCGGCGGTATTGTTGGATGAAGCGGCCCGGACCAACCTTGCATGACCACGTTCATGAGACCGGTTCCATCGACAGACATGCAACTTGTTTTGCATAAAGGTGGCTGGTGGGTGTCTGTTTCTCCAACTTTAGTTGAATCAAATTTGACTATGGCCGATCCTTGTTGAAGGTTAAAATAGCACACTTGACGGAAAATCATTGTGGTTTTTATGCGTAGGTAAGAACGGTTCTTACTAGAAGCCCGTAGCAGCCATGTAAAACTTGCAACAACAAAGTAGAGGATGTGTAACTTGTTTTTTGCAGGGCATGTTGTGATGTGATATGGTCAAGACATGATGTGATATACGTTATTGTATAAGATGATCATGTTCTGTAAAAGTTATCAGCAACTGGCAGGAGCCTTATGGTTGTCGCTTTATTGTATGATATGCAATCGCCATGTAATTGCTTTGCTTTATCACTATGCGTTAGTGATACGTCTCCAACGTATCTATAATTTTTGATTGTTCCATGCTATTATATATATATATTTTTTGGATGATTAATGGGCTTTATTATACACTTTTATATTATTTTTGGGACTAACCTATTAACCGGAGGCCCAGCCCAAATTGCTGTTTTTTTGCCTATTTCAGTGTTTCGCAGAAAAATAATATCAAACGGAGTCCAAACGGAATGAAACCTTCGGGAACGTGATTTTCGGAACAAACGTGATCCAGAGGACTTGGAGTGGACGTCAAGCAACAGACGAGGAAGCCACGAGGTAGGGGGGCGCGCCTACCCCCCTGGGCGCGCCCTCCACCCTCGTAGCTCCACCGACCTACTTCTTCCTCCTATATATAACTACGTACCCCCAAACCATCAGAAGCGACCACGAAAACCTAATTCCACCGCCGCAACCTTCTGTACCCGTGAGGTCCCATCTTGGGGCATTTTTCGGCGTCCTGCCGGAGGGGGCATTGATCACGGAGGGCTTCTACATCAACACCATAGCCTCTCCGATGATGTGTGAGTAGTTTACCTCAGACCTTCGGGTCCATAGTTATTAGATAGATGGCTTCTTCTCTCTCTTTGGATCTCAATACAAAGTTCTCCTCGATTCTCTTGGAGATCTATTTGATGTAACTCTTCTTTTTGCGGTGTGTTTGTCAAGATCCGATGAATTGTGGGTTTATGATCAAGATTATCTATGAACAATATTTGAATCTCCTCTGAATTCTTTTATGTATGATTGGTTATCTTTGCAAGTCTCTTCGAATTATCAGTTTGGTTTGGCCTACTAGATTGATCTTTCTTGCAATGGGAGAAGTGCTTAGCTTTGGGTTCAATTTTGCGATGTCCTTTCCTAGTGACAGCAGGGGCAGCAAGGCACGTATTGTATTGTTGCCATCGAGGATAAAAAGATGGGGTTTATATCATATTGCATGAGTTTATCCCTCTACATCATGTCATCTTGCTTAAAGCGTTACTCTGTTCTTATGAACATACTACTCTAGATGCATGCTGGATAGCGGTCGATGTGTGGAGTAATAGTAGTAGATGCAGAATCATTTCGGTCTACTTGTCAGGGACGTGATGCCTATATACATGATCACACCTAGATATTTTCATAACTATCCTCAATTCTATCAATTTCTTGACAGTAATTCGTTTACCCACCGTAATACTTATGCTATCTTGAGAGAAGCCACTAGTGAAACCTATGGCCCCCGGGTCTATTTTCCATCATATTAATCTACCGTCAACAAGCTATTTCTATTATCGTTTATTTTGCTTTCTTTACTTTTAGTCTTTATCATAAAATACCAAAAATATTATCTTATCATCTCTATCAGATCTCATGCTCGTAAGTGACCGTGAAGGGATTGACAACCCCTTTATCGCGTTGGTTGCGAGGTTCTTATTTGTTTGTGTAGGTGCGTGGGACTTGAGTGTGGCCTCCTACTGGATTGATACCTTGGTTCTCAAAAACTGAGGGAAATACTTACGCTACTTTACTGCATCACCCTTTCCTCTTCAAGGGAAAACCAACGCAGTGCTCAAGAGGTAGCAAGAAGGATTTCTGGCGCCCTTGCCGGGAAGATTCGCGCCAAGTCAATTTAAGATTTGACTCCCAGCAACGAGCCATTTCTGGCGCCGTTGCCGGGGAGTCTACGCACAAGTCAAGACATACCAAGTACCCATCACAAACTCTTATCCCTCGCATTACATTATTTGCCATTTGCCTCTCATTTTCCTCTCCCCCACTTCACCTTTGCCGTTTTATTCGCCCTCTCTTTCCCTTCGCCTCTTTTTCGCTTTCCTCTTGTTTGCTCGTGTGTTGTTTTGCTTGCTTGTCACGATGGCTCAAGACAATACTAAATTGTGTGACTTTACCAATACCAACAACAATGATTTTCTTAGCACTCCGATTGCTCCTCTTACCGATGCTGAATCTTGTGAAATTAATGCTGCCTTGCTGAATCTTGTCATGAAAGATCAATTCGCCGGCCTTCCTAGCGAAGATGCCGCTACCCATCTAAATAGCTTTGTTGATTTGTGTGATATGCAAAAGAAGAAAGATGTGGACATATTGTTAAATTGAAGCTATTTCCGTTTTCTCTTAGAGATCGTGCTAAAACTTGGTTTTCGTCTTTGCCTAAAAATAGTATTGATTCATGGAATAAGTGCAAAGATGCTTTTATCTCTAAGTATTTCCTCCCGCTAAGATCATCTCTCTTAGAAACGATATTATGAACTTTAAGCAACTTGATCATGTACATGTTGCACAAGCTTGGGAGAGGATGAAATTAATGATACGTAATTGCCCTACTCATGGTTTGAATTTGTGGATGATTATACAAAAAAATTATGCCGGATTGAATTTTGCTTCTAGAAATCTTTTAGACTCGGCCGCGGGAGGCACTTTTATGGAAATCACCTTAGGAGAAGCTACTTAACTCCTAGATAATATTATGGTTAATTATTCTCAATGGCACACCGAAAGATCTACTAGTAAAAAAGTGCATGTGATAGAAGAAATTAATGTTTTGAGTGGAAAGATGGATGAACTTATGAAATTGTTTTCTAATAAGAGTGTTTCTTTTGATCCTAATGATATGCCTTTGTCTACCTTGATTGAGAATAATAATGAATCTATGGATGTGAATTTTGTTGGTAGGAATAATTTTGGTAACAACGCGTATAGGGGAAACTTTAATCCTAGGCCGTACCCTAGTAATTCCTCTAATAATTATGGTAATTCCTACAACAACTCTTATGGAAATTTTAACAAGATTCCTTCTTATTTTGAAATTAGTGTTAAGGAATTTGTGATCTCCCAAAAGAATTTCAATGCTTTGCTTGAAGAAAAATTGCCTAAGATTGATGAATTGGCTAGGAACGTTGATAGAATTTCTCTTGATGTTGATTCTTTGAAGCTTAGATCTATTACACCTAAGCATGATATCAATGAGTCTCTCAAATCCATGAGAATTTCCATTGATGAGTGCAAAGAAAGAACCGCTAGTATGCGTGCTAAGAAAGATTGCTTTGTGAAAGCGTGTTCTTCTAATTTTATGAGAATAAAGATGAAGATCTAAAAGTTATTGATGTGTCTCCTATTAAATCTTTGTTTTGCATTATGAATCTTGATAGTGATGGGACTGGAGATGAGTCAACTTTAGTTAGAAGGCGTCCCAAAAATTCGGAGTTTTTTGATCTTGATGCACAAATTGGTAAAAGTGGGATTGAAGAAGTCAAAACTTTAGATATCAATGAACCCACTATCTTGGATTTCAAGGAATTTAATTATGATAATTGCTCTTTGATAGATTGTATTTCCTTGTTGCAATCCGTGCTAAATTCTCCTCATGCTTATAGTCAAAATAAAGCTTTTACTAAACATATCGTTGATGCTTTGATGCAATCTTATGAAGAAAAACTTGAGTTGGAAGTCTCTATCCCTAGGAAAATTTATGATGAATGGGAACCTACTATTAAAATTAAAATTAAAGATCATGAATGCTATGCTTTGTGTGATTTGGGTGCTAGTGTTTCCACGATTCCAAAAACTTTATGTGATTTGTTAGGTTTCCGTGATTTTGATGATTGTTCTTTAAATTTGCATCTTGCGGATTCCACCATTAAGAAACCTATGGGAAGAATTAATGATGTTCTTATTGTTGCAAATAGGAACTATGTGCCCATAGATTTTATTGTTCTTGATATAGATTGCAATCCTTCATGTCCTATTATTCTTGGTAGACCTTTCCTTAGAACGATTTGTGCAATTATTGATATGAAGGAAGGGAATATTAGATTCCAATTTCCGTTAAGGAAAGGCATGGAACACTTCCCTAGAAAGGAAGTTAAATTACCATATGAATCTATTATGAGAGCCACTTATGGATTGCCTACCAAAGATGGCAATACCTAGATCTATCCTCGCTTTTATGCCTAGCAAAAGGGCGTTAAACGATAGCGCTTGTTGGGAGGCAACCCAATTTTATTTTTAGTTTTTTGCCTTTTGCTTATGTTTAGGAATAAATCTTTGATATACCCTCTGGTTAGATTTGTTTTTATGTTTTAATTAGTGTTTGTGCCAAGTTAAACCTATAGGATCTTCTCGGATGATAGTTATTTAATCTTGCTGAAAATTCCAGAAACTTTCTGTTCACGAAAAGAATTGTTAAAAATCAACAGAACGTGATAAAATACTGATTCCAATTGCAGTAGATCAATAAACAAATTATCTAGGCCGTCCTATTTTGGTAGATTTTTCTGAGTTCCAGAAGTTTGCGTTAGTTACAGATTACTACAGACTGTTCTGTTTTTGACAGATTCTGTTTTTCGTGTGTTGTTTGCTTATTTTGATGAATCTATGGCTAGTAAAATAGTTTATAAACCATAGAGAAGTTGGAATACAGTAGGTTTAACACAAATATAAATAAAGAATGAGTTCAATACAGTACCTTGAAGTGGTGTTTTGTCTTCTTTCGCTAACGGAGCTCACGAGATTTTCTGTTAAGTTTTGTGTTGTGAAGTTTTCAAGTTTTGGGTAAAGATTTGATGGATTATGGAACAAGGAGTGGCAAGAGCCTAAGCTTGGGGATGCCCAAGGCACCCCATGGTAAATCTAAGGACACCAAAAATCCAAAGCTTGGGGATGCCCCGGAAGGCATCCCCTCTTTCGTCTTCGTCCATCGGTAACTTTACTTGGAGCTATATTTTTATTCACCACATGATAGGTGTTTTACTTGGAGCGTCTTGTATGATTTGAGTCTTTGCTTTTTAGTTTACCACAATCATCCTTGCTGTACACACATTTTGAGAGAGACACTGATGAATTGGAATTTGTTAGAATACTCTATGTGCTTCACTTATATCTTTTGAGCTATATAGTTTTTGCTCTAGTGCTTCACTTATATCTTTTAGAGCACGATGGTGGTTTTATTTTATAGAAATTATTGTTCTCTCATGCTTCACTTATATCATTTTGAGAGCACTACAAAACAGCATGTTAATTTGCTTAAATTGTGAAATTAGTTCTAATATGATTGGCATCCAAGATTAGTAAAAACTTTCTTATAAGTGCGTTGAATACTAAGGGAAGTTTGATACTTGATAAATGTTTTGAGATATGAAGATGGTGATATTAGAGTCATGCTAGTTGAGTAGTTGTGAGTTTGAGAAATACTTGTGTTAAAGTTTGTGATTCCCGTAGCATGCACGTATGGTGAACCGTTATGTGATGAAGTCGGAGCATGATTTATTTATTGATTGTCTTCCTTATGAGTGGCGGTCGGGGACGAGCAATGGTCTTTTCCTACCAATCTATCCCCCTAGGAGCATGCGCGTAATACTTTGTTTCGATAACTAATAGATTTTTGCAACAAGTATATGAGTTCTTTATGACTAATGTTGAGTCCATGGATTATACGCACTCTCACCCTTCCACCATTGCTAGCCTCTCTAATACCACGCACCTTTCGCCGGTATCTTACACCCACCATTACCTTCCTCAAAACAGCCACCATACCTACCTATCATGGCATTTCCATAGCCATTCCGAGATATATTGCCATGCAACTTTCCACCGTTCCGTTTATTATGACACGCTCCATCATTGTCATATTGTTTTGCATGATCATGTAGTTGACATCGTATTTGTGGCAAAGCCACCGTTCATAATTTTCATACATGTCACTCTTGATTCATTGCATATCCCGGCACTCCGCCGGAGGCATTCATATAGAGTCATATTTTGTTTTAAGTATCGAGTTGTAAATCATGAGTTGTAAGTAAATAAAAGTGTGATGATCATCATTATTAGAGCATTGTCCCATGTGAGGAAAGGATGATGGAGACTATGATTCCCCCACAAGTCGGGATGAGACTCTGGACGAAAAATAAAAAAGGGAAAGAGGCCATAAAAAAAAGGGCCCAAGAAAAAAAAGAGAAAAAAAGAGAGAAAAGAGAGAAGGGACAATGTTACTATCCTTTTACCACACTTGTGCTTCAAAGTAGCACCGTGATCTTCATGATAGAGAGTCTCCTATGTTGTCACTTTCATATGCTAGTGGGAATTTTAAATTATAGAACTTGGCTTGTATATTCCAATGATGGGCTTCCTCAAATTGCCCTAGGTCTTCGTGAGCAAGCGAGTTGGATGCACACCCACTTAGTTTATTTTGTTGAGCTTTCATACACTTATAGCTCTAGTGCATCCGTTGCATGGCAATCCCTACTTACTCACATTGATATATATTGATGGGCATCTCCATAGCCCGTTGATACGCCTAGTTGATGTGAGACTATATTCTACTTTTTGTTTTCTCCACAACCACCATTCTATTCCACATATAGTGCTATGTCCATGGCTCACGCTCATGTATTGCGTGAAGATTGAAAAAGTTTGAGAACACCAAAAGTATGAAACAATTGCTTGGCTTGTCATTGGGGTTGTGCATGATTAAATACTTTATGTGATGAAGATAGAGCATAGCCAGACTATATGATTTTGTAGGGATAACTTTCTTTGGCCATGTTATTTTGAGAAGACATGATTGCTTTATTAGTATGCTTGAAGTATTATTATTTTTATGTCAATATTAGACTTTTATCTTGAATCTTTCGGATCTGAATATTCATACCACAAATAATAAAATTACATTAAGGAATATGCTAGGTAGCATTCCACATCAAAAATTCTGTTTTTATCATTTACCTACACGAGGACGAGCAGGAATTATGCTTGGGGATGCTTGATACGTCTCCAACGTATCTATAATTTTTGATTGTTCCATGCTATTATATATTCTGTTTTGGACGATTAATGGGCTTTATTATACACTTTTATATTATTTTTGGGACTAACCGGAGGCCCAGCCCAAATTGCTGTTTTTTTGCCTATTTCAGTGTTTCGCAGAAAAAGAATATCAAACGGAGTCCAAACGGAATGAAACCTTCGGGAACATGATTTTCGGAACAAACGTGATCCAGAGGACTTGGAGTGGACGTCAAGCAACAGACGAGGAAGCCACGAGGTAGGGTGTTAGTGGGAAACGACACCTATGGGATCACAAGAATCCCTACTACGGTTGCCGGGGCACAGGGTTGCAAGAAGAGCAGGATTAGTAATCAGCACAAGGATCGTTTACCCAGGTTCGGGCCGCGAGGATGCGTAAAACCCTAGTCCTGCTTTGGTGGATGTATTGAGTGTTCTTGAGCCTTCCAACTAGCTATGGTCGCTGGGTTGTTCCAAAGAGCCGAATCCTTCTCCAGTACGCCATGGGCCTCCTTTTATAGTCGAAAGGGG
The DNA here is from genome assembly GCF_018294505.1 of Triticum aestivum. Classification (NCBI taxonomy): domain Eukaryota; kingdom Viridiplantae; phylum Streptophyta; class Magnoliopsida; order Poales; family Poaceae; genus Triticum; species Triticum aestivum. Next base: position 263,695,464 of record NC_057814.1, on the reverse strand, counting down.
CTGCCACAGTGGCACACAGGAGGTGGAAAGGCGTACAGTGCTATGAGCTTATCACTCGTATTACAGGACAAGACGCATTTAATGCATCCCTTAGGTGTCCCCTTTCTTTATTGGGGACGGGAACGAGGCCCGTCCCGTCCGTCACCGCTCTTCCTTGCTTCGACACGCGCCCTGGTCAGCGATGCATGCGGCGCCATGTAGGCAGGCAGGCAGCTGAGGTTGCGAGGTGGCAAAGTCTTCACGAAGATCTGCATGCCGCCACGCAGGCGCTTGCTGAGTTGGCCTTGGAGCTGCATGTTGCCACGCAGGTGCCTGCCCAGCTGGTTGGGCTGGCAGCTGCATGCGAACAGCGGTGGAGACTTGGCTGGTGCAGGCCTGGAGGTGGCCATGCTGGCGCCCTTGGCAAGGGCCTTGCCGGGTGGCCCGGCAAGGGCCTTGCCGTGGCGTGCTGTTGTACCCGGCAAGGATCTTGCCGAGGGTCTTGTGGCTCCCCTCGGCAAGGATCTTGCAGAGGATCGTTGTCTTTTAATCCTCATCTGATCTTGAATATTCCTTGTCTTCACAAAGATCTGCATGCCACCATGGAGGTGCCTCCCGAGCCCTGGCCCAACGTGGTTGACAGTGTTGGAGACCGTGGGCTCAAGGGTGGTGCGCTCCGCTGGTGTTGGACGAGCCGCCCCGACAAGGGCCTTGCCGGGGCCGCGGAGGCTGCCCAGGCAAGGGTCTTGCCGGGGGAACCTACTTCGTCTCTCTGCTCTTTTGTGGTCTCGGCCTTGGCGTTGCTATGGCTGTCTTGGGCTTCGGTTTTACCTCGGTTCACCTCCCCTGTTCTGCTTGGTGCGGCCGTGGCGCGGCTTCGACTGTCCATGCATAGGTAAAGGGGTACAACGGTGCGCCCCTTCTTTTGTACACCGACATAGGGGGCGCGCCTACACCCCCAGGGCGCGCCCTTCACCCTCGTGGGCCCCTCATGGCTCCACCGACCTACTTCTTCCTCCTATATATACCTACGTACCCCCAAACCATCAGAAGCGACCACCAAAACCTAATTCCACCGCCGCAACCTTCTGTACCCGTGAGATCCCTTCTTGGGGCCTTTTCCGACGTCCTGCCGGAGGGGGCATTGATCACGGAGGGCTTCTACATCAACACCATAGCCTCTTCGATGATGTGTGAGTAGTTTACCTCAGACCTTCGGGAACATAGTTATTAGCTAGATGGCTTCTTCTTTCTCTATGGATCTCAATACAAAGTTCTCCTCGATTCTCTTGGAGATCTATTTGATGTAACTCTTCTTTTTGCGGTGTGTTTGTTGAGATCCGATGAATTGTGGGTTTATGATCAAGATTATCTATGAACAATATTTGAATCTCCTCTGAATTCTTTTATGTATGATTGGTTATCTTTGCATGTCTCTTCAAATTATCAGTTTGGTTTGGCCTACTAGATTAATATTTCTTGCAATGGGAGAAGTGCTTAGCTTTGGGTTCAATCTTGCGGTGTCCTTTCCCAGTGACAGCAGGGGCAGCAAGGCACATATTGTATTGTTGCCATCGAGGATAAAAAGATGGGGTTTATATCATATTGCATGAGTTTATCCCTCTACATCTTGTCATATTGCTTAAAGCGTTACTCTGTTCTTATGAACTTAATACTCTAGATGCATGCTGGATAGCGGTCGATGTGTGGAGTAATAGTAGTAGATGCAGAATCGTTTCGGTCTACTTGTCACGGACGTGATGCCTATATACATGATCATGCCTAGATATTCTCATAACTGTCCTCAATTCTATCAATTGCTCGACAGTAATTCGTGTACCCACCGTAATACTTATGCTATCTTGAGAGAAGCCACTAGTGAAACCTATGGCCCCCGGGTCTATTTTCCATCATATTAATCTATCGTCAACAAGCTATTTCTATTACCGTTTATTTTGCTTTTTTTACTTTTAATCTTTATCATAAAAATACCAAAAATATTATCTTATCATCTCTATCAGATCTCACTCTCGTAAGTGACCGTGAAGGGATTGAAAACCCCTTTATCGCGTTGGTTGCAAGGTTCCAATTTGTTTGTGTAGGTGCGTGGGACTTGAGTGTGGCCTCCTACTGGATTGATACGTTGGTTCTCAAAAACTGAGGGAAATACTTACGCTACTTTACTGCATCACCCTTTCCTCTTCAAGGGAAAACCAACATAGTGCTCAAGAGGTAGCAGTTAGCGATAGTCATTGAAGCAATAGTTGGCGAGATGACAACGACGCTACGATGGAGATCAAGGTGTAAAGCCGGTGATGATAGAGATCATGCCGGTGCTTTGGAGATGGAGATCAAAGGCACAAGATGATGATGGCCATATCATGTCACATATTTTGATTGGATGTGATGTTTATCTTTTTATGCATCTTATTTTGCTTAGTACGGCGGTAGCATTATAAGATGATCCCTCACTAAATTTCAAGGTATAAGTGTTCTCCCTGAGTATGCACCGTTGCGACAGTTCGTCGTGCCGAGACACCACATGATGATCGGGTGTGATAAGCTCTACGTTCACATACAACGGGTGCAAGACAGTTTTTGCACATGCAGAATACTCAGGTTAAACTTGACGAGCCTAGCATGTACACACATGGCCTCGGAACACTGAGACCGAAAGGTCAAATGTGAATCATATAGTAGATATGATCAATATAGAGATGTTCACCATTGAAAACTACTCCATCTCACGTGATGATCGGACATGGTTTAGTTGATATGGATCACGTGATCATTTAGATGACTCGAGGGATGTCTATCTAAGTGGGAGTTCTTAAGTAATTTGATTAATTGAACTTAAATTTATCATGAACTTAGTCCTGATAGTATTTGCAAATTATGTTGTAGATCAATAGCTCGCGATATAGCTCCCCGTTTATTTTTGATATGTTCCTAGAGAAAAATGAGTTGAAAGATGATAGTAGCTATGATGTGGACTTGGTCCGTGATCCGAGGATTATCCTCATTGCTGCACAGAAGAATAATGTCCTTGATGGACTGCTAGGTGACAGACCTATTGCAGGACCTGATGCAGACGTTATGAACGTTTGACAAGCTCGGTATGATAACCACTTGATAGTTTAGTGCACCATGCTTTACGGCTTAGAACCGGGACTTCAAAAACGTTTTGAACGCCACGGAGCATATGAGATGTTCCAAGAGTTGAGATTGGTATTTGATACGTCTCCAACATATCTATAATTTTTGATTGTTCCATGCTGTTATATTATCAATCTTGGATGTTTTATAATCATTTTATAGTCATTTTAGATCATTTTTTGGTACTAACCTATTGACATAGTGCCAAGTGCCAGTTGCTGTTTTCTGCATGTTTTTTACATCGCAGGAAATCAATACCAAACAGAGTCCAAACGCAACGAAACTTTACAGAGATTTTTATGGACCAAAAGACACCTAATGGGCCAAGGCAGCGCCTGGGGGTGCTCAGAGGGGAGCACAACCCACCAGGGCGCGCCTGGAGGCCCAGGCGCGCCCTGGTGGGTTTTGCCCACCTTGGGTGCCCCCCATACCGCCTCTTTGCTCTATAAATACCCCAATATTCCAGAAACCCTAGGGGAGTCGACAAAAATCAATTCTAGCCGCCTTAGAGTCCAGAACCACCAGATCCAATCTAGACACCATCACGGAGGGGTCACCACTTCTGTTGGTGCCTCTCCGATGATGCGTGAGTAGTTCTTTGTAGACCTTCGGGTCCGTAGTTAGTAGCTAGATGGCTTCCTCTCTCTCGCTGAATTCTCAATACAATGGTCTCTTGGAGATCCATATGCTGTAACTCTTTTTGCGGTGTGTTTGTTGGGATCGGATGAACTTTGAGTTTATGATAGATCTATCTTTTTATATCCATGAAAGTTATTTGATTTTCTTTGATCTCTTTTATGCATGATTGCTTACAGCCTCGTATTTCTTCTCCGATATTTGGGTTTTGTTTGGCCAACTTGATCTATTTATCTTGCAATGGGAAGAGGTGCTTTGTAGTGGGTTCGATCTTACGATGCTTGACCCCAGTGACAGAAGGGGAACCGACATGTATGTATCGTTGCTACTAAGGATAAAACGATGGGGTCTATCTCTACATAGATAGATCTTGTCTACATCATGTCATCATTCTTACTGCATTACTCCATTCCTTCATGAACTTAATACACTAGATGCATGATGGATAGCGGTTGATGTGTGGAGTAATAGTAGTAGATGCAGGCAGGAGTCGGTCTACTAATCTTGGACGTGATGCCTATGTAATGATCATTGCCTGGATATCATCATGATTATTTGAAGTTCTATCAATTGCCCAACAGTAATTTGTTTACCCATCGTTTGCTATTTTTCTCGAGAGAAGCCATTAGTGAAACCTACGACCCCCGGGTCTCTTTCTCATATTATTTGCCTTTGCAATCTATTTTCCTTTGCTTTTATTTTCAGATCTACTAAACTAAAAATACAAAATACCTTACTGCATTTTATTCTCATTTATTTTATTTGGCGTTCGATCTATCAATCTACTACAATTTTATTCACGTTCGTTTGTCTATCTTGAGGCGCCGCTACCTGAAAGGGATTGACAACCCCTTTTACACATCGGGTTGCGAGTAGTTGTTATTTGTATGCAGGTGTTGTTTACATTGTGTTGTTTGGTTCTCCTACTGGTTCGATAACCTTGGTCTCATAACTGAGGGAAATACCTACCGCCGTTGTGCTGCATCATCCCTTCCTCTTTGGGGAAATTCTGACGTAGCTTCAAGCCGCATCAAAAGGAATTTCTGGCGTCGTTGCTGGGGAGGATCTTCAACATATACCAGGTTCCTAGTCACAAATCTCATCTCCTCACAATTTACATTTTTTGCCATTTGCCTCTCATTTTTCTCTCCCTAACTTCACAAAAATTTGCCGTTTTATTCGCCCCTCTTTTTCGTTCGCCGTTTTCTCGTCAGACCTATCCTTTGCTTGCAATCATGAGTCATTTCGGTATGGCACCAACAGATGATGGCCTAACTCCTAAGATTGGACGTACGGGCAATCTGGATGCTAAAACTTTTATCTTGGGGCAAGGGAATGTTATGGGAAAGGAACGTATCCAAGAATTTTTTAAATGTGTGGGAAATTTAAGTCTTGATGATGCTCCTATATTGAGGACTACTAGATCTTATGACTATGCTATTTCAGCGCTAGTTCTGAAACTTGAATGCAAATTTATCCGTACTCATCCTACTTTGCAAAGATTGTTTTTCAAGCTTCCTGTTATAAAGAATCCTAAAGCTAAAAAGTTGGCCACTCTCATTCTTATGAATGAGTTTGACTACATAATATAGGAAGCTAGTTAAATCTTTGATTTTTATGGTATGAATCATGAAAAACCCGTCATAGATGAAATTCTTTACTATAGTGATTATGTGCTAAGGCATTTGCTTGGAGATAATAAAATCTTTGATGAGAATCTCAAAAAAGAAGTCCCGTTTTAGATATAATCCTACAAGTTTTCAATAATGTTAATCAACATCACTCTTGGATTGTTGCGGGAAATCAAAGGGGTTATGATGAAAACCAACTTAGGAATGCTATGGTTTCTATGGATAATATGTTTTATGTTGTGTTTACAAAACCCCATGATGAAAACACCTCTAAGGAAATTAAGAAGAAGGGTGACAAAACTTAGATCCTTGCTTTATGCCTAGCTAAGGGCGTAAAACTATAACGCTTGTTGGGAGGCAACCCAATGAATAAAATTTATTTTTTGCTTTTTGCCTTCTATTCTTGAGTGTTTTCACAATTATGCTACTGTTATTATTGTGTTTTTCTTTGTTTTAATTAGTGTTAGTGCCAAGTAAAGCCTTTAGGATCTTCTTGGGTGATAGTTGTTTGATCTTGCTGAAAAACAGAAACTTTTGTGCTCGCGAAAACAATTCTTATTTTTACCAGAGCGTGATTAAATGCCAATTATTTTTGCAGAAGATTAATATACAAATTGCTCAGGCCATCCTAAGTTTTCAGAATTTTTGGAGTTTCAGAAGTATTCGAAATATTCAGATTGCTACAGATTGTTCTGTTTTTGACAGATTCTGTTTTCTTTGCATTGTGTGCTTGTTTTGATGGCTCTACAGTTTTCTTTGATGCGTTTTTGCCATAGAAAAGTTGGAATACAGTAGATATAATACAAGAACAAAATATGAATTGGTTTGGTACAGTACTTATAGTAGTGATTTGCTTTCTTATACTAACTGATCTCACAAAGGTTTTGCTGAGTTTTGTGTGATTGAAGTTTTCAAGTTCTGGGTTATCTTATGATGGATCAAGGAATAAGGATTAAGAAGAGACTAAGCTTGGGGATGCCCGGGCATCCCAAGCTATTATCCAAAATAGATCAAGCAACTAAGCTTGGGGATGCCCCGAGTGGCATCCCCTCTTTCTTCTAACGACCATCGGTATTTTACTCGAAGCTATATTTTTATTCGTCACATAATATGTGTTTTGCTTGGAGCGTCTTGTATGATATGAGTCTTTGCTTATTTTATTTTGTGTTTTAAGTCTTGATTCCTTCCTGGACACACCTATTTGAGAGAGACAAAATTATGTCATGACTTGTTAGAATTGCTCTCTATGCTTCGCTTAAATTTTTATGAGCTATGGACTTACTCTAGTGCTTCACTTATATCTTTTTGAGCACGGCGTGCTTTAGTATTTTTGAAGAAATGCTCTCTTGCTTCACTTAGATTTATTTGAGGGTTAGTAAAATTTTCAAGAAATTATCTCTTGCTTCACTTAAATTAATTTGAGAGAAAGAGATATTATGCTCATGATCTTCACTTATATTTGTTTGAGCTTGTCAAAAGCAACACATGAAAATTAGTCCCAAAGTGATAGATATCCAAGGTGGATATAATAAAAACTTCCATGAAGATCATTGGACAAAATAAACTTGATTCTTAGTAATAGTTTTGAGATATGATGATGTGATATGTGAGTCATTTTGATGAGTAATTGTGCTTTAGTAAGAATATTGGTGTCAAGGCTTGTTATTCCCTATGCAAGCATGAAAGTCAATAATTATGCAATGAAATTATATCCTACTTGTGGTGCATTATTCGGTGTTAATTATGCTTAATGCTCGCTTATGAGATTATTCGTTTCTTGGTTGGTCGCTTCTCAATCTTTTGCTAGCCTTTATTTTGCACTAAGTATGATCACTACTTGTGCATCCAAAATCCTTTAAACCAGTTTTTCCACATGAGTCCACTATACCTACCTATATGCCGTATTATTTTTCCGTTCTAAGCAAATTTGTATGTGCCATCTCTAATTTTCAAAATAAACTTCTCTTTTGTGTGTTCGTACCGCTCGCGGAGCGATGAGGGGTGGCTAATATTTTTCATGCTAGATGTGTTATTCTCACGATGAGTGTTTATTCACTTGTCATTGCAGGAGAGTAAGGCAAAGGTATTAGGGATTTCCAGTCCCGAAATGAAAAATGAATTTACTTTATGTTGTCAAATAATAAATTCCTTGGGAAGTGTTGGTATGGAGGGCAACCGTGGATACGGCTAGCCATGGAAAGTGAAAGTATGGTTGAAAAAGGAATAAAATTTAATATCTGTTTGGGAACCGCCTATGATATATCTATCATGGAAAGTGTTGGGAACTCTAAGTCGTTTTCGTTGGTGGGAAGGATACACCTCCCAAAAAAATTTATCTCTAAGTTTTTCGCTTTGAGATCTGGCACCTCTACAAATACCTACTTCCCTCTACGAAGGGTCTTTCTTTTACTTTATGCAATTTTTTATTTTGAATTTGAGTCTCCATCTTCTCTTATAAAAGCACCAACTAGGAGGCACTATGATTGTACTTGAGCATTGGGTGTAGTTAATATGCGAGTGTGTTTCATGAATGGATCAATGATTGAGCATGATGGGCTCGGGATAGCTTATTTTAGCGTTGATATTTTGAAAGACATGGTTGCTTGTTGATATGCTTGAGTATTTAAGTTATCACGTCAAAACTAGACTATTGATTTGAACAATATAAAAGTCCAAATGTCCATGCTATAAAGAAAAGAATATGATATGACATGTTAGGCAACATTCCACATCAAAAATTCTGTTTTTATCACTAACCTACTCGAGGAAAAGCAGGAGTTAATCTTGGGGATACTGATACGTCTCCAACGTATCTATAATTTTTGATTGTTCCATGCTGTTATATTATCAATCTTGGATGTTTTATAATCATTTTATAGTCATTTTATATCATTTTTTGGTACTAACCTATTGACATACTGCCAAGTGTCAGTTGATGTTTTCTGCATGTTTTTTACATCGCAGGAAATCAATACCAAATGGAGTCCAAGCACAATGAAACTTTACGGAGATTTTTTTATGGACCAGAAGGCACCTAATGGGCCAAGGCAGCGCCTGGGGGGTGCTCAGAGGGGAGCACAACCCACCAGGGCGTGCCAGGAGGCCCAGGCGCGCCTGGTGGGTTGTGCCCTGTCGGATTCTGGGTTTCGGCACACCCTTGAGGTTCAAACGCTGGGGTGCGCACGAAGATCTCTCTCTAGCTCGCTCTCGCAACGATCTCAAGGCTTAACTCGACGAACCCAAAGAACAAGTGACACAAGGGTTTATACTGGTTCGGGCCACCGTTGTGGTGTAATACCCTACTCCAGTGTGGTGTGGTGGATTGCCTTGCACGCTGAGGATGAATAAGTACAAGGGAAGAACAGCCTCCTGAGGAGAGGTGTTCTTGAGCTCGGTGAGCTTGTGTGGTGGCCTTGGCGGAATGGATCTAGTCCAAGATGAGATGCCTCCCACGGTGGTGGCTAGTCCTATATATAGAGGCCCGGGTCCTCTTCCCAAATATTAGGCGGGAAGGGATTCCACAATGGCCAATTTGAAGGGGGACAACTAGTACAAGTTATCCTGACAAAAGGTGGTCTTCGCCTGCCAAAGACTTTGGTGGTGACGCTGTCGTGGGCTCCGTGGTGACCTCCATCCTACCGTCCTACTGGTCTTGGTCTCGTTGCACCAATATGGAAACCTTTGCCTGATGCCTCGGGACTCCTCGCCTGCGTTTGCCCCTTTAGCACCAAAGAGGCAACGAGTACACTGCGCCCGCTGGTGCCCGCCTGGCCTTGGTCGTCATGGCTCATGTCATGCGAACCTCGCGAGGTACCCCTTGCATAGATATCTCCGCTCCTTGGGAGCCGGCCTAGGGAGGCCGCCCCTGAGGAGGTATTGCATTGTCCGCCTCCTGAGGCTTGGCCCCTTGCGAGGGTCTTGAGTGGTTGTTGATGAAGATGGGTCGTACCAGGCCGCTAGAGGAGCCACGCCCTGGGCCGTAGGCAGGCAAGTCTGGGTACCCCCATTCCCAGGACGCCGACAGTAGCCCCCAGGCCCAAGGCGCGCTCGTACTTGGCTTCGCGACGAAGCCAAGGGTCAAGTGCGGAGCGTCGCGGGCCCCAATAGCTTGCAGCCTTGATTGACGTGTGGCGATTGACAGGATGTGGGCATCTCCGCTTCCCCATGCTGCCTCGGCAACTGCCCGACTTGACGAGTCCCCGCGGCATGCAGAAAAACCATCATTACGTGCGATCGTGGAGGCCGGCGGTTGGCCTCCCTCGGGCTATAAATGAGGAGAGGGGCGGAGCCCTCATCGCTCATCTCCTCCTCCATTCCGCCCGCTTCTTCTTCTTCTTCCTCCTTGCCGCAACACTCATGGCGCCAATGAAGAGGTTCTCGGCCGCCGAGAAGGGGAAGGCTCGCCAGGAGGGGTCTGGCTCGCCACCGCCTAAGATGGGGCGTGGTCGCCCCCGCAAGCATGCCACAACCCCCGCTGTGGTCCCTCGTGGGCGCGGGCGAACTTCCTCGGGGTCCGGCACCGTCCTTGGCGGCCGCAGCGGCGCCTCTTCGCGTGGCGGGAGCCGCCTAGGTCGTGGCAGCCCCGTTAATGAAGGGAGGCGCGCCGTGGTCGTTCGGCCTCCCCAGCCGCGCTTCCACTCCACGGAGGTGCTGCCGGAGTTCGTCATGTGGTCGGAGAACCCGGCCGGCACCTGGCTTCAGCTTCCACGCTCCTTTGCTGGCGAGCTGCTGGCCCCCGGTCTTGGCAGTCTCTGACTGCAGGCCGACGGCTGCTGCAGTAAGGCTTCATGGGTCGCAGTGGAGGTCTCTGTCGCGGGCAACGTAGCCCTGGCCCGCGGCTGGCAGACGCTTACCCGCGCGCGCAGCCTGAGCAGGCGGTGCACCCTCCACTTCAAGTACGACGGCGCAGCGATCCTCTTCGTGAGGGTGTTCCGGGAAGACGGTCGCCGCGCCGGATGCTGCCCTGAAGACAATGACGACGACAACGTGCTCGGCCTTGGCAACGGCCGTGACGAGGATGAGGGTGAACTCGCCCTCGACGACGGCCACGGCTTGCCTGGCAATGACAGCTCCTCCTCCGGCAGAAGCTCCAGCAGCGGCAGTTACGACCAGCCACCACGTCGCCGGGCTCGCTTCGAGGACGGCAGCGGGTCGTCCCGTCGCCGCGCCCTAGTGAAGCACGAGGAGGTCTCCGTCTGAGTCCGAGGGGCCGACCCTCGTGAGCAGTCGCGTCGTAGGAGCCGCTTTTGCTTGTCCTTTCCCTCCCTTTCTTCCCGCATCGTCAGAAACAAGTATGGGGCCCTGCGGGAGCGTGTAATGAACTATGGTGCTTATGTTGCTTTTGTGGCGTGTTTATTGTTTCCGGGTTGTGTCGTGAGATCCATGCCTTATACGGGTGTAGAGGGGTAACTTAGCTTGATGCATCTGATGCAGCTTTGACCTCATGAGGGTGCGCGTCTCTGGGCGCCTAGTGGGGTTTCCCTGCCGCCGATTTAGGTGATATCGCGAAGCTGCAAAAAATTTGTTAAGAAATCCTTAACCCCTCTCGCATGAGGCCTTAGGCATGGGCTGGTCATGGCCAAACGCACCACGTCGTGGTACCCGTGGGGCATGGACTAGAAAAGGGATGCGCTGATCACAAGCTCAAACGAGAGCGCCTCGCGGAGAACAGGGGTGTGCGCACGCACGCGTGCCTGTCCAGCCCCCTCGCGAGGCGCGCGAGGGAGAGTGTCGGGCAACTGCCGCCCTCCCAGGCGCAAAACAAAGAATCGAGGGAAGAGTCAGAGAGAAGAGGGGTTTCAACCAAGCCATCGAGAAACACCAGAACTTCAAATTTCATTAAAGGAAAAGGGGCAAGCCAACTACAGAAAGCAAATGAACAGCCGCGTCCGGCACCTGGTCTAATCTTCTCACCAGCGCGGAGCTAAGTGCTGCCACTAGGACGTGGGAGGGAGCTCCCGAGGCCCGACGGCGGCACTCCGGAGACTTCGGGCCGTGTACAACCCCACTCATTATTACATGAGAGTGTCACGAGCGGAGACCTTCACATGCACTGGGCCTTGCTTCATGGGTAGAACCTCCGGAGATGCTGGATGTTCCAGGCGTTCTGGATGGTGATCCCGTCCTGCGTCTCTAGTCGCGCGGCGCCAGGCCTGGAGACATGGGCGTTCCTAAACAGGCCCTCCCACATGGGCGAGAGCTTGTGTAGCCCTTCCCTGGAGAGCAGCCGCCTCAGGATGAGATCACCCACCTCGAGCGTCCTGGAGCGGACGCTCCGACAGTGCTACCGTCGCAGCGTCTGCTGGTATCTTGCCGCTCGGAGCGAGGCTTCACGGTGGTGTTCCTCCCCCAGCACAAGGTCCATCCCTCGCATGGTGTCCTGCTGCGTCTCATCAAATGCCAGGACCCGTGCGGAGCGATGCCTAACCTCGTGAGGGAGAACCACTTCTGCTCCGTAGACAAGGAAGAACGAGATCTCGCCTGTTGTCTTGGTGGCGGTGGTGCGGATGGACCATAGCACGGACTGGAGCTCATCGTGCCAGCCCCTGCCGCAGACCTCGAGCTTATTCTTGAAGGTCCTGGTCTTGAGGCACCTCAGGACCTCCGTGTTGGCGCGTTCGGCTTGGCCATTGCTCCTGGGGTGTACCACCGAAGCGTAGCAGATCTACGTTCCAAGGTTAGCACAATATGTCTTGAAGAGGTTGCTAGTGAACTGCGAACCATTGTCGGTGATGATGCTGTTAGGAACCTCGAACTGGCTTACGAGGCCCTTGATGAACTTAATTGCCGACCCGGATGGGATGGTGATGACGGCTTCCACCTCTGCCCATTTGGTGAATTTGTAGATGGCGACGTAGAGGTATCGGTAGCCCCCAGGCGCTCGCGGGAACGGGCCCAGGATATCCAGCCCCCAGACCGCGAATGGACACGAAAGTGGGATAGTCTGGAGGCCCTGGGCCGGCTGGTGGATTTTCCTGGCATGGAATTGGCAGGCCTCGCAGGACTTCACGAGTTCGGCTGCGTCGTTGAGTGCCGTGGGCCAGTAGAACCCGCTGCAAAACGCCTTGCCGACCATGGTACGTGACGACGAGTGGTGCCCGCAGTCTCCGCCGTGTATGTCTGCTAGCAGCTCACTCCCCTGCTCCCTGGAGATGCATCGCAAGGAAACATCATTGGGTCGCCTTCTATATAGCTCACCATCCTGTATGCAGTACGGCGTAGCCTGCTGGGCTACGTGCTCCACGTCCTCCTCTTTCTCCGACAGTGTCCCTCGCATCAGGTACGCCTTGAACTCCTCGGTCCAGCACCCCTCCCGAGGCTCGAGTGCTAGGAGCAGGCGTGCTCCTGTGGTTGGGCCATAGGAGGGGGCTCCCGAGGCTGGTGGTTGGGGGAGCTCCTCCCGAGATGATGCCGGCCTCGCAGATGGGGGGTGCTGCCGAAGGCTGTAAAAGCTGCTCCTCGAAGACGCGGGGCTCCTGGGGCAGGCCCTTGGATGCCCTTCTGGCGATGTCGTCGGCTTCCTTGTTCGTGCCGCGAGGCACGTGCTGTAGCTCCAGGCCCAAGAATTGCTTCTCCATCTTACGCACCTCCGCGAGGTATGCCTCCATGTGCTTGTCCCTTGGCTCGTACACCTTGTTGGAGAAGTTAACGAGGAGCTGCGAGTCTCCCTTGATGGTGAGACGCTTTACCCCCAAGGCCGCGGCGGCCTTGAGGTCGGCGATCAACCCCTCGTATTCCGCGATGTTGTTGGAGACCTTCTCGCCCCGCTGGAAGCAGAGCTGCACGGCGTAGTATAGCTTGTCTTGAGTGGGGGAGATGAGCATGGTGCCGGCCCCCGCGCCTTGGCGTGCGAAAGCGCCATCGAAGTACATGATCCAGCCATCCGGCGCTTCACTTCCTGGCAAGAGGGATCGGCTCTCGTCTGCTTTAGGCTTTGGAGCGTCGGTCCATTCTGCCAGGAAGTCGGCGAGGGCGGCTCCCTTGATGACCCTGGTTGTGCTGAACTCCAGCAGAAACGTGTGCAATTAGATGTTCCACTCGGCGACTCTTCCTGCAGCATTGGGGCTCCGGAGCACCCTCTCCAGTGGGTAGGCTGAGACGACCTTAATCGGGTGGCCTTGAAAGTAATGATGCAGCTTGCGCGAGGCCATCAGGAGCGCAAGCAAAAGCTTCTGTGGCATGGGGTATCGCGCCCTTGCGTCCCGCAACACCGTGCTGACGAAGTACACCGGGTGCTTGACTAGGGCGTGATCGTCGATGGAGCCTGTGGCGTCTGGGGGTTGTGGCGCCTCCCGAGGTGGGGTATCCTCAGGAGCTTGGTCTCGCGCCGGGGCCTCCGCAGGCCCAGGAACGCCGTCTTGCAGGGCCTGATCATCCGTGGGCGTTGTCGTGGCTTTAGTAGCGTCGCCTTGGTGCCGCGTCGTCTCGGCCGAGGGTGCGGCATTACGCGGCGCGCTCTTGGCCTGGCGTTCCTCCCGAACGGCCACTAGCGCCACGCTGGCTGAGTGAGGCGTGGCAACCAGGTAGAGCACCAGGGGCTCGAGGGGACGAGGCGCTACCATCACCGGTGGGCTGTTCAAGTATCCCTTGAGGTCTTGAAACGCCAGGTCAGCCTCGGGGGTCCACTCGAATGGGCCCTTCTTCTTCATCAGCTTGAAGAATGACAAGGCGCGCTCTCTCAGCTTGGAGATGAAGCGTCCCAACGAAGTCATGCAGCCCACGAGCTTCTATATTTCCTTCAGGGTTGGCGGCGGGCTCATGTCTTCTATTGCCTTGACCTTCTTCGGATTGGCCTCGATCCCCCGGTGTGACACGAGGAAGCCCAGTAGCTTGCCGGAAGGGACACGAAATACACACTTCTCTGGGTTGAGCCGCGGGTCCACCTGGCGCAGGCTGGTGAAGGTCTCCTCCAGGTCCTGAATGAGGGTTCTTGCTTCCTGAGATTTTACCACGATGTCATCGAGATAGGCTTCTACGTTCCTCCCTAGCTGCTGGCCCAGGGCGATGTGCATCAACCGCTAGAAGTTCGCCCCTGCGTTGTGTAGTCCGAACGGCATGCAGGTGTAGCAGTATACCCCGCACGGGGTCAAGAGGGCCGTCTTCTCTATGTCCTGCACCGCCATCTTGATCTGGTGGTAGCCCGAGAATGCGTCCAGGAAGCATAGCAAGTCGCACTCGGCGGTGGAGTCGACGATCTAGTCGATGCGCGGAAGCGGGAATGGGTCTTGGGGGCAGGCTTTGTTGAGGTTGGTGAAGTCGACACACATGCGTTCCTTCCCGCCCTTCTTGGGGACAACGACGGGGTTTGCCAGCCATTCCGGGTACCGTACCTCGCGAATGAGACCTGCCGCTTCTAGCTTGTGAGTTTCTTGGATGATGAAGGCCTGCTTTTCCGTGGATTGCCGCCGCGCCTTCTTCTTTACGGGGCGCACATTGGGGCACACCCTTAAGTGATGATCGATTACCCCCCTGGGGACCCCCACCGGCTGCTTGGGCTCCTAGGCGAATACCGCCTGGTTCACGCGCAAGAACTTTACCAATGCCTCCTCTTGGCCCGGGTCGAGGTTGGCGCCTATGGTGAAGGTGGCTCCCGAGGATCTGTCTTCCTCGACCGGGACTAGCTTCGTTTCGGCCCAATCTTGAGTGAACAACTGCTTCTTCTTTGCCGGCGCGGCCTCCTTAGCCCCCGGGGCAGCTTCATCGGCTGGGTGCGCTGCCGCTGTGGCCCTGAAGGCGAGCTTGAGGGCCGCCAGTGCCTCCTTGGTGTCTCCAGCCACGGTGAGGACGCCGCTGCTGCCCGGCATGTTCATGAGGTTGTAGGCCGGATGGGTCGCTGCCATGAACTGGGCTAAGGCAGGGTACCCGAGGATGGCGTTGTATGGGAGGCCGATGCGGGCGATGTCGAAGTCGATCAGCTCGGTGCGGTAGTTATCTCGGGTACCGAAGGTGACTGGAAGGCGTATTTGCCCCCGGGGGCTGGTGGACCCACTGCGACCCCGGAGAAAGGCTTGGTGGGGCGGAGCCGGCCATGCGGCACGTGAAGCAAGCCGAAAGCTTCCACAGAGAGCAGGTTGAGGCCCGCTTCGCCGTCGATGAGCATCTTGGTCATGGCGACGTGGCAGATGGTGGGCGTGCAGAGCATTGGGATCGCGCCTGAGCCGACAGTGGTGGCGGGATGATCCCCTAAGTCGAAGGTGAGGTCGGCCTTGGGCGTCGCCCATCCTGGAGAGGCTCCCTGCTGCACAGAAGCGGCGCCGATCTGGCGGAAGAACTGCTTGACGTGGCGGTCCGAGGGTGGCGCTTGCGAGCCGCCGAGGAGGGCCGTGACGGCGACAGGCGCCGGTACTGTGAAGCGTGTGACAAAAAGGCCACACAGCTCTTCCCAAGAAGCCACAGAAGATCCTGGGAGGTTGAGCAACCAAGCGCGCGGCGCGCCAGCAAGGGCCATCGGGAACCAGTTCGCCATGACCCTTTCGTCGCCTCCCGCCTCCAGGACGGCCTCCTCGTAAGCCAGCAGGAAGGCCGAGGGATCCGCCGCACCGTCGAAGCGAGGCAACATCTCCGGCTTGAACTTGGGCAGCCACCGCACCCGTCGTAAGGTGGGGGTGAAGGCTCTGAGCCCCCTGGCGCCGTCGTGCTCGCCGGTCGATCCAGTCAGTGGAGCAGCGCCGGCCATGGGGACCGAATAGAGAGCGGAGCTGGAGGAGGAGCGGAACTTCGGCGCACCCCCTACCTGGCGCGCCAAATGTCGGATTCTGGGTTCCGGCAAACCCTTGAGGTTCAAACACTGGGGTGCGCATGAAGATCTCTCTCTCTCTCTCTCTCTCTCTCTCTCTCTAGCTCGCTCTCGCAACGATCTCAAGGCTTAACTCGACGAACCCAAAGAACAAGTGACACAAGGGTTTATACTGGTTCGGGCCACCGTTGTGCTGTAATACCCTACTCCAATGTGGTGTGGTGGATTGCCTTGCAGGCTGAGGATGAACAAGTACAAGGGAAGAACAGCCTCCTGAGGAGAGGTGTTCTTGAGCTCGGTGAGCTTGGGTGGTGGCCTTGGCGGAATGGATCTAGTCCAAGATGAGATGCCTCCCACGGTGGTGGCTAGTCCTATATATAGAGGCCCGGGTCCTCTTCCCAAATATAAGGCGGGAAGGGATCCCACAACGGCCAATTTGAAGGGGGACAACTAGTACAAGTTATCCTGACAAAAGGTGGTCTTCACCTGCCAAAGACTCTGGTGGCGACTCCGTCGTGGGCTCCGTGGTGACCTCCGTCCCGCCGTCCTGCTGGTCTTGGTCTCGGTGCACCAATATGGAAACCTTTGCCTGATGCCTCGGGACTCCTCGCCTGCATTTGCCCCTTTAGCACCAAAGAGGCAACGAGTGCACTGCGCCCGCTGGCGCCCGCCTGGCCTTGGTCATCATGGCTCACGTCATGCGAACCTCGCGAGGTACCCCTTGCATAGATATCTCCGCTCCTCGGGAGCCGGCCTAGGGAGGCCACCCCTGAGGAGGTCTTCCATTGTCTGCCTCGCGAGGCTTGGCCCCTCGCGAGGGTCTTGAGTGGTTGTTGATGAAGATGGGCCGTACCAGGTCGCTGGAGGAGCCACGCCCTGGGCCGCAGGCAGGCAAGTCTGGGTACCCCCGTTCCCAGGACGCCGACATTCCCACCTCGGGTTCCCCCCAGACCGCCTCTTTGCTCTATAAATACCCCAATATTCCAAAAACCCTAGGGGAGTAGACGAAAATCAATTCCAACCGCCGCAGAGTCCAGAACCACCAGATCCAATCTAGACACCATCACGGAGGGGTTCACCACTTCCATTAGTGCCTCTCCGATGATGCGTGAGTAGTTCTTTGTAGACCTTCGGGTCCGTAGTTGGTAGCTAGATGGCTTCCTCTCTCCCTCGCTGAATTATCAATACAACGGTCTCATGGAGATCCATATGATGTAACTCTTTTTGCGGTGTGTTTATTGCGATCGGATGAACTTTGGGTTTATGATCAGATCTATCTTTTTATATCCATGAAAGTTATTTGAGTTTCTTTGATCTCTTTTATGCATGATTGCTTATAGCCTCGTATTTCTTCTCAGATATTTGGGTTTTGTTTGGCCAACTTGATCTATTTATCTTGCAATGGGAAGAGGTGCTTTGTAGTGGGTTCGATCTTACGGTGCTTGACCCCAGTGACAGAAGGGTAACCGACACGTATGTATCGTTGCTACTAAGGATAAAACGATGGGGTCTATCTCTACATAGATAGATCTTGTCTACATCATGTCATCGTTCTTATTGCATTACTCTGTTTCTTCATGAACTTAATACACTAGATGCATGCTAGATAGTGGTCGATGTGTGGAGTAATGGTAGTAGATGCAGGCAGGAGTCGGTCTACTAATCTTGGACGTGATGCCTATGTAATGATCATTTCCTGGATATCGTCATGATTATTTGAAGTTCTATCAATTACCCAATAGTAATTTGTTTACCCACCGTTTGCTATCTTTCTCGAGAGAAGCCACTAGTGAAACCTACGGCTCCCAGGTCTCTTTCTCATATCATTTACCTTTGCGATCTATTTTCCTTTCTTTTATTTTCAGATCTATTAAACCAAAAATACAAAAATACCTTGCTGCATTTTATTCTCATTTACTTTATTTGGTGTTCGATCTATCAATCTACTAAAATTTTATTCATGTCCTTTTGCCTATCTTGAGGCGCCGCTACCCGAAAGGGATTGACAACCCCTTTTACATGTCAGGTTGCGAGTAGTTGTTATTTGCGTGCAGGTGCTGTTTACGTTGTGTTGCATGGTTCTCCTACTGGTTCGATAACCTTGGTCTCATAACTGAGGGAAATACCTACTGCCGTTGTGCTGCATCATCCCTTCCTCTTTGGGGAAATACCAACATAGCTTCAAGCCGCATCAGTATTTCATACTCATGCCCATGTCGAGAGGTATGAGACCTCTGACAAGTACTTTGCCTACAAGATGGAGGAGAATGACTCATCCAGTGAGCATGTACTCAGAATGTCTGGGTAATACAATCGCTTGAATCAAGTGGGAGTTAGTCTTCTAGATAAGATAGTGATTGACAGAGTTATCTAGTCACTATCACCAAGCTACTAGAACTTCGTGATGAACTATAATTTGCAAGGGGATGACGAAAACGATTCCCGAGCTCTTCGCGATGCTGAAATCAGCGAAGGTAGAAATCAAGAAAGAGCATCAAGTGTTGATGGTTGACAAGACCACTAGTTTCAAGTAAAAGGGAAAGGGAAAGAAAAGGGAACTTCAAAGAATAATGGCAAGCAAGTTGCCACTCCCGTGAAGAAGCCGAAAGCCAGACCCAAGCCTGAGACTGAGTGCTTATACTGCAAAGGAAATGGTCACTGGAAGTGGAACTGCACCAAACATTTGTTAAATAAGAAGGATGGCAAAGTGAACAAAGGTATATTTGATATACAGGTTATTGTGTACCTTACTAGTGTTCGTAGTAGCCCCTGGGTATTGATACTAGTTCAGTTGCTAAGATTAGTAACTCGAAACAGGAGCTATAGAATGAACAGAGACTAGTTAAGGGCGAGGTGACGATGTGTGTTGGAAGTGATTCCAAGGTTGATAAGATCACCATCGCACACTCCCTCTACCTTCAGGATTAGTGTTGAACCTAAATAAATGTTATTTCGTGTTTGCGTTGAGCATGAATATGATTGGACCATGTTTTGCAATATGATTATTCATTTAAGTCAGAGAATAGTTGTTGTTCTCTTTACATGAATAAAACCTTCTATGGTCATACACCCATTGTAAATGGTTTATTGAATCTGGATCATAGTGATACACACATTCATAATATTGATGCCGAAAATGCAAAGTTGATAATGATAGTGCAACATATTTGTGGCACGGCCGTTTAGGTCATATTAATGTAAAGCGCATGAAGAAACTCCATACGGATGGACTTTTGGAATCACTTGATGCTTGTGAACCATGCCTCATGAGCAAGATGACTAAGACTCCGTTCTCTGGAACAATGGAGCAAGCCACTGACTTATTGGAAATAATACATACCGATGTATGCGGTCCGATGAGTGTTGAGGCTCGCGGCATGTATCATTATTTTCTGACCTTCACAGATGATTTGAGAAGATATGGGTATATCTACTTAATGAAACACAAGTCTGAAACATTTGAAAAGTTCAAAGAATTTTAGAGTGAAGTGGAGAATCATCGTAACAAGAAAATAAAAGTTTCTACGATCTGATCGCGGAGGCGAATATTTGAGTTACGAGTTTGGCCTTCATTTAAAACAAAGTGGAATAGTTTCACAACTCACACCACCTGGAACACCACGGCGTAATGGTGTGTCCGAACATCGTAACCATACTTTATTAGATATGGTGCGATCTATGATGTCTCTTATCGATTTACCACTATCGTTTTGGGGTTATGCATTACAGACAACTGCATTCACTTTAAATAGGGCACCATCTAAGTCCGTTGAGACGATACCGTACGAACTGTGGTTTAGCAAGAAACCTAAGCTACCGTTTCTTAAAGTTTGGGGTTGCGATGCTTATGTGAAAAAGCTTCAGCCTGATAAGCTCGAACCCAAATCGGAGAAGTGTGTCTTCATAGGATACCCAAAAGAAACTGTTGGGTACACCTACTATCACACATCCGAAGGCAAGATCTTTGTTGCTAAGAATGGATCCTTTCTAGAGAAGGAGTTTCTCTCAAAAGAAGTGAGTGGGAGGAAAGTAGAACTTGATGAGGTAATTGTACCTTCTCTTGAATTGGAAAGTAGCTCATCAAAGTTCCCGTGATGCCTGCACCAACTAGTGAGGAAGCTAATGATAATGATTATGAAACTTCGGATCAAGTTACTACCGAACCTCGTAGGTCAACCAGAGCACGTTCCGCACCAGAGTGGTACGGTAATCTTGTTCTGGAAGTCATGTTACTAGACCATGACAAACCTACGAACTATGAGGAAGCGATGATGAGCCGAGACTCCGATAAATGGCTTGAGGCCATGAAATCTGAGATAAGATCCATGTATGAGAACAAAGTATGGACTTTGATTGACTTGCCCGATGATCGGCGAGCCATTGAGAATAAATGGATCTTCAAGAGAAAGACGGACGCTGATAGTAGTGTTACTATCTACAAAGCTTGAATTGTCGCAAAAGGTTTTTGACAAGTTCAAGGTGTTGACTACGATTAGATTTTCTCACTCGTATCGATGCTTAAAATCTGTCGGAATCATGTTAGCAATTGCCGCATTTTATGAAATCTGGCAAATGGATGTCAAAACTGCATTAATGGATTTATTAAAGAAGAGTTGTATATGATGCAACCAGAAGGTTTTCTCAACCCTAAAGGTGCTAACAAAGTGTGCAAGCTCCAGCGATCCATCTATGGACTGGTGCAAGCATCTCGGAGTTGGAATATATGCTTTGATGAGTTGATCAAAGCATATATTATACAGACTTGTGGTGAAGCCTGTATTTACAAGAAAGTGAGTGGGAGCACTACTGCCTTTCCGATAAGTATATGTGAATGACATATTATCTCTGTTGGAAAAGGCGGTGCCTAGGAGGCGCTTAGGCACGCCTAGGCACTAGGCAATGGCCCAACGCCTCGCCTAGGGCATAAGCAGAAGTCTAGGCACAGCAAGTAAGAAATTGTCTACCCAAGCGAGAAATCATGCCATATTGCACTGATATGCCAAAAGGGCCATATTCCAATCATAGTACCTGGTCATTTACATACTTATATGCCCTAAATTAATAGAATACACATATAATAACCACATATACAACCCCAATAGTAAAAATTATATAATCGCCTAGGCTACGCCTAGGGCGCTTAAGCAATGCCTAGGCACTAGGCGAAGGCCAACCGCCTCGCTTACGCCTACCGCTTTTTCCAACCTTGCATATTATTGATCAAAAATGATGTAGAATTTTCTGGAAAGCATAAAGGAGTGTTTGAAAGGAGTTTTTCAAAGAAAGACCTCGGTGAAGCTACTTACATATTGGGCATCAAGATCTATAAAGATAGATCAAGGTGCTTGATAAGACTTTCGATGAGTACATACCTTGATAAGATTTTGAAGGAGTTCAAAATGGATCAGTCAAAGAAGGAGTTCTTGCCCGAGTTGTAAGGTATGAAGTTGAGTAAGACTCAAAACCTGACCATGACAGAAGATAGAGAGAGAATGAAAGTCATTCCCTATGCCTCAGCCATAGGTTCTATAAAGTATGCCATGCTATATACCAGACCTGTTGTGTACCTTGCCATGAGTTTGGCAAAGGGGTACAATAGTAATCTAGGAGTAGATCACTGGACAGCGGTCAAAATTATCCTTAGAGGACTAAGGAAATATTTCTCGGTTATGGAGGTGATAAAGAGTTCATCGTAAAGAGTTACGTCAATGCAAGCTTTAACACCGATCTGGATGACTCTGAGTCTCAATCTGGATACAATTGAAAGTGGGAGCAATTAGCTAGAGTAGCTCCATGCAGAGCATTGTAGACATAGAAATTTGCAAAATACGTACGGGATCTGAATATGGCAGACCCGTTGACTAAACTTCTCTCACAAGCAAAACATGATCACACCTTAGTACTCTTTGGGTGTTAATCACATGGCGATGTGAACTAGATTATTGACTCTAGTAAACCCTTTGGGTGTTGGTCACGTGGCGATGTGAACTATGGGTGTCAATCACATGGTGATGTGAACTATTGGTGTTAAATCACATGGCGATGTAAACTAGATTATTGACTCTAGTGCAAGTGGGAGACTGAAGGAAATATGCCCTAGAGGCAATAATAAAGTTGTTATTTTATATTTCCTTATATCATGATAAATGTTTTTTATTCATGCTAACCGGAAACTTGATACATGTGTGGATACATAGACAAAACACCGTGTCCCTAGTATGCCTCTACTAGACTAGCTCGTTAATCAAAGATGGTTAAGTTTCCTGACCATAGACATGTGTTGTCATTTGATGAACAGGATCATATCATTAGGAGAATGGTGTGATGGACAAGACCCATCCGTGAGCTTAGCATAATGATCGTTAAGTTTTATTGCTATTGTTTTCTTCATGACTTATACATATTCCTCTGACTATGAGATTATGCAACTCCTGAATACCGGAGGAACACCTTGTGTGCTGTCAAACGTCAGAATGTAACTAGGTGATTATAAAGATGCTCTACAGGTGTCTCCAAAGGTGTTTGTTGGGTTGGCATAGATCAAGATTAGGATTTGTTACTCCGAGTATCAGAGAGGTATCTCTGGGGCTTCTCGGTAATGCACATCACTATAAGCCTTGCAAGCAATGTGACTAATGAGTTAGTTATGGGATGATGCATTATGGAACGAGTAAAGAGACTTGCTGGTAACGAGATTGAAGTAGGTATGATGATACCGATGATCGAATCTCGGGCAAGTAACATACCGATGACAAAGGGAATAATGTATGTTGTTATTGCGGTTTGACCGATAATGATCTTCGTAGAATATGTAGGAACTAATATGAGAATCCAGGTTCTGCTGTTGGTTATTGATCAAAGATGTGTCTCGGTCATGTCTACATAGTTCTCAAACCCGTAGGGTCCGCACGCTTAACGTTCGATGACGATTTGTATTATGAGCTATGTGTTTTGGTGACCGAAGATTGTTCAGAGTCCCGGATGAGATCACGAACATGACGAGGAGTCTCGAAATAGTCCAGAGGTAAAGACTGATATATTGGATGATAGTATTTGGACACTGGAATGGTTTCAGGACGTTTCGGATATTTATCGAAGTACAGAGGGGTTACTGGAACCCCCCCAGGGAAGTAATCGGCCTTGATGGGCCATAGGGGAGAAAGAGAGGGGACCCCGCAGGGTGGCGCGCCCCCAAGGGAGTCCGAATTGTACAAGGGGGAGGGGGCATGGCCCCCTTTCCTATTTCCCTCTGCCTCTCCTTCCCTTTTCCCCTCCGATGAGAAAGGAAAAAGAGGGGGGGGGGCGAATCCTACTAGGAGTGGAGTCCTAGTAGGACTCCTTGGCGCGCCCCCTTGGTGGCCGGCCTCCTCCTCCCCTCCTTTATATATGGGGGCAGGGGGGCACCCCAATGCACAACAGTTGTTCTCTTAGCCGTGTGCGGTGCCCCCCTCCACAATTTACTCCTCCAGTCATAGCGTCGTAGTGCTTAGGCAAAGCCCTACACGGATCACATCACCATCACCACGCCGTCGTGCTTACGAAACTCTCCCTCGACCCTCTGCTAGATCAAGAGTTCGAGGGACGTCATTGAGCTGAACGTGTGCTGAACTCAGAGGTGCCGTACGTTCGGTACTAGATCGGTTGGACCGTGAAGACATTCGTCTACATCAACCGCGTTAACCTAACGCTTCCGCTTTCGGTCTACGAGGGTACGTGGAAACACTCTCCCCCTCTCGTTGCTATGCATCTCCTAGATAGATCTTGCATGATCGTAGGAATTTTTTTTGAAATTGAATGCTACGTTCCCCAACAGCAAGATGTCTGCTTCAGCAGGTAGCATTGTCTGCTCTAAATACCTTGTTTTCACTCCAGATACTTCCATCAACGCTTCAAATGGCTAATGCACAGGAAGAGTAGTTGAATATACAAACGTTGTCAACAAATGGAACATGCAATAAAAAAAGGATAGCATGATATAATTCACATATATGATGACTAGCTAAACAGCATGGCATTGCATAATTCACATATATAATGCCTTGCAACAAGACAACATTGCATAATTCACATATATAATGTCTTGCAACAAGATGGCATTGCATAATTCACATATATGGTAATTAGACACTAAACAAGTGGCATTCACACAAAGCATGTCTAAACTAAGCAAATGACATAGTAATGCAAGACACCATATGCACGATATGAGCAACATAACCCTGCCAAGTTAGAGCATACACCTCGCGGAGGGGGGGCATAGGACTGGTCATCTGTCTCTGAATCCTCCCCTGAGGAGCTATCCGTAACCAGCGAGATATGCGCTTCGTCAGATAGCATAGTCTACTCTGAAGACCTTGTTTTCACTCCAGAATTTTCCATCACCGTGTCAGATGGCGGATGCACACGAAGAGTAGTTGAATGTACTAACATTGTTGAAAAATGTAATATGTAATGAAAAAAAGGATGGCATGATATAATTCACATATAAGATGACTGGGTAAGTAGGATGGCATTGCAAAATTCACATATATGATGCCTGTCTAAACCAGATGCGTTGCATAATTCACATATACGATAAAGAAACTAAACAGATGGCATTCACACAAAGGATGTCTAAACTAAGCAGATGACATACTTGATGTATAAAGTAAGCAATGCAAGGCACCATATGCATGATATTACCAACATCAGCATGCCAAGTTAGAGCGAAGACCTCAGGGGGTAAATAGGAGTGGTCTTCTCCTTCTGAATCCCCCTCGGAACAGTTATCTTCCTCTTGATTACAATCCGAAATGGGTGGAGGGGGCTGCCTTTACGCCCACCATGGAGCGACCTCTGCATGGAATTTTATTGCCACACAAGGCTCGTCTCTTTTGCTCTACATGTCCAGTTCCATTGTGTACAATAACTGACATGCATAGGAATAAAGCATAGTGAGATTATGTAAGTAGTGCATGCAGTCCAGAGTGATGGTAGCAACCTGTGGATAGACCCAAAACCAATGATAGCAGGCAGATAATGGCTTCAGTTAAAAAATACAAATAATGTCTTCTTTACTGTTTGTTTCCCACCCAACATGAAACTCATAGTAGACACCAGAGATTAACCAAATAGTAGATAGATACTATTGATTGCGGCCCCGATATATACCCCACAACCATTTAAAAACTCAAGTTTGAGCATTAGTTTGGAGCTGACTCAGAGTCTAATCGGTGAACATGATGATAAAGTAGCATGTAATATTAAGCGATGCATAACGTAAGCAGAATCGAAAGAGTGCGGCCTCTCTTGCGGACCCGTGTAATCCTCGAGGCCATCTGCTTGCTTGATGATGGTAATGCAGTTCTCATGGCTGCCAGCAGCGGGGAAGAAGATCTGAGGCGGCGAAAGACAGTCTGGAGGCCAGATCCTTGCTGTGGTGGACCTTTCTGTCGTTGGAGTAGCTGAGCTGGGGTGAACAACGGTGCAGCAGGTGTGGGACAAACCACACAAGGTTTTCTTTGACAACTATCTGTAAGAGAAGTAATTCTGTAAGGGCTCATTTGAATTGGAGGATTCTAACAACGCAGGGATAGGAAATACACAGTAATAGGATAGGAATGCATGTGCAAAACAGAGAATTTAAATACACATAATTTCTGCCAATCTGGGTGTTTGGTTCACAAGAATTGGAAGATCATAGGATGCAAAGAAGCACAGTGAGATTAAGTCAAACCACAAGAAAATGTACGGTTATAATGCTATAATGCTACTATCTCTTAGTCTTGTGCTTCATGAATAGTAATTTGAAAAGGAGGATAAGTGGATATTAAAATTCCTACGGTTTTTCTTTCAAGGAGACACTAAAGGAACAAATCCTACAGTTTTCCATTGATCCATTCCTTTGAACCAAATGCATGAATAGTAGTACCATAGGAAACTTTCCAATTCCTATGTTTTTCCTTCACTTTTCCTTTCAAGCACTGGCGATTCTAGTAGGCAGGCTTGAGCAGGGAAAAGCCTACACTCAAAAATTTGTTTTTGTGCTACTTCTATTACTTTGGACCCAGGCCACTGCCAAACTTGCTCAACTGCCATGCCCATTTACAAATGCACAACTCAAACAATTAGAGATAAATAATGATGGCATTCAAGAGAGTCCATCACAGATAGCTAAGTTGCCTGGTACCTCACTGCTTGTCATATAGTAGGAGAACCTAATCGTATTTCTGAAGGAAATATGCCCTAGAGGCAATGATAAAGTTGTTATTTATACTTCCTTATGTCATGATACATGTTTATTATTCATGCTAGAATTGTATTAACCGGAAACTTGATACATGTGTGAATACATAGACAAAACAAAGTGTCCCTACTATGCCTCTACTTGACTAGCTCGTTAATCAATGATGGTTAAGTTTCCTGACCATAGACATGTGTTGTCATTTGCTGAACGGGACCACATCATTAGGAGAATGATCTGATGGACAAGACCCATCCGTTAGCTCAGCATAATGATCGTTAAGTTTTATTGCTATTGCTTTCTTCATGACTTATACATATTCCTTTGACTATCAAACGTCACAACGTAACTGGGTGATTATAAAGATGCTCTATAGGTGTCTCCGAAGGTGTTTGTTGGGTTGGCATTGATCGAGATTAGGATTTGTCACTCCGAGTATCGGAGAGGTATCTCTGGGCCCTCTCGGTAATGCACATCACGATAAGCCTTGCAAGCAATGTGACTAATGAGTTAGTTACGGGATGATGCATTACGGAACGAGTAAAGAGACTTTCCAGTAACAAGATTGAACTAGGTATGTGATACGTCTCCAACGTATCTATAATTTTTTATTGTTCCATGCTATATTATATTCTGTTTTGGATGATTAATGGGATTTATTATACACTTTCATATTATTTTTGGGACTAACCTATTAACCGGAGGCCCAGCCCAAATTGCTGTTTTTTGCCTATTTCAGTGTTTCGCAGAAAAAGAATATCAAACGAAGTCCAAACGGAATGAAACCTTCGGGAACGTGATTTTTGGAACAAACGTGATCCAGAGGACTTGGAGTGGACGTCAAGCAACAGACGAGGAAGCCACGCTGTAGGGGGTGCGCCTTCCCCCTGGGCGCACCCTCCACCCTCGTGGGCCCCTCGTGGCTCCACCGACCTACTTCTTCCTCCTATATATACCTACGTACCCCCAAACCATCAGAAGCGACCACGAAAACCTAATTCCACCGCCACAACCTTCTGTACCCGTGAGATCCCATCTTGGGGCCTTTTCCGGCGTCCTGACAGAGGGGGCATTGATCACGGAGGGCTTCTACATCAACACCATAGCCTCTCCGATGATGTGTGAGTAGTTTACCTCAGACCTTCGGGTCCATAGTTATTAGCTAGACGGCTTCTTCTCTCTCCTTGGATCTCAATACAAAGTTCTCCTCATTTCTCTTGGCGATCTATTTGATGTAACTCTTCTTTTTGCGGTGTGTTTGTCGACATCCGATGAATTGTGGGTTTCTGAATTCTTTTATGTATGATTGGTTATCTTTGCAAGTCTCTTCGAATTATCAGTTTGGTTTGGCCTACTAGATTGATCTTTCTTGTAATGGGAGAAGTGCTTAGCTTTGGGTTCAATCTTGCGGTGTCCTTTCCCAGTGACAGCAGGGGCAGCAAGGCACGTATTGTATTGTTGCCATCGAGGATAAAAAGATGGGGTTTATCTCATATTGCATGAGTTTATCCCTCTACATCA
The DNA here is from genome assembly GCF_018294505.1 of Triticum aestivum. Lineage (NCBI taxonomy): Eukaryota > Viridiplantae > Streptophyta > Magnoliopsida > Poales > Poaceae > Triticum > Triticum aestivum. Next base: position 263,667,584 of record NC_057814.1, on the reverse strand, counting down.
TGTCATCTTGCTTAAAGCATTACTCTGTTCTGATGAACTTAATACTCTAGATGCATGCTGGATAGCGGTCGATGTGTGGAGTAATAGTAGTAGATGCAGAATCGTTTCGGTCTACTTGTCACAGACGTGATGCCTATATACATGATCATACCTAGATATTCTCATAACTATGCTCAATTCTATCAACTGCTCGACAGTAATTTGTTTACCCACCGTAATATTTATGCTATCTTGAGAGAAGCCACTAGTGAAACCTATGGCCCCCGGGTCTATTTTCCATCATATTAATCTCCCGTCAACAAGCTATTTCTATTACCGTTTATTTTGCTATCTTTACTTTTACTCTTTATCGTAAAAATACCAAAAATATTATCTTATCATCTCTATCAGATCTCACTCTCGTAAGTGACCGTGAAGGGATTGACAACCCCTTTATCGCGTTGGTTCCGAGGTTCTTATTTGTTTGTGTAGGTGCGTGGGACTCACTCATGGTCTCCTACTGGATTGATACCTTGGTTCTCAAAAACTGAGGGAAATACTTACGCTACTTTACTGCATCACCCTTTCCTCTTCAAGGGAAAACCAACGCAGTGCTCAAGAGGTAGCAAGAAGGATTTCTGGCGCCGTTGCCGGGGAGTCTACGCACAAGTCAAGACATACCAAGTACCCATCACAAACTCTTATCCCTCGCAGTACATTATTTGCCATTTGCCTCTCGTTTTCCTCTCCCCCACTTCACCTTTGCTGTTTTATTCTCCCTTTTTCTGTTCTTCTTTTCGTTTGCCTTGATGTCTTACTTGGCTCGTTTGCTCGTTTGGTTGGAATAATTGTGTATTTATTGCTAAACAGAGAACCTAAGATCTATGGCTCCTCATTCGCTGGCCAATCTTTTTAAGAGATCCAAATATGATGAACCAATTCCTAGTGATTTGGGTGCACTAGATTATCTTTATAAGGTGTTGCTTGAAATCCGTGAATCTGAAAATTGTGATGAACTGCTTTATGAAGTGATTCACGATAGATCTTTGAATAAAAAGCATGATTGCAATGATGTTATTATAAATTCTATTAGTGTCAATTGTGTTAATGATATGCAAAACCCTAAGCTTGGGGATGCTAGTTTTGCTATGTCTACTACTTGTTGCAATGATCATGATTGGGGTGATTCTTCTTATGATCTTGAAAATTTATTTGAGCCCCATGATGAATATGAGATTGATAATAATGTGCAATAATATTGAAAGTGGGTTTGGAAGAGTGTCGACTTTAGATCCCACATATTTGGAGAATGTTCAATCTTATGATTTTTTTGATAAAAGTGGGTTTGGAGAGGTCATGACTTTAGTTCATGTTAATCCCACTACTTTGGAAGAGTGTCAAATTTGCATGCATGTGGATCGTGTTGAGAATATGTTATGTGATAGCTATATTGTTGAATTTGATTATGATCCTACATGTAATTATTATGAGATAGGAAAATATGGTTGTAGAAATTTTCATGTTACTAAATTACCTCTCGTTATGTTGAGATTGCTATTGTTTCTTTCCGCTTCCTTGCATATGCTAGATTTTACTTGCCTTGATAATTTGTTTGCCTATAAGATGCCTATGCATAGGAAGTATGTTAGACTTAAATATGTTTGTCACATGTTTCATGATGCTCTCTTTGCGCTTCAATTCTTGTCTTTCATGTGAGCATCATTAAAATTATCAATGCCTAGCTAAAAGGCTTTAAAGAAAAGCGCTTGTTGGGAGACAACCCAATATTTTCCCTTGCTGTTATTAAATAAATCTATTATGTAGCTTCTGGTTAGATGTGCTTTTATGTTTTAATTAGTGTTTGTACCAAGTGAAACCTATAGGATCTTCTTGGATGATAGTTATTTGATCTTGCTGAAAATTCCAGAAACTTTCTGTTCACAAAAACAATTGTTAAAAATCAACAGAACGTGATAAAATACTGATTCCAATTGCAGTAGATCAATAAACAAATTATCCAGGTCTTCCTATTTTGGTAGATTTTTCCGAGTTCCATAAGTTTGCTTTTGTTACAGATTACTACAGACTGTTCTGTTTTTGACAGATTCTGTTTTTTGTGTGTTGTTTGCTTATTTTGATGAATCTATGGCTAGTAAAATAGTTTATAAACCATAGATAAGTTGGAATACAGTAGGTTTAACACAAATATAAATAAAGAATGAGTTCAATACAGTACCTTTAAGTGGTGTTTTGTTTTCTTTCTCTAACGGAGCTCACGAGATTTTCTGTTAAGTTTTGTGTTGTGAAGTTTTCAAGTTTTGGGTAAAGATTTGATGGATTATGGAACAAGGAGTGGCAAGAGCCTAAGCTTGGGGATGCCCAAGGCACCCCAAGGTAAATTTAAGGACACCAAAAAGCCAAAGCTTGGGGATGCCCCGGAAGGCATCCCCTCTTTCGTCTTCGTCCATCAGTAACTTTACTTGGAGCTATATTTTTATTCACCACATGATAAGTGTTTTGCTTGGAGCGTCTTGTTTGATTTGAGTCTTTGCTTTTTAGTTTACCACAATCATCCTTGCTGTACACACCTTTTTAGAGAGACACACATGATTCGGAATTTATTAGAATACTCTATGTGCTTCACTTATATCTTTTGAGCTATATAGTTTTTGCTCTAGTGCTTCACTTATATCTTTTAGAGCACGGTGGTGGTTTTTGTTTTATAGAAACTATTGTTCTCTCATGCTTCACTTATATCATTTTGAGAGTCCTACAAAACAGCATGGTAATTTGCTTAAATTGGGAAATTAGTCCTAATGTGAAAGGCATCCAAGATTAGTAAAAACTTTCTTATAAGTGCATTGAATACTAAGAAAAGTTTGATGCATGATGATTGTTTTGAGATATGGAGGTAGTGATATTAAAGTTGTGCTAGTTGAGTAGTTGTGAATTTAAAAAATACTTGCGTTGAAGTTTGCAAGTCCCGTAGCATGCATGTATGGTAAACATTGTGTAACAAATTTGAAACATGAGGTGTTCTTTGATTGTCCTCCTTATGAGTGGTGGTCGGGGACGAGCGATGGTCTTTTCCTACCAATCTATCCCCCTAGGAGCATGCGCGTAGTGCTTGGTTTTTGATGACTTGTAGATTTTTGCAATAAGTATGTGAGTTCTTTATGACTAATGTTGAGTCCATGGATTATACGCACTCTCACCCTTCCATCATTGCTAGCCTCTTCGGTACCGTGCATTGCCCTTTCTCACCTTGAGAGTTGGTGCAAACTTCGCCGGTGCATCCAAACCCCGTGATACGACACGCTCTATCACACATAAACCTCCTTATATCTTCCTCAAAACAGCCACCATACCTACCTATTATGGCATTTCCATAGCCATTCCGAGATATATTGCATGCAACTTTCCACCGTTCCGTTTATCATGACACGTTTCATCATTGTCATAATGCCTTGCATGATCATGTAGTTGACATCGTATTTGTGGCAAAGCCACCGTTCATAATTTTTCCTACATGTCACTTTTGATTCATTGCCCATCCCGGTACACCGCCGGAGGCATTCATATAGAGTCATACTTTGTTCTAGTATCGAGTTGTAATCATTGAGTTGTAAATAAATAGAAGTGTGATGATCATCATTCATAGAGCATTGTCCAAAAAAAGAGAAAGGCCAAATAAAAAAAAGAAAGGCCCAAGAAAATATATAAAAGAATAAAAAGGGGCAATGCTACTATCCTTTTTCCATACTTGTGCTTCAAAGTAGCACCATGATCTTTTTGATAGAGAGTCTCTTGTTTTGTCACTTCCATATACTAGTGGGAATTTTTCATTATAGAACTTGGCTTGTATATTCCAACAATGGGCTTCCTCAAATGCCCTAGGTCTTCGTGAGCAAGCAAGTTGGATGCACACCCACTTAGTTTCTTTTGTTGAGCTTTCATGCATTTATAGCTCTAGTGCATCCGTTGCATGGCAATCCCTACTCCTTGCATTGACATCAATCGATGGGCATCTCCCTAGCTCGTTGATTAGCCGCGTCAATGTGAGACTTTCTCCTTTTTTGTCTTCTCCACATAACCCCCATCATCATATTCTAGTCCACCCATAGTGCTATATCCATGGCTCACGCCCATATATTGCCTGAAAGTTGAAAAAAGTTTGAGATTACTAAAGTATGAAACAATTGCTTGGCTTGTCATCGGGGTTGTGCATGATGAGAACATTCTTGTGTGACGAAAATGGAGCATGACCAAACTATATTATTGGCCATGTTATTTTGAGAAGACATAATTGCTTAGTTAGTATGCTTGAAGTATTATTACTTTTATGTCAATATTAAACTTTTATCTTGAATCTTTCGGTTCTGAATATTCATACCATAAATAATAGAATTACATTGAAAATTATGCTAAGTAGCATTCCACATCAAAAATTCTGTTTTTATCATTTACTTACTCGAGGACGAGCAGGAATTAAGCTTGGGGATGCTTGATACGTCTCCAACGTATCTATAATTTTTTATTGTTCCATGCTATATTATATTCTGGTTTGGATGATTAATTGGCTTTATTATACACTTATATATTATTTTTGGGACTAACCTATTAACCGGAGGCCCAGCCCAAATTGCTGTTTTTTGCCTATTTCAGTGTTTCGCAGAAAAAGAATATCAAACGAAATCCAAACGGAATGAAACCTTCGGGAACGTGATTTTCGGAACAAACGTGATCAAGAGGACTTGGAGTGGACGGCAAGCAACAGACGAGGAAGCCACGAGGTAGGGGGGCGCGCCTACCACCTTGGGCGCGCCCTCCTCCCTCATGGGCCCCTCGTGGCTCCACCGACCTACTTCTTCCTCCTATATATACCTACGTACCCCGAAACCATCAGAAGCGACCACGAAAACCTAATTCCACCACCGCAACCTTTTGTACCCGTGAGATCCCACCTTGGGGCCTTTTCCGGCGTCCTACCGGAGGGGGCATTGATCACGGAGGGCTTCTACATCAACACCATAGCCTCTCCGATGATGTGTGAGTAGTTTACCTCAGACCTTCGGGTCCATAGTTATTAGCTAGATGGCTTCTTCTCTCTCTTTGGATCTCAATACAAAGTTCTCCTTGTTTCTCTTGGCGATCTATTTGATGTAACTCTTCTTTTTGCGGTGTGTTTGTCGAGATCCGATGAATTGTGGGTTTATGATCAAGATTATCTATGAACAATATTTGAATCTCCTCTGAATTCTTTTATGTATGATTGGTTATCTTTGCAAGTCTCTTCGAATTATCAGTTTGGTTTGGCCTACTAGATTGATCTTTCTTGCAATGGGAGAAGTGCTTAGCTTTGGGTTCAATCTTGCGGTGTCCTTTCCCAGTGACAGCAGGGGCAGCAAGGCACATATTGTATTGTTGCCATCGAGGATAAAAAGATGGGGTTTATATCATATTGCATGAGTTTATCCCTCTACATCATGTCATCTTGCTTAAAGCGTTACTCTGTTATTATGAACTTAATACTCTAGATGCATGCTAGATAGCGGTCGATGTGTGGAGTAATAGTAGTAGATGCAGAATCGTTTCGGTCTACCTGTCACGGACGTGATGCCTATATACATGATCATACCTAGATATTCTCATAACTATGCTCAATTCTATCAATTGCTCGACAGTAATTTGTTTACCCACCGTAATATTTATGCTATCTTGAGAGAAGCCACTAGTGAAACCTATGGCCCCCGGGTCTATTTTCCATCATATTATCCCCCGTCAACAAGCTATTTCTATTACCGTTTAATTTGCTTTCTTTAGTTTTACTCATTATCATAAAAATACCAAAAATATTATCTTATCATCTCTATCAGATCTCACTCTCGTAACTGACCGTGAAGGGATTGACAACCCCTTTATCGCGTTGGTTGTGAGGTTCTTATTTTTTGTGTAGGTGCGTGGGACTCGCGCGTGGTCTCCTACTGGATTGATACCTTGGTTCTCAAAAACTGAGGGAAATACTTACGCTACTTTACTGCATCACTCTTTCCTCTTCAAAGGAAAACCAACACAGTGCTCAAGAGGTAGCAGTATGAAGATACCGACGATCGAATCTCGGGCAAGTAACATATTGATGACAAAGGGAATGACGTATGTTGTCATTGCGGTCTGTCCGATAAAGATCTTCGTAGAATATGTAGGAACCAATATGAGCATCCAGGTTCCGCTGTTGGTTATTGACCGGTGATGTGTCTCGGTCATGTCTACACAGTTCTCGAACCCATAGGGTCCGCACGCTTAACATTCGATGACGATTTGTATTATGAGTTATGTGTTTTGGTGAATGAAGATTGTTCGGAGTCCCGGATGAGATCACGGACATGACGAGGAGTCTCGAAATGGTCGAGATGTAAAGATTGATATATTGGACGATGGTATTCGGACACCGAAATGATTTCGGAGTGGTTCGAGTATTTTTCGGAGTACCGAGGGGTTACCGGAACCCCTGGGGAAAGTAATGGGCCTTATGGGCCATAGGGGAGAGAGGAGGCAGCCCACAAGGGGTGGCCGCGCCACCCCCCATGGTAGTCCGAATTGGACAAAGGGAGGCACCCCCTTTCCTTCTCCTGCTCCCTCTCCCTTCCCCTTTCCCCCTCCGTAAGAAAGGAAGGGGCCGAATAGGACTTGGAGTCCTATTCGGTTTCCCCCCATGGCGCGCCCCCTAGGCCGGCGGCCTCGTCCCCTCCTCCTTTATATACGGGGGAAGGGGTCCACCCCAAAGCACATCAATTGTTCTTAGCCGTGTGCGGTGCCCCCCTCCACAGTTTACTCCTCCGGTCATATCGTTGTAGTGCTTAGGCGAAGCCCTGCGCGGATCACATCACCATCACCGTCACCACGCCGTCGTGCTGACAAAACTCTCCCTCGACACTTTGCTGGATCAAGAGTTCGAGGGACGTCATCGAGCTGAACGTGTGCTGAACTCGGAGGTGGCGTACGTTCGGTACTTGATCGGTTGGATCGCGAAGGCGTTCGACTACATCAACCACGTTAACCTAATGCTTCCGCTTTTGGTCTACGAGGGTACGTGGACACACTCTCCCCCTCTCGTTGCTATGCATCTCCTAGATAGATCTTGCGTGATCGTAGGAATTTTTTTGAAATTGCATGCTACGTTCCCCAACAGTGGCATCCGAGCCAGGTCTATGCGTAGATGATATGCACGAGTAGAACACAAAGAGTTGTGGGCGATCATAGTCATACTGCTTACCACCAACGTCTTATTTTGATTCAGTAGTATTGTTGGATGAAGCAGCCCGGACCAGCTTTACATGATCACGTTCATGAGACCGGTTCCACCGATAGACGTGCAACTTGTTTTGCATAAAGGTGGCTGGCGGGTGTCTGTTTCTCCAACTTTAGTGGAATCGAATTTGACTACGGCCGGTCCTTGTTGAAGGTTAAAACATCACACTTGACGAAAAATCGTTGTGGTTTTGATGCGTAGGTAAGAACGGTTCTTACTAGAAGCCCGTAGCAGCCACGTAAAACTTGCAACAACAAAGTAGAGGATGTCTAACTTGTTTTTGCAGGGCATGTTGTGATGTGATATGGTCAAGACATGATGAGATATACATTGTTGTATGAGATCATCATGTTTTGTAAAAGTTATCGGCAACTGGCATGAGCCTTATGGTTGTCACTTTATTGTATCAAATGCAATCGCCATGTAATTGCTTTACTTTATCACTATGCGTTAGCAATAGTCTTTGAAGCAATAGTTGGCAAGACGACAACGACGCTACGATGGAGATCAAGGTTTCAAGCTGGTGACGATGGAGATCATGACGGTGCTTTGGAGATGGAGATCAAAGGCACAAGATGATGATGGCCATATCATGTCCCATATTTTGATTGCATGTCATGTTTATCTTTTTATGCATCTTATTTTGCTTAGTACGTCGGTAGCATCATAAGATGATCCCTCACTAAATTTCAAGGTATAGTGTTCTCCCTGAGTATGCACCGTTGTGACAGTTCGTCGTGCCGAGACACCACGTGATGATCGGGTGTGATAAGCTCTACGTTCGCATACAATGGGTGCAAGACAGTTTTGCACGTGCAGAATACTCAGGTTAAAATTGACGAGCCTAGCATGTACAGACATGGCCTCGGAACATTGAGACCGAAAGATCGAACATGAATCATATAGTAGATATGATCAACATAGAGATGTTCACCATTGAAAACTACTCCATCTTAGGTGATGATCAGACATGGTTTAGTTGATATGGATCACGTGATCATTTAGATGACTCGAGGGATGTCTATCTAAGTGGGAGTTCTTAAGTAATATGATTAACTGAACTTAAATTTATCATGAACTTAGTCCTGATAGTTTTTGCATATCTGTGTTGTAGATCAATGGCCCGTGCTACCGTTCCCTTCAATTTTAATGCGTTCCTAGAGAAATCTAAGTTGAAAGATGATGGTTGCAACTACACGGACTGGGTCCGTAACTTTAGGATTATCCTCATTGCTGCACAGAAGAATTACGTCCTTGATGCACCGCTAGGTGCAAGGACCGCTGCAGGAGCAACTCCGGACTTTATGAACGTCTGGCAGACTAACTCTGATGACTACTCGATAGTTCAGTGTGCCATGCTTTGCAGCTTAGAACCGGGACTTCGAAGACGTTTTGAACGTCATGGAGCACATGAGATGTTCCAGGAGTTGAAGTTAATATTTCAAGAAAATTCCCAAGTTGAGAGATATGAAGTCTCCAACAAGTTCTATAGCTGCAAGATGGAGGAGAATAGTTCTATCAGTGAACACATACTCATAATGTCTGGGTACCATAACCACTTGACCTAGCTAGGAGTTAATCTTCCTGATGATAGTGCCATTGACAGAGTTCTTCAATCACTACCACCAAGCTATAAAGGCTTCGCGATGAACTATAATATGCAAGGGATGAACAAGACAATTCCAGAGCTCTTCGCAATGCTCAAGGCTGCGGAGGTAGAAATCAAGAAGGAGCATCAAGTGTTGATGGTTAACACGACCACTAGTTTCAAGAAAAAGGGCAAAGGGAAGAAGGGGAACTTCAAGAAGAATAGCAAGCAAGTTGCTGCTCCCGGGAAGAAGCCCAAGTCTGGACCTAAGCCTGAAACTGAGTGCTTCTACTGCAAAGGGACTGGTCACTGGAAGCGGAACTGCCCCAAGTATTTGGCGGATAAGAAGGATGGCAAAGTGAAAGGTATATTTGATATACATGTTATTGATGTGTACCTTACTAAAGCTCGTAGTAGCGCCTGGGTATTTGATACTGGTTCTGTTTCTCATATTTGCAACTCGAAACAGGGGCTACAGATTAAACAAAGATTGGCCAAGGACGAGGTGAGAATGCACGTCAGAAATGGTTCCTAGGTCGATGTGATCGCCGTCGGCACGCTACCTCTACATCTACCTTCGGGATTAGTTTTAGACCTGAATAATTGTTATTTGGTGCTAGTGCTGAGCATGAACATTATATCTGGATCTTATCTGATGCGAGACAGTTATTCATTTAAATCAGAGAATAATGGTGAGTAATATCTTTTATGGTCATGCACCCTTGATGAGTGGTCTATTTTTGCTGAATCTCGATCGTAGTGACACACATATTCATAATATTGATGCCAAAAGATGCAAAGTTAATAATGATAGTGCAACTTATTTGTGGCACTGCCGTTTAGGTCATATTGGTGTAAAGCGCATGAAGAAACTCCATGCAGATGGGCTTTTGGAATCACTTGATTATGAATCACTTGATGCTTGCGAACCATGCTTCATGTGCAAGATGAATAAGACTTCGTTCTCCGGAACAATAGAGCGAGCCACTGACTTCACTACAAAAAAAGACACATCCGTGACATTTTGGGCCGAACGAATTTTTTCCTGTCATACTTATATGACAAAAGAGTACTGTACGATAATTGTGACAAAACTCGGTATCATCATAGATGTGGTGGGGTCCTACTTCTATGACAAAAAATCATGACAGAAAATGGGCTTTTCGTCCTAGGCGGGCTGGAGACGCAACTGCATGAAATTCTTTGGGCCGTCCATGACAGAAAAAACCGTGGTAGAAGCGAGGGCGAGGAAAATATCGGGGAGTTCCCGGTTACGGTGGGTGGTCGGGGGCCGAGCGATGCGCGTTTCTCTCGTACGTACGCGTGTGTGTGCGAGGCGTTGGGCTCTAACTGAACCCGAGCGATTGCACTGCAGGCTCTAACTGAACCCGAGCGATTGCACTGCACGCTACGCGTTATTGAACCTGAGCGATCGATCGATCCCTTGCTTTTAACTGAACCCGAGTGTGATTCCTTCGCTACTGCTGCTAACTGAAGCCAATCGAACACTGTTGCCTCCTTCCCTGGATGAACAGTGAGTGTTCTTGAGGGGGTTTGGATGAACAGTTCCCGGTGGGGGGTTGGATGAACAGGACCCCGTGGTAGTAGAGGTCGTTGCTGCTGGATGAACAGTACCCCGATTGATCGAGCCGGTGGAGGAGCGCGCGGTGGAGGCTGGATGAACAGGAGCCCATGGATGAACAGTCGCAGGTGGAGGCTGGAGGAGGTCGATGGTGGATGAACAGTAGCCCGTGGAGGCTGGAGGAGGTCGACGATGGAGGTGAACAGTATCCCATGGAGTCCCATTTTGCGGTACGCCACACCCCTCCCGATGAACAGGACCCCCGTTTCGACCGTTGCGCTCCAACACAAGTCCGTTTCCTCTGTTTTGTGGTACACCACACCCATCCCGATCAACAGGACCCCGTTTCCACTGTTGGAGGTTCGTTTCCTCCGTTTTGCGGTACACAAGACCCCTCCCGATGAACAGGATCCTATTTCGACCGTGGCCGGCCGAAACACAAGGCCGTTTCCTCCGTTCTGCGGTACGCCAAGCCTCGTTTCCATCGGCTATTCCATCCAAGCCGGTTGGCTCTCGATGAACAGCACGCATTCCGTTGCCTCCCGATGAACATGACGCATTCCGTTGCCTCCCCATGAACACAAGACGACGCAGTTTCTCTGTTCTGACCCAGCCATGTACACGAGCCCTGGCCGTACGTATGCGCGAGTAGGCGTTCGAGACCCCGCCTGTATGTGCGTACGTGGTCGTATTTTCTTTCTTGCACCCTGGCCGCTGTACGTACGTGTACATGCTACATGCGTGCCTCTACTACGACACGTGCGCGCCTCTACTACGACACATGCGCGCCTCCACATCGACCAGTATGTACATACACGTTCGCGACTAGAATGACAATGCTACGTACGCTTCGACCAGGTGGGTCCCGACTGTCAAGCACTTCCTTGCGTGCGAAGATGTAGCTGGTGGGTCCCAGCAGTCAGGGGCGAATCAGTTTTTTTCCCGTAATATGGACGCACTTCCTTGCATGCGAAGATGTAGCTGGTGGGTCCCAGCAGTCAGGGGGAAACATTTTTTTCGTGAAATACGGTGGCCCGTCTGGTGGATCCCTGCTGTCAGGTGGAGGAATAATTATTTTGTGCGTAACAAGGAGGCACTTCCTTGATGCGGCCGTGGACCCAGCTGTCAGCCTCTCCACATACAGTACTCTTCCGATGAAAGTCGTTCCTTGACCATGTTGACCACGCCGCGCCGAGAGCACCAGGGCGGCGGACGACGGCGAGGCCTAGGAAGGGAACGACGCGGAGCCGGGGAAGACGCGACAATGGAAGCCCACGTGGAGAGGAGTGCGAGGGTTCACTGGTTCGGCTGCGGTGTGAGGCTGCCGTTGCCGCAGGGCCTAGCCAGCGGTGGGAGTAGTAGGGGGCAGTGAGGCCTCCGTGGCAGCACAGCCGGCCACGGGAGGCAGGAGCAGGCGGCACGACCGATGCTGCTCTGGGCGGCTGGAGCAAGAAGACCAGAGGTTGAAGAGGCACTACGGCTGTTGGATGGACATCGTACGGTCACTGGAGCTAGAATCGTTCATATTGACTAAGTTGACAAAGCCCTCCGTCCCCGTCAACTTAGTAGGCCCACAAGTCAGCCTCACACTATGGTGGGTCCCAGCTAGCAGGGGGAATATTCATTTTTTTGTGCGTAATAAGGAGGCACTTCCTTGCGTGCGAAGATATAGCTTGCGCGTCCGAGCTGTCAGCGGGGGGAACATTTTGTTTACGAAATACAGAGGCCCTTCCGGTGGGTCCTAGCTATCAGGTGGAGGAATCATTATTTTGCGTGTAATAAGGAGGCATTTCCCTGTGTGGGCCCCTACTGTCAGCCTCTTCCAATGGCTGTTGTATGTTGACCATGTTGACCTCGCCACGCCGAGAGCACAAACGCGGTGGACGAGGGCGAGGCCCAGGAAGGGAACGACCCGGAGCCGGCGAAGCCACCACAGTGGATGCCCATGCTGAGGGGAGTACGAGCGCTGAGTGGTCGGCTGTGGGGTGAGGCTGACGTCGTCGGAAAATAACAGGATGTGCGGGTGGGTAGAGGGATGGCCTGGCGGCAGCACAACCAGCCACGAGAGGAGGGAGTAGGCAGTCCCGCCGACGCTGGTTTGGGCGGCTGGAGCAGGAAGATCAGAGATAGAAGAAGCACGGCGGCCGTTGGATGGACATCCAACAATCACTGCTCTGTGTTCACTAAGTTGACAAAGCCTTGCGTACGCGTCAAAAAAAATTAGGACAACGTCATCGTCAACCTAGTAGGCCCAGAAGTTAGCCTCTAAATATGTGGAAAACAGCATACAACCCATTTGCCATTATCTTCAATAATTTACAACCCATTTGCTAATTCTTAAGGATATTTGAAGCCCATATTCTTTTTATTAGCATTACAGACCATATATTCTGGGCACTGCTAAAAAATTCAACAAAATTTTGCATATTTCGGTGGGGTCCGAACTCTTTTAATCACGAAATTTCGAGTCATGTTAAAAATAATTTTTAAAAAATTATATCAAAGTAAAATTCAAAAAAGAATTCTCCACAGAAAAAATGAATGAAATTTAAAATCTTAACTAGCAAGATGCCCATGCGTTGCACGGAACATGAAGATGCATTTGTATGAGTAGTTTATCTTGTGGGATAAAAGATGATATTTTAATGTAATTGCCAGTTGGCTTTGGTTTTTATAAGAGTAGAGAGTAGAGAAATCTAGAAAAAATGATATTTTAATGTAATTGCCGGTTGGCTTTGGTTTAAAAATTTATAGCCCATTTCTTACAACTTATAGCCCATTTTCTGGGGAAGCCCATTTCTTACTACTTACATCCCTCCTCGTCTTAAAAGATTTGCAGCCCAGCAGGGCTGAGAAAAGCAAGTAGGCCTCGGTTTTGGTATTCTCCACAAAAAAAGAACTGGGCTAGCCATTTTCAGAAAGAAAAAAGATATCAACTGGGCTCGTCACGTGCTTAAATAAAAGCGTAAGCGTGGGCTAGACGGGCCACAGCCCCCGCACAACGCGCAGTTGAGCTCCGTCTCTGAAACTAAAAAACAACTGGGCGAGCTGCTGGCTCCTTGGTGTTATCCGCTCGTTGTGTAATTTTCTCATTTATTGACTACATTGACAATGGCGTGGGACCTAGTTGTCAAACAATTAGGAGGAAGTATTTTTTTGGCTTGTAATAACAAGGCACCTGCTTGCATAATGCAATGACCCTGGTGGGTCCCTACTGTCAGCCTCTCCACGTATAGTCATCTCCTGATTCCTCTTGGTTGTTGACCATGTTTTTTTTGCGGGGAGGTTGTTGGCCATGTTGACAACGCCAGACGGCGGTGGGCACAGCGAGCGAACCAAGGCGGAGAACGACGGCAAGGGCTCGGACGGGAACAAACAGCAGCCGTGGAAGATGCGGCAGTGTAGTGGCAGGTGGAGGGGAGTACGAGGGCAACAACATGCAACTCAAGCTTACAAACAGAAAAAAGCCCAAGGATTAATTATTCATCAGATTTTTAGAGAAAACCCAAATTGAACATGGCAGTAACATCTAACCCAACCACTCTCTTTTGCAGTCACAAACAAATGGATCGGTCTGATCCATAAAATCAACATCTTGTGCAAAAAAATTATTTCAGGATGACTACAACTTGTTGTAAATAGAAGCCGAGCACGTTTAGAAGCCCATTTGTCCACCTGAAACTTATTTTTTTGCTCTTCAACGTGTCCGTCAGTGAGAAATCTCTTGCGGTAAAACTTAAGACTCAGGGACAATAGTAACCTCGCATTCAACAGGAAGAATGTGACAAAGCTTCTGTTTGCCTGGTTGGATGCATATCCTTCCATCGTTATTGTCCTCAAACGAATGTCATGAGAACTGAGAAAATCCTGGTGCTTATTACGCCACCAATTGGTTATACGTTTTTGTCCATGTACTTGCATTACCTAAGTAGACATGAAGATTTGGAAACAGTTGAGGTCTGAAAAAAGAGTATGTCAAAAGAGCAACAGCTGAACGGTTAATTCTAGTATAATATATACAGTCTTTCAATGTGCATGAAATCATCACCTCCATATATAAATTCTCCAGAGACCGAAAGCATCGCAGTAAGCCAATAATTATGTTCAGATCATAACTATACATTCTGATATATAAGATCTTGACAGAATCCAGCAGCATTGATAGACTATCCATGGACGAACTCTTCATTGAGCATATAACATAATATTAGTACCCAAAGAGTACTCCAAGATGATATAAAACGTATGCGCACGAATGAAAAATGCAGCTTATGATTACAAATGTGTAGATGATAATATATGGTACCTCAAAAAGTGAGGAGCCAAACACCAACTTCTTGTGACCATTAAACGGATCACAAATTACACCCAAGGTCTCCAGTTTGGGCGCAGAGACGACAGTTATTTGCGAAGGTCTATAACAATTATTTAGGAGCAACCTTTCAAGTGAAGGGGCATCTTCGATGATGAGCTGGTGTCCTTCAAAACAAATTCCAATGCTTTTAAGGTGAGGCGACTTTATTTGGAGACAACTGATAGGGATTTATATTCCCAAAACAATCAGCAAGCGCTCCAGGGCAGGGCAATTGGAGTGGATGATGCTGTGCAGTGAGGCCTCCGACAGATAAACCACCACAAGCGAAAGTTTTTTTAGAAGTGGGAGTCGAAGCATTTGTACCAGATCGTCTGGTAGATGGCACCGGGCAAAGGTGGCGGTGTGGAGAGAGAGGAGGAAAACCGCGAGATGGACAATGGTGGTGTGGGCACGAATTCTTGGTATGTTCGTGGTATGAAACTTTCGTGTTAATGGTAGAACTCAAACAGCTGGAGTTTTCCGAATTCAGGGGATGTCAGCCAAGCGTCCACCGTGCCGGGTATGGACAACAGGTAGCGTATCGGGATGCAGAAGCGTTGAACAGGGCCCTGTTGGTGAGAGGAGACGATGCCTTTGAGGAGATCAAATTCAGGAAGGACAGATATCTGACGACAGTCGAGATTGAGGGGCGCGGTGCGCCATAGAGGGTGCCACCGAGTTGAGAGGAGTTGTGTGCGGCAGCAATCCTTGGTGGGGAGAAGCGAGATGATCTCCTCAAGGATGACATCCAGGAGATCGCTGATGTGGTCCACCAGAGATTCTACCGGTTCCTCAGATCCGGGTGGGGGGCTCGCCGCTTCTCCCCGCGATGCCGGGTGCGGGATCTACAACCGGCGTCGCCGCTGGCGGGAGCCTCATCTTCTTGGCTCTGGGGCCAGCCGACTCCATTTTCCTTGTGGGCGTCGCGCCGAGCTCACGGGTTTGAGCAGAGTAGCCAGAGACAAGCCTAGTGGAAGCGCGAGTGGGGAAGAAGGAGGGCTGGGGTTTTCTGTTGGAGTGGAAGAAGAGGAGCAGGCATTTTCTGTAAGAGTGAGGAAGAAGGGGAGCGGGGGTTTTCTGGACGAGTGAGGAAGATGGGGAGTGGGGGGAATTGGGGGGCGACGGAAGCAGGAG
Organism: Triticum aestivum; assembly: GCF_018294505.1. Classification (NCBI taxonomy): domain Eukaryota; kingdom Viridiplantae; phylum Streptophyta; class Magnoliopsida; order Poales; family Poaceae; genus Triticum; species Triticum aestivum. Next base: position 263,651,638 of record NC_057814.1, on the reverse strand, counting down.
AGTCCAGCGAGCTGCAGTATAAGTGGAAGCGAGGAGGAAGGAGGGTTTTTCTCGGATCGCCCCCTCTTCAAGAAATATGGGCTTCTCCCCCAAAAAAACAAAAACAAATGGGCTTTAAGATGGATAGGCTTTTGTATCGGCCCAGTCGGCTGCCTGTGTTTCATACTGGAGGGCCTTAACACTAGAGGCAGCCCATTAGAGACACTCTCCAGCTCTCCAGCTTATTGCCCATTCGAAAGAAAAAAGAGACGCCTCCAGCTTATGGCTACTCATCGGTAACCTTTTTCAACTTGGCATCCACCAAATTAGAGGATGGGGTACTGGATGCAGACACTCACACCAGTCGCGTAGCACGGCAAAGTGAGGTGTCAAATAACAGGCCTACAATATACTTACTAGATTGTGAAGGTTCACAGGCTAGTCAACATTTACATTAAACTAAGCTTCAGAAGATACGGTATGCATACTAACATTCAGAAGAACAAAAGTTCAGCATGTTTATGCATCTCAATGATTCACCATACTATAACCAATACAAAGCTGTGAGAAGGTGTGGAAATAAAGAAAATCGGTCGATGCTTCTCTGAGCAAAGGGCCTCCCTGTGCACGCATTAATTTCCTGGGCATGCTTGTTTATTCTCAATGTTGCGAGCACTTTGAGCATGTTGGCAACTCCACAGCTAGCTAGCTGCCTCATCTTGCAATTGATGCTGACACATTTGCAGCAAACACATGAGGCAATAAAGATGACTCAACATGAGTCCGTATTGTGCAGTTCCCCTGGAATCATCTTCATTATCCTGAATCTGAAAAGATAGGAAAACAATAGCTATACTTAAACGGTGTTGCAAAACAGTAGCACATATCAATAGCTCGGCATGACAAAACATGATTATCTAGACGAAGGGGATACTGACCTGCCTGAGGAAGATTATATATAATTTCATAAGTCCTTGGTTGATTTCCACCTTCGGTTGCACTGCTTGTTTGCTACTCCACACATGACAGGATCATTCCGCACTGCAATCAGCAAGTCAACGTACGAATAAGCTTATTTCATCTTGCGGTGGTGATTGTACCTAGTATTAATGTAGGAATACCTGGAGCACCATGAGGTTAGATGACAGCAGGTAGATGCAGCCATATAAGTTTTATGCGGTGCTACCAAAATTGAGGTTTGTATCCCTTCTTGTTATGAGAATTCTTCTTGAAGTTGGTAGAATGTGACGGCTTGTTCTTTGCCTCAAACTTGCCTTTCCCCTGAGATTTGTTCTTGTTGTTTTGGGGCTGGTTGGGCTGGAAGTTCTTCTCGTGTACCATGTGGGCACTAGAAGCTCCCGCAGCGACCCAAGCACGTGTGTCTTTTGCTCTCGCCTTCTCTTCAAAATGAAGAGTGCTAATGACATCCGAAACGGAAAACTCATGTCTCTTGTTTTTCAGAGAAGTAGCAAAATCGTTCCACGAAGGTGGAAGCTTGGCAATGATGGTCCCAGCAACAAATTTGTCCGGCAACACACACTTGAAGTACTCAAGTTCCTTAGCGAGTGACTGTATCTCATGAGTCTGCTGAACAAGAAAGCGCGCATCAGTCATCTTGTAGTCACAGAATTGCTGCATGACGTACAACTCGTTGCCAGTGCCCGAGGCCCCAAACGTGGCCTTGAGCGTAGCCCACATGTCTTTGCCGCTATCAAACGACATATATGAATCCACAATGGAATTGTCAAGAACACTCAGCAGGGCGGCTTTGAAGAGGGTGTAAGTGCATCTAGTGCCACCCCTAGTTTGTTTTGGAGTATTGACGACAAACCTGGTTGAGGGACTAATGTGTTTGTGAGAATTGCAGGATAATATAGGTAGTAGTCCCTCATTGATTCGGTTTACCTACCGGAGATTACCCCTAAAAATGTATGAAGACATTGAAGACAATGGTGGTATGTGAAGACAATCACATCGAAGTTTATGACTCGAGAAGACATTCACGTGAAGACTATGGAGTGCGAAGACATAGTTGTTTCGTAGTTTCCTTTTCTTCTTTGTTGAGTCATAGGAACCACCGTACTGTTAAGTGGGGTCCAAGTGAACAAAGTCAGAGTGACTGAAGTGATGCTCAACCAAATCCTATGTCTTCGAGCGAAGACAATGAGAGCAAATCTTATCCAGAGCTGGATGAGTCAGCTTACTTGTAGCCCAAGTCAAGCTGTCGCGTGTGTTTGAAATCTGACCGTTGGAACACGTGTCAGTTCCTTAGTGACCCAGGGTCATTTTGGACAAATCAGGTCGGGTTGCCTAGTGGCTATAAATAGCCCACCCCTACACCATAAATTGGTGGCTGCTCAGAGTTAGTGCACGACTTTTGTCGTTTGAGAGCAACCCACCTCCGAAGCTTTTGAGAGAGAGAAATCCTTGCGAGGACAAAGCCCAAAACACCTAGAGCAAAAGAGTGTTAGGCATCACCGAAGTCTTTCTGTCCGCGTGACCTGAAGACTTGTTACACTTGAGGAATGTGAATCCTCCAGCCGGTTAGGGGTCGCGTTCTGAGCATCCAAGAGTCATTGTGGATTGCTGGTGAACGAAGTCGGTGAAGGTTTGGAAGTCTACCTTGAAGACTTACCAGAGTGATTGGGCGAGGACTGGTGTCCTTAGCTCAAGGGGAGTAAGGTGAAGACGCGGTCTTCTGAGTTGAATCTCAGCCTCCCTAACCAGACGTACAGTTGTCACAGCAACTGGAACTGGTCCAACAAATCCTTGTCCTCACCAAGAGACTGGTTCTATCTTCTCTCTCTCTTTACTTACAGTTTGTCTTCGTGAAGTCATTGCCTACTTGCATTATCTGTTATCTTCACTGTGTGACGACTATTGTTGTTTGGCTTCATACTATCTTCCATCTTGATCCATACTACCTAGCTGCTAATAGTCTTCGTGCTTTAGCTTCATTACTTGCTTGACTATGGCTTGTCTAGTGTAGTCTACCTTCCGCTGCATGTCAATAGGTTCATTTCTATTGCTTGTCTTCGAAACTCCCATGTTTTGAAGACTTTCATAAAAATCACCTATTCACCCCCCTCTAGTTGATAACTAGCAATTTCAATTGGTATCAGAGCAAGGTACTCCCTTGTTCTGTGTGATTTCGTTTAACCACCTGGAGTTTTAGCTATGTTGACTGCAGGGATAATCAAAGTCTCCGCTGCGTGCCCTGTCTTCGATGGCACTGATTACCCCTACTGGAAGAATAAGATGCGCATGCATCTTGAAGCCATTGATGTCGACCTTTGGTATGTCGTCAAGAACGGCGTTCCCAAGGGCGGTGAAGGCGTCACTCATGCTGATGTTAAGAAGTTCATTCAACTGGATTCTACTGCGAAGAACATCATCTGCGGTCATCTGACCAAAGGACAGTATGGCCGTGTGAGTGCTCTGGAAACTTCGAAGCTAGTCTGGAACTGGCTCTCCAAGGTCAACGAAGGCGTCTCAACCCAGAGAGATCAAAGGATCAGTGTCCTTCACAACCTCTTCAACCGCTTCAAGAGAAATGACAATGAGAATGTCCAGCTCACGTTTTGATCGCCTCACTGATATCACCAATGAGCTTCATGCTCTCGGCGCTACTAAGATCACCAAGCATGAAATCGTCAAGACACTCCTAAGATCCCTTGACAGCTCATTTGATACACTAGCCCTCATGATTCAAGAATGCTCTGATTTCAAGACACTCGATCCGTCTGACATACTTGAGAGGCTCAACACACATGAGTTTCAACTATCTAAGAAAAGAGATATCTATGGTCCCAACTATGGAGGTACTCGCGCTTTGAAGGCAAATGCTGCTTCCTGATCTGAAGAAGAATCTGACTGCAGTTCTGGGGATCCTGAAGACATTGGAAAGGAGCTTGCTATGCTTGTGAAGAAGTTCCAGAAATTCACCAAGAAGAAAGGCTTCAGAAAGTATTCAAGATCCAGCTCGAGAAATGATGAAGCTTCCACTTATGACCACAAGAAGAGAACATGCCACAAGTGCAAGAAACCTGGTCACTACATCTCTGAGTGTCCACAATGGGACAATGAGAACAACAATAAGAAGAAGAGCAAGGAATATGATTCTGATGACAAGAAGAAGAAGAAATCCTCAAAGTCTTCTTCCAAGTCTTCATCACACAAGAAGAGCTCATTTGGCAAAGCTCGTGCTTTTTTTGGCAAGGAGATGGATTCAGAGGAGGAGTCTGCTTCTGAGGAGGCGGAGGTGGAGTCTGAGGAGGAGTCCGACACTGGCATTGCAAGTCTGGCTCTAGCTACAGCCTACATTGCCAAGTCCATCTTCAACACTGAAGACAATGGCTCCGTCACCAACGCTGATGCTAATGACAAGGACGACTCCGCTCCCACCTACTGCTTCATGGCACGTGGTGCCAAGGTAAACTCACGCGATGCTTACTTTCAAACATCAAGTGAAGATGACTCTGACTGTGAATCCAAACCCATCTACAAAACTCTTGCTAAAATTGCAACTGAACAACAGAAAGCTATGGAACATATTCAAAAACTGTTAGACAAAAGCGATGACTTGTTGGACGCGGAAATGACCCGTTCTCAGTCTTTAATTGAAGACATAAAAAATCTTCATGTTAAGTATGAGGAACTTGAAAGTCGTCATGAAACGCTCTCAACAACTCATGAAAAGCTTTCCTATGATTATCTTCAAAGGAAGCAAGAACTTGAGAAATTGAGAGCAGTTCATGAAGATCTTCAAAAAGAAAACGAGTCACTTCAGGCTCAACAGACCAGTCCCGCTCAGGAAGGATTTGAACCACCATGTCTGAAATGCCTTGAGCGTGATAACGCTACTTCTGTTGCTGAATGTTCTACTGCTGCTACTGCTGCAATATCTTCAACTGTTGATGTGGTAACTAACCCCTCTGCTGAGGATGCCACTACTTGCTGATGAAAATGCTAGGTTGAGGACATTGCTTGAGACTGGGATGTATAAAAGTCTCAAAGGGCATCAGACACTATGTGATGTCCTCAAAAAGCAGATTCTGAACCGAAACCCTAGAAAAGAGGGTGTTGGGTTCGAGAGGAAAATGAACATTGATGGTTCTTACTGGAAGCCTGAGCAGTACCCCAAAACCACGTGGGCTGCTGCAAAGGGACCTTCAGTGGATCCATCCAACTTATCTGGCTTCACTTGTGCTAACCCTATTATCATTGATGAATCCTTTGATGCAAACTATAAACTGTTTAAGAATCAGGATGGTGAAGTGTTTGCCAGGTATATTGGTACTAACTACAGGAATGGACCACCTATGAAGAAGATCTGGGTGCCCAAAAGGTGTCTTGCGAATCTTCCTGTGAATATCGTCATGACACCACAAGGGAAGAAGACAAATCCCAGACCAAAGGCTTCATATGGCCCAAAGGCTTCATACAGACAGAGGACTCATCTGAGTCACCCTAACGCCAATGTTTTGCAGGGAAATCATACTCAAACTTATGAATATGAGCGCGTATCATCAAACCGCTATGTTCATAAGACTAAGAACTATTCTGCTTATTCATTTGAGTACTATTCACCTCCTGCAAGGCTATTTGCTAGGGCTCCAAAGCCGAAGTTCTCAGATGCTGCACTTAGACTCATTGCTTCTAAGCCACCCCTGAAAATGTGGGTGGTTAAGAAAAATTAACTTTCTTTTGCAAGGAAAGGTCTCCAGCCAGAAATCAAAGGCGTCCGATGCTTTTGCTGGGGACCTAAAACATCTTGTGGGGCGCAAGATTAAATGCCCAAATGGTCTTACTATGTATTTTGTTCCTGAATCACTTGCCGATCATCCTATCAGTCCTAACCTTGATCTGAGCTTTGATAATCCTCTTGTGCGTCAAATGTTTATGCTTCATAATACTCTTGGTGAAGCCTATCCCGCTAACTGTACTGTAGGGTATGACACCTCATGCTTCAGAATGGATTATGGATAGTGGATGCACTAATCACATGACTGGTGACCGAAGTCTTCTCATGGACTCAACCTTACGTCCATCTGACAAGAGTCACATCACGTTTGCTGACACTGGTAAAAGCAAGGTATTGGGTCTAGGTAGAGTTGCAATATCAAAGGATCAGCACATGGATAAAGTGATGCTTGTTGAATCCCTTGGTTTCAACTTAATGTCTGTCTCAATGCTTTGTGATCTAAACATGATTGTGATATTTGGAAAATATCGTTGCCTTGTTCTAATGGAATCTGACAAGTCTCTAGTCTTTGAAGGATACCGGAAAGATGATTTGTACATGGTAGATTTCTCAGCAGGACCACAGTTGGCTGTATGTCTTCTAGCAAAAGACTCAGAGTGCTGGCTCTGGTATCGGAGGCTAGGGCATGCTGGCATGAGGAACTTGCACACTCTCGCAAAGAGGAAGCACGTCATAGGCATCGAGGGCATCAAGTTCAAGAAGGATCATCTGTGCGGTGCCTGCGAAGCTGGAAAGATGACGAGGGCCAAGCATCCCTCAAAGACAATCATGACAACATCTCAACCCTTCGAGCTGCTTCACATGGATCTCTTTGGACCTACTCACTACTCAACTCTCACTACTACAGCTTGCCTCTATGGTTTCGTCATAGTTGATGATTATTCAAGATATACATGGGTCCATATAATCCTCTACAAGGCTGAAGTGCAGGATGTCTTCAGACGCTTCGCCAACCGTGCTATGAATAACTATGGCGTCAAGATCAAGCATATCAGAAGTGACAACGACACAAAGTTCAAGAACACCGGCCTCGACCTTTACTTGGATACATTGGGCATCACTCATAAGTTCTCAGCTCTGTACACACCGTAGCAGAATGGCATCGTGGAGCGCAAGAACAGAACACTCATTGAGATGGCTCGGACGATGCTTGATGAATACAAGACTCCAAGAAAGTTCTGGCCCGAAGCCATTAATACTGCATGCCATGTCATCAACCGTGTTTATCTTCACAAGCTTCTGAAGAAGACATCCTATGAACTCCTTACTGGTAAGAAGCCAAATGTTAGTTACTTCAGAGTATTTGGTGCTAGGTGCTGGATCAGGGATCCACATCACACTTCAAAATTTGCACCGAAAGCACATGAAGGTTTTATGCTTGGTTACGGAAAGGATTCGCACTCCTACAGAGTCTTCAACCTCTTTCACTATAAAGTGGTTGAAACTGTGGATGTGCGGTTCGATGAGACTAACGGCTCGCAAAGAGAGCACCTGCCAAATGTGCTAGATGAAGTTCCACCAAGTGAATCCATCAAGCTCATGGGAACTGGAGAGATCATACTTCTGAGGCTCAGGCTGAAGAGGAACTTATCATTTCTGCACCTAATCAATCTGAAGACAATGCTCAGCCTGAAGACAATCCTCCTAATGATGACATTGATCAGCAAGAGCAAAATCTTCGTCCAGTTCATCCTCGTGTTGCAAATGAAATACATATTGAGAAGATAATTGATAGCATCAATGCACCTGGTCCACTCACTCGTTCAAGAGCAACACAGCTAGCGAATTTCTGTGGGCACTTTGCATTTGTCTCAATATCAGAACCCAAGAAAGTTGCTGAAGCCTTCATGGAACCTGAATGGATTCAAGCTATGCAAGAAGAGCTCCAACAGTTCAAGCTGAACAATGTATGGGAATTGGTCAAGCGTCCTGATCCTCGTAAGCACAATATCATTGGCACCAAATGGATATATCGCAACAAGCAAGATGAGCATGGTCAAGTTGTCAGAAACAAGGCTCGCCTCGTTGCTCAATGATACACTCAAGTTGAAGGGATTGACTTCGATGAAACATTTGCTCCTGTGGCTAGGCTTGAAGCCATTCGCATACTGCTAGCCTACGCAAATCATCACGACATCCTTCTGTATCAAATGAATGTGAAGAGTGCCTTTCTAAATGGCAAGATTGAAGAAGAAGTGTTTGTTGCACAACCACCTGGTTTTGAAGATCCAAAACATCTGGATATGGTATACAAGCTTAACAAGGCACTGTATGGCCTCAAACAAGCCCCTCGCGCTTGGTATGACACACTCAAAGACTTCCTAAAGAGCAAAGGCTTCAAACCTGGTCCCTGGATCCGACACTCTTTACGAAGACATATGATGGTGAACTGTTTGTGTGCCAAATATATGTGGATGACATTATCTTCGGCTGCACTAACCAGAAATACAGTGATGAGTTTGGACACATGATGCAAGAGCAATATCAGATGTCCATGATGGGTGAGCTGAAGTTCTTCCTTGGTCTTCAAATTCGTCAGCAAAGAAATGGCATCTTCATATCTCAAGAGAAATACCTCAAAGATTGTCTGAAGAAGTTTGGAATGCAAGACTGCAAAGGTTACACGACGCCAATGCCAACCAAGAGTCATCTGGGTCCTGATGCCAATGGTAAAGAGTTCGATCAAAAGGTATACCGCTCCATGATTGGTTCTTTACTTTATTTATGTGCATCTAGGGCAGATATAATGCTTATTGTTTGCATGTGTGCCCGATTCCAAGCCGCACCAAAGGAATCACATCACTTAGCTGTGAAGCGAATTCTTCGATATTAGGCTTACACCCCAACACTAGGATTATGGTATCCAAAGGGCTCAGAGTTTGATCTAGTTGGATTCTCGGATGCTGATTATGCTGGTGACAAGGTGGATCGCAAGTCTACATCAGGCACATGTCACTTTCTGGGACGATCACTTGTCTGTTGGTCTTCAAAGAAGCAGAACTGTATATCGCTCTCCACTGCTGAATCTGAATACATTGCTGCTGGATCTTGCTGCGCTCAGCTTCTATAGATGAAGCAAACACTCAAGGACTATGGCATCCATCTGAAACAAGTACCACTCTACTGCGACAATGAAAGCGCCATCAAGATTGCCAACAACCCAGTTCAGCACTCGAAGACAAAGCATATTGAGATTCGTCATCACTTTCTCAGAGATCATGTCATGAAGGAAGATATTGATATCATTCATGTCAACACTGAAGAGCAATTGACAGATATCTTCACACAGCCCTTGGATGAGAAAAGGTTTTGCAAGTTGCGGTGTGAGTTAAATATCTTGGATCGAATATCCTGTGATTAGGCACACATCCTAACACTTATGCATGTTGATGACTTAGATGTGCAACAGACGAAGTAATGTATATCTTCAATCAATGAAGACTTACACACTAAGTGTGAATACATTAATGCGGAATTTGACTTCGGAGCGCCATGATAATTGTGCGCTGTGTCTGGGTCTAATACTTCCTATACGGTGGGTAACGCCACCACCAAACTTTTGTTTGGAGTGTTTTCTCTTGGCGTTGAATTTGCTAAGTCTTCGCATTTGATTATCTTCAACATTGATTTGTCTTCTTGTTGATCTTCACTTTGTTGATTTAGTCTTACTCAGATATATTCATATATTTGTGTTCTGTCCTCTACAACATTCACTTATAGCTATGTCTTCTCGTTTGAATCTTTTGGACTAAGTGAATGTGATCGGACCTTAACCTCTTCTATGCTTCTACCTCAAATTCTATCTATCCAAATCATATGCATTCTATTGAAACCGTCGAATGTCTTCTCTACGTCCTTGTCAGCAGAAGATACAGAGACAAACATTGAATCTGTTTTAAATGCTCAATCCTTATTGCCTGAAACCCGGAGAAGCCGGAACGACCACCCGACAGTCCAGGCGTGCGTGGGAACATGGAACAACTTCCAATGTGTTGCATGTTCGCCACGTGTCCTTCAGATGTGAACTGCCAGGGGCACCTGCATAATTGCGCTGGGCTGTCCCTTTCCTTATAAATACACATCACATCGCGGTCAAAAATACTTCTTCCATCTCTCCACCTCGGACAAACCCTAACGCCACCGCTAGCTCTCGACGATGCCGGCGACGAAGCGCTTAGCTGCCGCGACCTCACCGACGCCGTCCTCACGCCGGCCGCGGACCTCGTCTTCTCTGCCACCGCCGTAGGTGTCCTCCGTCGCCAAGTTAGGGAACGAAAGATCGAACTGCTCGGCCTCCTCTCTACTCCGTCTAGCAGTTCTTCTTGTGGTAATTAAAACTCACTTTTACTGCCTTTTTGATCCGATAGATTCATCTTTCTTCACCAAAAGTGGTTTCTGTGGCTACAAATTTGGATTTATCCTGTTCTGCATCTCATAACATGCCTAGTATATTCACTTATGCTTCACACATAGTTAGATTCCTCACTTGTACCTATTCTTGGATTCGTACAAATCTGGAACCAACTCGCAACATATAAGTGAATGTCTTCGCGCTATGAGGTCAATGTCTTCAAAACTGATTTATCTTCAAAATCTTCTGAGAATGCATATGACCTCTTCCCCTTCCCTCGCATCTCTAATGCTGTCACAGGTACATGTCCATGGGAGAATCCCTTGGTTCTCATAGTCTGCATTCATTTGCAGAATTCTTACATCATCACATCAATTCTCCCGAAGCTAGTTCTTGTCTGACCAGCAGACGGAAGCCTTTGTCAGCATTGAAGCCATTCAGTCTGAACTACATGGCCACAAAAAAGTCAGCAAGGAAGGGAGGCAGACAGCGCCGCGGGGGCACTTCAATGGATTTGCCTGAAGATCTTTATGAGTTATACAAAACTGATCCTGAAGAGAGATATGGCCAACACAAAACACGAATCCAATGGATTTGAAGATATTGGGCCGAGCAATGGTTCAAATACAGATTCGTCACCAAGGAATATGCTGAAAAGAATGCCATCAAGCATCCTTGGGGAGATATTCTCTATAAAAATCTTCAACCCAAGACCAAATCTGAAGCTATTGCTCAGGGTTTCTACCCTTGCATGGTCCGTGGACCACAGCCTGCAGATGTTGACCCATCTTCTCTGCTATGGTGCCCTGAAGACAATTCGTTCAAGCGCAACTACAAGTTTGCCAAGGACTCTGCAGCGAAGAACAAGAAGTCGCTGGGATTAGATTTCAACCCCGGTCCCTCTTCTCCTCGGGCCGATGGCACACGCGATGCTGAACCCAATGTCGTCGGGCCATTCTACAACCTTGAAGGTCTCATCACTCATATTGCTGTTCAGGGGGCAGCCGTGGAGCCCTCTACAGACGACACTGATTCTGATGAAGCGCCTGCTCCACCAAAACCATAGAAGCAGAACAAACCCAAGGCTTCAAAGCCCTCCACTGCACCAAGAGCTTCGCGTGCGAAGCCTCTGGCCACTGCTCCTCCTGCACCAAGTGTGCATTCTTAAGATCTCTCTCGCATGTCCAAGTCTGAGAAGAAGAAGAAGCCCATGCAGATTACTGGTCAAGCACTGACCCCAGCTGCCGTTCTGAGGAATGAGACTGAATCCATTGATCTGTCTAGTGACGACGATCATGGCGATGATGCTCTTGAGCTGCTGATAAAGAGCAAGCAAGAGGCGGAAATCTTCAACGATTTGCCCCTCTTTGACGTGGACATATTGAACAATTTCATTGATGAGTGGTTTGAGAGCCCAAACCTCAGTTTTGATGATCTTCAGCTCCCAATTGGCCTCAGCCTCCTTCCACGGAGCCATTGCTCCTGAGCTGGCTCTAGCTTAGAGGATTGTTGAACTAAAGAACGAAATTGACTATGAAAAAGCCTAGTTCAAGAAGCACATGGCCAAACTCAGTGTGACTGATGTCCAAAACTTCAAGCAAATGATGCATGAGCTCAAGGAGGCATTTCACAAGAAACGTGAAGAAGAAAAAGGTTCACGAGAGCGAATGAAACACCTCACTGCCAAATGTGTTCAAGCTCACAATGAAGCCGAGAAGCGCAAGGCACTTGGGCATCCTGGCATCAACCCCAAGATGGCTACCAAGAAGAAGAAGCCTGCTGTGGCCCCAGCTAAAGCATCCAGGCGGGAAGAACCTCGCATTGTCTTGCCCGCCAGCATGACAGGCTCGAAGCCTAAGGTCCCCATAGTTACTTCAGAACTCAAGAAAACAAGGGCAGCTGAAGCCGAAGCCAGAAAGCGCAAGTCCAAGAACACCACTGACGATGCTCCACCGACCAAGAAGAGAAAGACAAAGAAGAAAGATCAGGCTGCTCCCACAGAGCCCCTTGTCGTCGAGCCAATCTCAGTTGCTTGTCCTGCGTCCTAACACCGAGAGCGTCATTTAGTAGTTCTCGACCTCCTACCGCAGAGGCTCCTGAAGCTCAAGAAGATCCAGCTGTTGACCACACCACAGCTGAAGACATTGGTCCCCAAGACAATGTAGATGATTATGAAGTCCTTCCTCAGATTGAGCACCAAACGGTATCATCATCTATTCTCACGAACAGCCAACTCATCAGCATTGGTCGTCCTATGACGCCAATTGCTCAGGATGATTCATGGGCTGATCACCCTCAAGACTCCCCCCGTCAAGAAGAATCACCACGTACTCCCCCAACTCAAGTCACCACTCCGGTGCTTGATGATGACGACTTTGTGGCCCAGAAAACTCCCTCTCCACAAGTGTCGCTCGCATTTCGCAGGCTTCGCAAAGGACCAAGACCACAAGTCACTCTTTCGAGTGTTCCAGAAGGAGAAGAGCACCACCACTCAGTATCACGCCAAGTGTTTCCTGCAGCCACTCCAACTGCGAACGTCTCAGAGTCTGAAGCCAAAGCTGCTGAAGTCATTCCGGCTGCATCAGTCGATGAACAAGAAGAACCCCTTCAAGAAGAAGAACGAGTTTCTACACCCCCGTCCAACCATGAAGTTGTTCTCGAGGAGAACGTGTCCGACCCTCCAGCTACTCAACTGGAGGTTGATAATATTGAGGCGGACACCAACACCAATACTGAAGCCAATGACGTTGTCATGGCTGAAGCAAATGTGGCGCCTGAAGTTAATGTGGCGCCTGAAGTGAATGAGCCTGAAGCTTCTAATGCACCTGGAGTCAATATTGCACCTGAAGCCATTGTACCACTAGCAGCTCATGTCAATGCCGATGCTCTTGTACCTCCTCCAAGGCCACACACTATTGAGCTGGCATTTGATCGCGGGCAACCTGTCATGGTTCGCTGGCCTATTCTGGTTCCTCCTCCTGCTCCCAGACCTCAATTTGACTATCATGTGGAGCACAGGCCTCAGGTCCAGAAGCCAAAACCAAGGCTATCAAGGTTTCCAGGTACTGCAACTTCACCAGGATCTTTCAATGTGAATGGCTTCATTGCACACAACACCTTCTTTGACAGCAATAAGAACCCATACTCAAAGCCAAGAATTACATATGATCGGTTCTGGAGCTATCAGCAGCGCAGTTACTACTCTTGTGTTCTTTATGATCAAGGGCGCATCTTTCCCCATATGCGTCTAGATTGCGAAGCTGTTGCTGGCTTGCCCTGCTTATAAGAAGCCCTTGATTGTTTCCGAGATGCTGGTCTGCTACAATTTGTGACTGATAAAGATCACTGGAATGAAGAGCTTCTGATACAATTCTATGCCACCCTCCACATTTGCGGCTACAACAGGGATCCGAAGACATGGATCCTTGAGTGGATGACAGGCAATGTACACCACGAAGCCAAAACTCTTGATATTATTGAGCTCACTGGCCTGCCCACTCCGGGTGAACTCTTTGAGCCTGGTTGTCAGCTTCACCGCAATGATTTGGAGAGCATCTTCCAGAAGCCTGAGCCCAACATGAGCCAAATGCTGAGCATGATGAAGCCACTGCCACGCGACGCTGAATATCCAAGGGAATTCTTTGTTGAAGACCTAGAGTATCTGCCCCGCACTATTTATCATATTATCAGGCGAACTCTATGGCCTATCAAGGGACATTCTCCTGAAGCGAAGCTTGAAGGAGCAATGAAGACATTGGTTTTCTATATCTTCAATGGCATCAGCTTCAATGCTCAAGACTTCTTCATCAGGCAATTGGCTGCATCTGGCTCTGATCTTTTTGGGTTGAAATTCTATGCTCCATGGGTAATGCGCCTCATCAAGCTTCACTCTGTTGTCAACTATCAGCCTTCTGCGCGCAATCATCTCATATTCTTGCCAGAGGTTGATCTGTCTGTTGAAGCCATCTACCTAGAGCCTGTCAAGGAGCCAATTTATCTTCACAATGCCGATCATCAAAGCTTCACTCAACCCATTGAAGGAGTTCTGGATGCTACTCGTGTTTATCCTTTGGCTGGCAATACACGTGCACCTCATCGTGCCCATACTGAAGCCACTGAAAGCACAATTTCTCAAAGGCCTCGAAAGCGTTCTCGTGTTCTCAATGACCGAGAGCTTCTTGTTGCCCTGCATCAAAAACAGGATAAGCATCATGACTGGCTTAAGCGTCAGATGCAAAGCCTCTTGGTGGATGTCAATCGCATTCGCAACCTTGCCACCAAGAATGCATTTGTCACTCATGAAACTGTCGGAGGTCGTGAAAGAGTCTGACATTGCTTAGTGCTGAAGCTGATCTTCAAGACGACGGCTTCACAGAGAGATTCAAGTTTGATTCCACTCCTCCCAGGAATGTTGTCTTGCGTCGGACTCTCTCACTCGAAGATTCTGAGTACTCATCCTCTGCGGCAACTGTCAATGCAAGAGTCATCGATGATGAAGATGATGCTACTTCACCACCTCCAACTTCGGCGTGTATCGACACTGCAGCAAGTTCTTCTGCACCACCGAACCTCAACGATGACCCTGTTGCTTCACCTACTCCTCATGGGAACGAGTAGAGGCTCTATGTCTTCGAACCTTTTTGGTCCTTACTGACAAAAGGGGGAGAAGCATACGAGTTGATAGTCTTCAAGCGGGTCCATATGGGTGGTTGCTTTATATTTTGCCAAGTGTTTACAACTCTCGCTTTTGATACTTTTGGTTCTTTGAGTTGTAACACTTCAACTTGATGGTCGTCTGCTACCTCTTTCTTCCAACTATGTGATGCGATGATAAATTCCGCATGTGTGATGATAAATCCCGCATGAAGTCATATTGCAGACGTCCATTTTTCATTATGCATGTCATTATCTTTGTTATATCTTTTCATGCATGATGAATTGCCTTCATAAGTTGAAGAGGATCTCCACAAGTACAACCTGCCATGTGCATTTGCATTCCAAAAGCAAAATACTTATATGCACATCTTCAGGGGGAGCCTTTTGCTACTTATGAAGACAATACTTTAATCCTTTACAATTTCACATACTTTTATCCCCGTTGAAAACTTCAACTAGTTTGTCATCAATCACCAAAAAGGGGGAGATTGTAAGTGCATCTAGTGCCACCCCTAGTTGGTTTTGGAGTATTGACGAGCAACCTGGTTGAGGGACTAATGTGTTTGTGAGAATTGCAAGATAACACAGGTAGTAGTCCCTCATTGATTCGGTTTACCTACCGGAGATGACCCCTAAAAATGTATGAAGACATTGAAGACAATGGTGGTATGTGAAGACAATCACATCGAAGTTTATGACTCGGGAAGACATTCACGTGAAGACTATGGAGTGCGAAGACATAGTTGTTTCGTAGTTTCCTTTTCTTCTTTGTTGAGTCATAGGAACCACTGTACTGTTAAGTGGGGTCCAAGTGAACAAAGTCAGAGTGACTGGAGTGACGCTCAACCAAATCCTATGTCTTCGAGCAAAGACAATGAGAGCAAATCTTATCCAGAGCTGGATGAGTCAGCTTTACTTGTAGCCCAAGTCAAGCCGTCGCGTGTGTTTGAAATCTGACCGTTGGAACACGTGTCAGTTCCTTAGTGACCCAGGGTCATTTCGGACAAATCAGGTCGGGTTGCCTAGTGGCTATAAATAGCCCACCCCTACACCATAAATTGGTGGCTGCTCAGATTTAGTGCATGACTTTTTTCGTTTGAGAGCAACCCACCTCCGAAGCTTTTGAGAGAGAGAAATCCTTGCGAGGACAAAGCCCAAAACACCCAGAGCCAAAGAGTGTTAGGCATCAATGAAGTCTTTCTGTCTACGTGACCTGAAGACTTGTTACACTTCAGGACTGTGAATCCTCCAGCTGGTTAGGGGTCACGTTCTGAGCATCCAAGAGTCATTGTGGATTGCTGGTGAACGAAGTCTGTGAAGGTTTGGAAGTCTACCTTGAAGACTTACCAGAGTTATTGGGAGAGGACTAGGTATCCTTAGCTCAAGGGGAATAAGGTGAAGACGCGGTCTTCTGAGTTGAATCTCAGCCTCCCTAACCAGACGTACAGTTGTCATAGCAACTGGAACTGGTCCAACAAATCCTTGTCCTCACCAAGAGACTGGTTCTATCTTCTCTCTCTCTTTACTTACAGTTTGTCTTCGTGAAGTCATTGCCTGCTTGCATTATCTGTTATCTTCACTATGTGACGACTATTGTTGTTTGGCTTCATACTATCTTCCATCTTGATCCATACTACCTAGCTGCTAATAGTCTTCATGCTTTAGCTTCATTACTTGCTTGACTATGGCTTGTCTAGTGTAGTCTACCTTCCGCTGCATGTCAATAGGTTCATTTCTATTGCTTGTCTTCGAAACTCCCATGTTTTGAAGACTTCCATAAAAATCGCCTATTCACCCTCCTCTACTCGATAACTAGCACTTTCAGAGGGTATCCATGTTCTCAAAAGCTTCCTGCTGTGTAGGATTAAGATCGCCCTCAGGCTTACCCTTAGTGGCGTCATAGCAGTACATGATCTGAAACCAATATACGGCTCTTGTGCGCCACCTTTTATATTGCACCCCCTTAAAAGTAGGTGGCTTCAAAAGCGCAGCAAAACCACTCGGAGTAAATTGCCTATAATCAGGTTTTTGGATTGGATTGTTGAATATATGAGAAATTTACTATGAGATGTAATCCGAATCAACAGTAAATAGATCATGACAACAATTTCAAAGATCAAAGTAATGATGCGGACTAAATCAGGAGGACAGAATCACATACTGTACAACGGGAGCAGAACCGTTGTGGTTGATGTTGTCACTCATGTCATTGATGAAGAGGTTACCGAGGTCGGGGAAGAAGGCTGCCATTGAGGAAGTAGTCGCTGGCAGCAGTCACAGGAGTGTGCTCCCCAAAAACCTGATCGCCCTTCTCCCGTACAGGATCACGAAAGGCAGGGTTCGGAGGACTGCTATCCCTTCTCGCGGTGCACGCCGGAAGGAGGGATGGAGAAGAATTGCATGGCGGCGCTAAGATCTGGAGCGGTGCGAAACCATCTGATATAGCAGCGGCTAGGGTAGAGCCTGTCAGGTCGGTCGTGCGAGTAAGACTAAGTACTGTATAATAGTAGGCATTTGGCCCAAACCCCACGTCGAAGTCAATAATAGCCCCACTATCCAAAAGGATCAGAAATGGCTGAGTAATTAAGGCGTCCTTTAATTATTAATTAATGACTTAATAAATTTTCCGACGCACACCACACTTAGAGCATGGTTAATAGTACAGCCAACATACGGCTATATCAAGTTGACACATCATCTAGAACCAACCTAATATGTAGCCTGCTTACAATAGTTAGTCCCTTTACTATAATACTATATCATTAATAATGGCCCCACCTTTTGTCTCACAAAGTATGTGTAGTCTGAAATGCCGGGCGTGCAGCGGGCGGTGCCCTCGGTCGGCGTGCCGCTTCAAAGGCGGAAGCAGTGAGAGGTCGCGTCGCCCTGACTTGCCATCTATGTGGAGCGGCGGGATCAGCTGGCGCCGGGCGGGAAGGTTTCGATTTTTGATTCAGTTGCTGTGCTGTTACTGTCCAATATTCACGTGTGGTTGTTTCTAGAATAAAAAAAGGAGGTACTCCTACTTATGTTACTCCCACTATGGCTAGCCTTGCACTTGGCTCTTCGCCTCTTCCGAAAGTCAAACAATAATGGTGGTACTACATTAGTACTTCTGGCAATCTGACACCAAATGAACCGTTGCACATCCACCACTTGTAAGCAAAAGTTTCTCCTCATGCTGAGAGCCACCGCGCACGCGTTGGCGAGGGAGAAGGCGTAGTAGGCAAGCTTCTCATCGTTCTGCGAGTTGACGGGACACATCAAAGTTATTTAGTAGTACGTACTCTCTCCAAAAAAGGGTTGACCATGTCATGGCTACCATCCCGTGCTCCATCGTTGAGTAGGTGCCATCGAAGTGCACGACTCACTTACGCACTGCTTATCTGGTTATCTCCATTTTCTTGCATGACATGTGCACCTTGATGCTAGATGTCTCGCGTGTTGGCAAAAGGATGAACAAAGCTCACGTAAAAAAGAGAGTGGAAGAACATAGATTCCCGACGACCGAGAAGGAGCAAGGAACCTCGCAGTGGAGCGTCTGCAATGAACCTTGCACGTTTCCCCCTATTTTTTGCCGCCTGCCCGCCTATAAACAAATTAAAGAACATGAACTCTTCGCTAATCACTAGAGACGATACATCAGGATGCTAAGTTGAAGATATTTTATTAGTTTATATTGATAACCACGCAAGACGCCATGCATGTACAGGACGCATGCAGCCACGCATGTACACACGGCAACGCACTAACTCATGCCGATCCAACTCATGCACAAACGCGCACAACATGGAGCACACAATGCACGTACACAACAGATGCATGCACTCACACTCGGCCGCGGAATGCATGTGAATAACACATGCATGCGCACACACTTGGCTGCATGGAGGCGTGCGCCATCTGCGGCGACGTCCGGTTCGTCGTGCTACGGCGAAGCTCGCACACAACGGCGCCTACGCATCTCTTGCAGCACCTCTTTGCCATCGTTGCTCAACGACTAGCCGGAGACGAAGACGACCGCAGCCTCGGCCTTAGAGCTAGCACCGATGGAAAAGCATGCCCGCTGCACGCACACAAGCATGTACGGAATGCCCACGACGTGGTGCATCCCCAGTCGCCTCTACTCCTTCTACGCACGTTGTCTATGAAGGCGGCTGCATGCCTAATGATGATGTGGGTGAGATATTCTAAGACTCAGATGATGACGAGGAGGGTGTCTCCAACAGCGTTCCTCGGTTCGCACCTCTTGCATCACGGTGGTTGAGCTTGGAGTCATTCATCTGGTACACGTGTCATCTCAGATTTGGACACAAGGTGATGTGCACCGTCAAGGGGGTCAAGGCGGACGCGACCTCTCAGGCGCGCTGGCCCAGGGCGCCGCCCGCTGCACTCCCAGCTGTACCCGCCTCCTCACCGCATTCAAAAACCTACATTTACTAGTATGTATACACGTGCAAGGCACGTCTTAATATAACAGAGTGATTTTGGTAAAAGGGAAAAGAAGTAATATATGTGCTAATAGATTCAAATAAAAAGAAATTATAGTGATGCATAAATGCCTATATTAGTTCAATATTGTAAAAGTGGGAAGTAGTATTCATCCCATAAAACTGTACATTCATTTAAAAAGAACTGCACGTTGCTTCACTTTTTCCACGTGTTCTTTTTTTTGAGAAATATCCACATAATCCTACTAAACCATCTCGACTGGGCTCAATCAAGCCATCTGGTGGTCATGTGGCAACACAACCCATTGGAGCTAGTTATGCGGGTTTAACAGAGGGGTTTGATGGAGGCGAGGAGGCGTGTTTAGCCGGGCGTGCAGCGGACGGCGCAGTACTATTCGATTTGACAACTACTACTAGTATATTATAAAAAACAAAGAAGAGTAGTAGAGATAGAGATAAGAGTAGAGACTAGGGAGGAGCACCATCTACTGCTTCGTGGGCTACTCCCACGCTCCATTCGGTGGCCGCAACGTCCCCTACAGCCACTCCCTCCTGCGCTCCATTCGGCGGGTGCTGTTGAAATTTGGGGAGTGCACTCTCGCGACTGCTGGCAGTGACGACTTCTTCCCCGACCTCGGCAACCTCTTCCTAAACGACATGGGTGACAGCCTCAACGCCAACGGTGCTGCTCCCGTTGCACCGTATGCGTTTCTTTCCTTCCTGTTCGAAATCGTGGTAGAACTCATGTTTCTAGTGTGTGTGTCCTAGATTCGATCTGTTCATCTACTATGCTAGTCCACATGATTAGTTTAATCTCTGTTATAGCCATCATGATTTATTTTGTGCTTATTCAGACTAAATCTCGTAGTAACTTGCTCATATATTCAACTGGTGCAACGTCCCCTACAACCACTCCCGTTTCATGGACGGCCTGGTCGATGCCTCCAAAGAGCCCTTCGTCTACTGCTATGAGTGTCCGATGCCGTTTTGGGGCTCGCCGGTGGACATCCTGCATCACCTCACGCAGGCGTGCGGCGATCACTACTGGCTCTTGGCGGAGAACATCAAGTATGAGACGTGCTACCCGTTCACAGTGCCGGAGTCGTTGGAGGATCACCGCCGCCTGCTAGTCTTGGAGGAGGACGGCAACGTGTTCCTCTTGATCGTGGGCACCGGCGAGGCCCGCGCAGGCCGTCGCCCTGTCTCTATAGTGTGCGTCAGGGGCGACGCCGCTGACGCTGATACTGACACGAGGCCGATGTACGGGTGTATGCTCACTCTTACTACCCCTCAGAGGTACATGGGCAGCGACACTGGCTGGGCTGGCTACATCAAGGACTGTGCCTAGCTGGGACCTTCCCGCCGATGTGGACATGGAAGATGCATGGTATGATTTGGCCCCCAACGAGGTGCACGGGGACTCCAAGGAGGTTCACCTGGACATATGCATTACCAAGTTAAATGTTGATCATTAGTCTTCGCTCAATGTAATCCGCTGTCTAAGCATGTGGAGACTTCCATGCATGATCTTGCTCTATTGGAGTATCGCGCATGAATAAAAGTGTATCCATTTATGGTTTAGTCTAGAATCTTCCATGTATGAAATTTTTACTACAGTACTGGTGAAAGACTTATGATGAACCATTTCTTACATCTCCTCTACCCCCTTCCAAGTCATCCTTATTTAACCCCTCTGTCTAGGTGTATAAGGGCATGGTTACTACTTAATAGTATAGCCAACTGTTGACTATAAGAAAGTGCCATGTCATCTGTAGCCAACATGTATAACAATCGATACTCAAAAAGTAATTCTTAAAGATCATTTCTTGCAAAGCACAATAAGTGTTATTTCTTCACAAGTTTTGGATGCAGGTTGAACAGTTGAACGCTTTTGTTTGCAAAAGATACTTTTTTATCTATTTCACCCGGATGTTTGTGAGCTCTAGAGATGAAATAATATTCGAAGAACAGTTTTGCTATGTCTCAGTCGATAGAGACTTCGTTATGTCTTAGTCGATTGATTTTGCATGGAGATTAGTACAAAAAATTATTTTCCAGTTTTTTTATTTTTCTTCTTATACTATATCATTTGACTCAGACTTGGACTGAGACCTAGCCACACCCTTTGAAGAAACCTATCGATATCCGTTACACATGAGATGATCCCCACATCCTTTGTCAAAATAAACAACTCCCCGATCAATGCATTTCACTGTTCCGTGCAACGCACGGGCACCTTACTATAGATTAGTACGACCAAAAATTGAACTAACATTATATATAGTACGATAAATGCTGATGCATGTCACCTAAAATTATATCATTGAAAACTATGTTCAAATACTAGTCTAACGATATAGTTTTTGTTGACATGCACTAACATTTTGTCAGTTAAATCTTCAGTCAAATTCAATGGGGGACTAATAAACCACGACCGATGTAGTACTAGTGTAGAGGGCGGCACTGCACGCGATTCTCGCGGCAGTAAAGCCATCATATCACAAAACCCAACCACTAATAAGTGTCCTGGTAAAATAAACGGACAAGCAACCATCACATCCCTCCGTCTTGATTGTTCTAGAACACAGGTGAGGTAGCAGCAGTGTACTGTTCATGCGAATCCTACTGATATTGGTCGTTGGATTTAGAAGATCAACGGTTATGATAGATGTTCTTAGTCCTACTTAAAATTGGTACACTATATAGTAATATATATATAGTAGTATAGATATAGATATAGATATAGAAACCCGCGTGGAATGCGAGAAACCAACTCCGGCCACACAGTCCGTTCAGGAGCAGGACGTTGGCCAAGCTCCTCCTTCCACCATTTTGCCCACTCTTTCGGCGGCATCCGGCGAGCAGGAAGAGCAGTTCTCCGGAATAAAAGCCGTCTGGGTGGCCCGCCGAGCCCGACAGCTCGCTTCTCCACCTACCTAGCCTAGCCACTCGGAGGTAGTTGCCGCACTAAGCCAGCGCGTGGTTCCGCAGCTGGCCTCTCCAATACAGCTCGAGGAAGAGTGCCGACTTGCTCCACGCCGGCTTGTCGGGGAGCACGGCGGCATGGGCATCGTCGCTGCCCTCGACGCCGCCGCGTCGTACAGCGCCTCCAGTGTCTGCGACTGCTGAGGGAGTCCTGGATTAGGGGGTCCTCGGACAGCCGGACTATATCCTTTGGCCGGACTGTTGGACTATGAAGATACAAGATTGAAGACTTCGACCCGTGTCCGGATGGGACTCTCCTTGGCGTGGAAGGCAAGCTTGGCAATATGGATATGTAGATCTCCTCCCTTGTAACCGACTCTGTGTAACCCTAGCCCCCTCCGGTGCCTATATAAACCGGAGGGTTTAGTCCGTAGGACAACAACAATCATACCATAGGCTAGCTTCTAGGGTTTAGCCTCTACGATCTCGTGGTAGATCAACTCTTGTAATACTCATATCATCAAGATCAATCAAGCAGGAAGTAGGGTATTACCTCCATCGAGAGGGCCCGAACCTGGGTAAACATCGTGTCCCCCGCCTCCTGTTACCATCCGCCTTAGACGCACAGTTCGGGACCCCCTACCCGAGATCCGCCTGTTTTGACACCGACATTGGTGCTTTCATTGAGAGTTCCACTGTGCCGTCACCGTAAGGCTAGATGGCTCTTTCGATCATCGACAACGATGCGATCCAGGGTGAGGTTTTCCTACCCGGACAGATCTTCGTATTCGGCGGCTTCGTACTGCGGGCCAACTCGCTTGGCCATCTGGAGCAGATCGAGGGCTACGCCCCTGGCCATCAGGTCAGGTTTGGAAACTTGAACTATACTGCCGACGTCTGCGGAAACTTGATCTTCGACGGATTCGAGCCCATGTCAGGTGCGCCGCACAGTCACGACAGGCATGACTTAGCTCTGCCGATGGACAGTGTTCGGGAGATCCCACCTACAGCTACTCCGGCCCTTGATCCAGAGCAGATTACGCCGTCCGAGGATGGGTGGATGGACCCTGCCACGGAGGCCGCACACTCAGCGGCGCTAGAGCCGAATACTGACTTCACCTCTGATGAGACTCGTGTTGCGGGACATTTGGATTCGTCCCCGGCCACGGGCTCTGAACCGCCTGCGTCCGTGCCTATCGAATCCGATTGGGCACCGATCATGGAGTTTACCTCCGCGGATATCTTCTAGCACTCGCCCTTTGGCGACGTGCTAAACTCGTTGAAGTCTCTCTCCCCGTCAGGAGACCCTTGGCCGAACTATGTCCGGCTAGAATGGGATGCGGACGACGAAGAAATTCGCTCCCCACTCACCACCCATTAATAGCCACTGTCGACGATTTAACCGACATGCTCGATTTCGACTCCGAAGACATCGACAGTATGGACGACGATGCAGGAGAAGAACAGGAACCACTGCCCACAGGGCACTGGACAGCCACTTCATCACACAATATATATATGGTGGATACACCCAAAGAAAAGAATGACAAGGAACGGAAGGATGCAGCGAAGGATAGCTCCCTCGAGAAGCAACGAAAGCGACGGCGTAGGAGCCGCTCCAAATCCCGCCTCAGCAAGAACAGCGATAACAGCGCAAGAAAAAATAATACCCTGGTCGACTCCAGAGGAAACGACGACCCAGCGACAGAGCAAGATGAACCAGCGGACGGCGAACATAGTACGGAGCCGCTGTCCGATCACGGCGACGCCGAGGATAAAGCTCATCAACCTCTCTCCGGAGAGGAAAACAGTCCGGACGACGATGCACACACCATCCCGGAAAGGCAATTGGAAAAGGAGAACCTCCGTAGAAGGCTTATTGCCACCGTGAGGAGTCTGAAGAAGCAGAAGCAAAGGCTTAAAGCTGCGCAGAATACGCTCAACAGTAGATGGAACAAAGTTCTCGACACTGAAGAAAAGTATGGTGGTAGTCGCCACACAAAGAGCTATCCAAAGCGCAAGCTGTTGCCTGAATTCGATGATGAGGCCTTAGAGCCTACACAGCCGAAAAATAAAACGGCCGACCGGTCGGATTGACCACCTCGTGGCCGCGATAGAGCGGCTAACGAGGCCGCACATAAGTCAGCACACGATCCACGCGAGGACTCGCTCCAAAAGGCCGGCACGACTAGATCCATCTATGGACCTAGGAAGCGCGCTCCAGCGCATAATCAAAACCAAACATTACAACCGTTAGAACGGCATGACACATCCAAATACAGGGGTGCCACACACCCCCTATGTTTCACCGATGAGGTGCTGGATCACAAATTTCCAGAGGGATTCAAACCCGTGAACATAGAGGCGTACGACGGAACGACAGACCCTGGGGTCTGGATTGAGGACTTCATCCTCCATATCCATATGGCTCGCGGAGACGATCTCCACGCCATCAAATACTTGCCCCTCAAGCTGAAAGGACTAGCTCAGCACTGGCTGAAGAGCCTCCCTGAAAATTCAATTGGAAGTTGGGAGGAGCTTGAGGATGCTTTTAGGGCCAACTTTCAAGGGACCTATGTCCGACCTCCGGATGCAGACGATTTAAGTCATATAATTCAACAGCCCGGAGAGTCAGCCCGAAAGCTTTGGAACAGATTTCTCACTAAGAAGAATCAAATCGTCGACTGCCCGGACGCCGAAGCCTTAGCAGCTTTCAAACACAGCGTCCGAGACGAATGGCTCGCCAGACACCTCGGCCAAGAAAAGCCAAGGACAATGGAAGCCCTAACAAGCCTTATGACCCGCTTTTGCGCGGGCAAAGATAGCTGGTTGGCCCGTAGTAGCACCAGCGACCCAGGTACATCTGAAGCCAGGGATGGTAATGGAAAACCACGACGCAATAAAAGAAAGCGTCGAAATAACGAAGACAGCCCAGACAACACGGCGGTAAACGCTGGATTTAGGGGCTCTCGACCCGGTCAGCGGAAAAAGCCTTTCAAAGGCAACAGAGATGGACCGTCCAGCCTAAACAAGATTCAAGACAAATTATGTCAGATTCATGGCACCTCCGATAAACCTGCAAATCACACCCACAGAGAATGCTGGGTCTTCAAGCAGGCCGGTAAGCTAAACGCCGAACACAAGGGGAGGGGACACCAACTGAAGACGAGGATGAGCATCGTCAGCAAAACACTGGGGGACAGAAAAAGTTCCCACTAGAGGTCAAAACAGTGAACATGATTCACGTGACGAAGAGGAGAAGAAAACATGCACTCCGAGACACACGCACCGTAGAGCCCGTCACCCCTAAGTTCAACCCTTGGTCGGCCTGCCCGATCACTTTTGATCGCAGGAATCACCTGACAAGTATCCGGCACGGAGGGCTGGCTGCCTTTGTGCTAGACCCAATAATCAACGGATACCATCTCACCCGAGTCCTCATGGACGGCGACAGTAGTCTTAATCTGATATATCAGGACACAGTCCACAAAATGGGGATAGACCCAATGAGAATTAGCCAAAGCAATACTACCTTTAAAGGAGTAATACTAGGCCCAGAGGCTAGCTGCACGGGCTCTCTCGTACTAGAGGTTGTATTCGGTTCCCCCGACAACTTCTGAAGTGAAAAGTTAACCTTCGACATCGCTCCATTCCGAAGCGGCTATCAAGCACTACTCGGAAGAACGGCCTTTGCTCGTTTTAATGCAGTACCGCATTACGCTTCTCTTAAGATTAAGATGCCCGGTCCACATGGCATCATCACAGTTAGCGGAAATGTTGAGCGTTCCTTACGCGCAGAGGAACGTGTGGCGGCTTTAGCAGCCGAACACTAAACAACCCCTTCAACCAGAATAAACAATCGGTCGTCAATACCGCTGACACGGCTAGACGAGTCCGGCGAATCACTAGCTGTAACAACTTAGATAAACTTGAGATTGGTTCGATGGACATACCCCCATAGGCGGTACCAGGGGCTTCCCGCATGTAAAAAGGACTACAGTTCGGCTCGACCTTACTCATCTTGAATTTTAATGGTTTATTGAGAATAACCAATTTTTCGCACCACAACTTTCACCTAAGTTCTTCTCTTTTACAGATGATAATCGTGCTACACCCTTCCAGGATACGGCACAACGGAGACACAGGCGCAGACATGCAGCAGGGCCCCGCTCAAAGGTTTCTTTCTAGATTAAGACCCTGTGTAAACCTTTTTTACTGTCTCTTGTTGCTTTACATCCTCCGGATACTCAGTATAACCGAGAGGGATGCTGGCGTTATTGGCATTTTGCTACGTCAGAATAATGCACGTACCTGGACTCTTGGGTTTCATTATTAAGGGCGTTACTCAGCCCGGTATATGTTGTAAAGACCGAATACCTTAGGGTGTGTTCGGCGTCGCGAGTTTGGCCTTATATGCATCAGCTCCGAATCATGTCTTTGGTCAAATGTTGGGTTTGCCCGGCTCCCACGTTTTGCTACCTTATGTTCCGCTCTATCGGCTAAGGTGGCACCGGGAGAACTACTGCGATTGTGCCCTGGTTCATCCGGATGAGCACCTGAGTAGAGAAATCCGAAAACTGACTGTCATGATAAAGCACGAGACTGGTCAACCAGTCGATGACTTGGCGGAATCTTCGGGATTCCTCCGCATTAACGAAGGGCCAGTTTTCCCGGTCATGTACGTACGCGCACCGTATTCGGATAGCCGCGGAAATACCAGGGGCTATATAGTAGCCCCACTGTGAAACTCCTATGGTTAAGTGAAAGTGTTAAAGCAATATAGTCTGATTGCCTCGTTCGCCGCGCTACCACCTCCTTAATGGACCAAGACGTTGGATCAAATGTGAAGACGCGCTTTTGCGACCACCCCCGCATTATATGCATGGGGGCTGAAGCCGACGACTGCAAACTTTCAGGTTATATGTATATATATATATATATATATATATATACATAAACGACCGCACATGAGGCATAATAATACTTTCGGTAAAAAGTATAAACACAGCCTTTATAATTCAAATAACATTGTTCTTACAATCGGGATACATGTCACTAGAACATGATACTCTTCGAGCACCGAGCCTCTATTAAACGAGCGCCTTCTAAGACATCTTCAAAATAGTGCTCGGCCGATACCTGGCCTACGGCCGAACTCTGGGTTGCAATAGCGGTGGCCTCCATCTCTGCCCAGTATGTCTTGACACGGGCAAGAGCCATCCGCGCACCCTCTATGCACGCCGACCTCTTCACAGCGTCGATATACGACACAACACCAAGGACTCGTTGCACTAAGCCAAAATAACTATTCGGCCTTGGTCCTTCCGGCCAAAGATGATCCGCAACAGACCTCATGGCAAGCTCAGACAACCTATGGAGCTCGTCCCACTCGGCCATTTGCTCATTTAACAGCAGCGGAAGCGCCGGAGCATTGAACTGCGACCAGAACAACTTTTCCACTTCGTGATCTTTTTGATCTTCGAAAAACTTGGTCGCATCAGCAGCACTTGCTGCCAAATCCAGGTACGCGTCCGCAGAACTCCATAATTGATCCAGAAGGGCATACTTAGGATCTCCGAACTTCGTCCGCAACAAAAAGGGCTTCCCAGCCGTGATATTTCCGGCTTGACGTAGCTCCTCCTTCGCCGCTCTGATTTTAGAGCGGGCTTCCTTGGCTGCTACCGTGGCTTTCTCCAGGTCCGCCGTCTTCGTTTGGCTTTCCTTTTCAAGAAGCTTATAACGGTCGGCAACATCCTTCAGCTCAACAGCCATCTTGGCTATTTTCTCTTTGCTCTGGCAATGCGCAGCCTGTTCGGCTCTTAGCTCTTCGACCGCCTTCAGGGCGGCCGCATCACTCTTCCTGGCTTGTTCCTTGGCTCAGGCAAGTTCCGCCCGAAGGGTCTCCACGGCTACAGCTCCATCTGCAGTCACAGCATATTACAGATACTAGCCTCATGCTCCTCTTAATATGTGCCGAACATAAGAGAATACATACCCTGTGCCTCGTCAAGCCGCTTGTTTACAAGCACGATGTCGGCATCTGCCACATCAAGTTGCCGCTTCAGCTCGGCAAACTCACCAGTCTGGCTAGCCACCGGACCCTCAGCCACCTGCAAGTGAAAGCAGCACGGTTATTACCTGGGATTATGATCCTCTATTTGCCGTCTTTTTCGACAGCAACCAGAGTCTCAGGGGCTACTATCCGCATAGGGCACACCTAGCGTGTGCGGTACCATCAAAAAATATATATTACTTTGCGTACCTCAAAGCCTCTCAGCAGGCTCAAAAAAGCTTCATGCAACCCGCTTTCGGCGGACGAAATCCTCTCAACCACCGTACCCATTAGCGTACGATGCGCTTCTGAGATAGCCGCTTGCACCAGAAGATTCATCAGTGCGACTGGTCGCGCACCAGATGGTCCCGGACTCTTTTTGTGGCTCTCCTTAGGAACCGAATACTCCAGACTTCGGGTGGCCGAAGGGTTACCTTCTGGCCTTGGCGGATCAGGAGAAATCCTCCGTGATGACACCTCAGGGTTGCCCGCTTCACGAGGCTGGGAGGCGTCTCGCTTTCCATCATCTCCGAAAGAAGATCCTCCCGAAGACGAACTCTGTCGAGAAGGGCTACGATACAAACTACAAGACATACCTCTCGGTTATTATTCTCAGAAATGAAGCAGGGTATATTTACTATAAAGTACTTTTGTTTACTTACAGCTCGGTGGAGGGCTGGCCCCCTCGCGGGTACTGTGCGGTAAGGATGCCCTCCGGGGTAGGGCCCTCTGACAAAGGTTTCTTCCCTCGCTTGGAGACCATTGCTTCCAAGTCTTCAGAGGCGGTCCACTTCCTTCCCTGGGGAGAGGGAATTTTAGATTCTTCTCTCTGGTCATCCTCCTTCGCGGAGGCACTAATTCCCCCGGTTTGCATGAATAATGAGTGAGGCTCGCTTTCGGCTTCTTTGTTCCTCCCTTTATCTTCCCCTGATGGCGCTTGATAAGGCGCGAGCTCAAGCATCCTGGCTAGTACGGGAACCGGTGAGCCCTCGGGAAGGGGGGCCGAACACCTGATTATCTTCGCCTTTTTTATCCAGTCGTGGTGAAAAGGCGACTTGTCAGAATGATGTTGTGGTAAATTAAAAGACAACGTGTTTGGCCGCGGAATTACTTACTTGGGTGTCTGGACGATTGCAGTTCCGACCCGCTCCTCGGTGGTGTCCGGACACTTTATTCGTGATCCGAAGAACAATCCATACATCTCTTCGAGCGGCGCGCCGAAGAATTGCTGAATAATTCGCGGCCCTTCTGGGTTGAACTCCCACATACGGAGAGGTCGGCGTTTGCAAGGCAGGGCTCGACGAACTAGCATGACTTGCATTACCTTGACAAGGTTGATATCTCTCCGGAGGAGATCTCGGATGCGACTCTGCAATGTCGGCACGTCATTTGCTGGCCCCCAGTCCAGCCCCTTATTGACCCACGACGCCAGTTGTGGCGGGGGGCCTGAACGGAAGGTGGGGGCAGCCTCCCACTTAGTACCTCGAGGAGCTGTGATGTAAAACAACTCCCGCTGCCATAAATTGGACGTCTCCGGGAAGGAACCCTTTGGCCATGGAGCATCCGCGCCTTTGCTTATTATGGCACCTCCACACTCTGCGTGTCGCCCCTCAATCATCTTTGGCTCCACATTGAAGGTCTTGAGCCATAAGCCGAAGTGTGGGGTGATGCAGAGGAAGGCTTCACACACAACGATGAACGACGAGATGTGAAGGATGGAATCCGGAGCCAGATCATGGAAATCAAGCCCGTAGTAGAACATAAGCCCTCTAACGAACGGATCAAGACTAAAGCCTAGCCCTCGGAGGAAGTGGGAAATAAATACGACACTCTCGTTGGGTTCGGGAGTGGGGATGACCTGCCCTCGAGCAGGCAGCCTGTGCGAGATTTCGGCGGTCAGATACCTGGCTTCTCTTAGCTTCTTGATATCCTCCTATGTGACAGAGGAGGGCATCCACCGACCTTGAAGGTTGGATCCGGACATGACTGAAGGTCCGAAGCGCCTAGCCTGAGCCTTCGGTGTTGGAACTCGAGGTGGGGGAAGGATTCGATTGAGCGCGAGAAGAAAAGGACAGACCTTGGCCCCTTTATAAAGAGGGTGAATATCAAGCATCCTCCGCGTGGCCGTTTGGAACTTGCCTAAAATCGAGGAGTCATACCAACAGGCACGATTGGGTTACCCACACCCGTATTGATAAGAATCCCGTGATAAGGGGACACGATCTCTGCTTCGACAAGACGTGCCAAGAAAACCGCCTCGCAACACGTGAAGTGGCAGGCTCGGAAAAACGGTTCGTCATGACCAGACCACGGCAGAATGTCACGCTATAAAAAGCTGTCAGCAGATTAGATTTGTGGAAATATTATTCTCTCTACGGTGGTATGTGGAATTTGTTTTGTAGAGCCGGACACTATCCTCGTGTTCAAAATCTTCTATGGAGTATTCGGAGGAGGAACCCGCCTTGCAATGCCGAAGACCATCTGCGCGCCGGACTCATCGTCATTGAAGCCTGGTTCAGGGGCTACTGAGGGAGTCCTGGATTAGGGGGTCCTCGGACAGCCGGACTATATCCTTTGGCCGGACTGTTGGACTATGAAGATACAAGATTGAAGACTTCGACACGTGTCCGGATGGGACTCTCCTTGGCGTGGAAGGCAAGCTTGGCAATACGGATATTTAGATCTCCTCCCTTGTAACCGACTCTGTGTAACCCTAGCCCCCTCCGGTGCCTATATAAACCGGAGGGTTTAGTCCATAGGACAACAACAATCATACCATAGGCTAGCTTCTAGGGTTTAGCCTCTACGATCTCGTGGTAGATCAACTCTTGTAATACTCATATCATCAAGATCAATCAAGCAGGAAGTAGGGTATTACCTCCATCGAGAGGGCCCGAACCTGGGTAAACATCGTGTCCCTCGCCTCCTGTTACCATCCGCCTTAGACGCACAGTTCGGGACCCCCTACCCGAGATCCGCCGGTTTTGACACCGACAACTGCGCCATCCGCCGTCGACACGCGCGTAGCCGCGACATGCAGGCCGAGAAAGAAGCCGTTGTGGATGTCGATGAGGTGATGCGGCTACGGATGTGGATGAGGTGACGGGCAGCACGTCCCCGCCCGCCGCCATCATCGAGGAAAACTAGAACACGGGAGGCCGCCACCGATTGTATCCCATGAAGGCCACCGCCGAGGCGACACCGGCGAATACAGCCGGTGTCTTGCTCGATTCTTATTTTGCCAGATGCTGGAGGAGGACAAAGAGATCGGGCGGCGACCATTTAGATTTGGTATTTTAATTCTACCAGGCTGGTTGTAATTGTTGAGTTGTATTTTGTGTTGCATGTATTACGTGTTGTGGCCCACCTCCTAGTTGTGTATAGTTGAGGTTGAGGCCTACCCTGTACTTATATATACGTGCACCAGCACCCCATCAATACAATGTCTATTGTATTGCGAACTTTCCCGTCTACATGGTATCATCTTGAAGGTCCTGACATAGGGCAAGCCGCCGCCGCCGCGCCGTGCCTCCTCGCGCGCGCCATCGCCGCCGCCAACGTGCCGCGCCTCATCGGGCGCGCCGCCGCCGCTGCTCCTCACCGCTGTCGCCGCCGCGCAGCGCCTCCTCGCACACGCCGCCGCCACTCCACACCGTCGTCGCCGCCCCCGCGTCCTCCTTTGACGCCGTGGCCGCCCCGTGCCGCCGCGCCGCTTCCGCTCCCACCCGTTGCGCTGACTTGGTGCCTCTGCCGCGCGCCACTGCCGCCCCGTCGCGCTGCAACCCTAACCCGACGAGCCGCCGCCGCGCGCTCCCGCGTACCGTCGCCGCCGCCCCCTTCCTCTTCCCGACGCTTCTGACGCTTTGCATGGACTCTCCGGGCTACTTCACCATCTACGGTGGAACCGCTCCACCGGCCGCGCCGATCCAGTCGCGTCCTCCCGCACCCGCCGGGTGTTACCCGTTGTCACCACCAGCGCCTCCCCCGCAGCACCCGCAAGGGGGAGGGGGCCGACGCAACCGGCTTGGCGGTGGTCGTCGCCGCCTGGAGCAGCAGTGGGCCCAGGACGCCGGGGGGGCACACTATCAGCAGGCTCTCCCCGCTGGCCACCAGGCGTTCATCGGCGCGCCCTACCAGCCGAATGGCGCCAGCTACGGCGCCCTCCTTGCGACGCCGCCCCTCGGTGGTTATGGCCCGCCCGTCCCGGCGCTGCCCTACGGGGGCCTTCTGCCGCCGCCGGTACCTGTGCCATGGGACCCCATCCTCCTCGCCACCCAGCACTCCACGCCGTCGCCGAGTAGCTCTGTCGATGGAGGTGACCGGTACATGGAC
Organism: Triticum aestivum; assembly: GCF_018294505.1. NCBI lineage: Eukaryota > Viridiplantae > Streptophyta > Magnoliopsida > Poales > Poaceae > Triticum > Triticum aestivum. The sequence continues at coordinate 263,619,128 of NC_057814.1, read as the reverse complement.
TCCTGTGCTACTGCGCACATGGCATCTCATCCCGGTAACCTAACCTCCTCCACTCCCATTCACACACCCACTCGTATCACCGTCGGCAATGCCTTCTCCTTACCTATTACTCATATCGGTAGCACTAGCTTTCCCTCCACTCCACACCCATCACTATGTCTCATGTTCTTGTTTCACCTAATTTAGTCACGAACCTAGTTTCCGTTCATCGTCTTACTCGTGAGAACCCACTTACTGTTGAATTTGACAGTGTTGGCTTTTCTGTGAAAGCCGCCCGTACCCGGATGGTGCTTCACCGTTGTGACAGTCCCCATGAGCTCTACCCCGTGCACGCCGGCGCCTCCACCTCCACACCCGTCACCCTTGCCGCCGGCGTTGACCTTTGGCACGCTCGCTTGGGTCACCCCAACCACACCGTCTTAAGTTAAATTCTTGGGAGTTTCTCTTTCTCATGTAATAAGCTCGATGAGCACTCTTGTGAGGCTTGTCCCTTAGGCAAGCACGTTCGTCTTCCCTTTAGTGCGTCTTCTTCAGTTTCCACTTTTCCGTTTCAATTACTTCATAGTGATGTTTCGACATCTCCCGTTGCGAGCAACACGGGCTATCTCTACTACTTGGTGATTTTAGATGATTATTCTAATCATGTCTGGACTTTTCCCCTTCATCGTAAGTCCGATGCTTTAGCCACACTCACCGCCTTTTATTCCTATGTCACCACCCAGTTCGGTCGCCCCATACTCGCACTCCAAACTGATAACGGAAAAGAGTTTGACAACGTCGCTCTTCGCACACTTCTCGCTCTCACGGCACCACCTTCCGTCTGACTTGCCCCTACACTTCCCAGCAGAACGGCCGCGTCGAGCGCATTCTCCGCACTCTTAATGACTGCGTTCGCACGTTACCCTTTCACTCTAACGTGCCCGCTCAGTTTTGGCCCGATGCCCTCGCTACCGCCACTCTCTTAGTTAACATTCGTCCATGTCGCCCTTGGTGGAACTACGCCCCTCACCACCTTCTCTTCGGCACACCACCGTCCTATGATGGTCTCCGCATCTTCGGGTGTCTCTGTTATCCTAGCACCGTGTCCACCACGCCACACAAGCTCGCACCACGATCCGTCCCATGCGTCTTCCTTGGCTACCCTCCTAACACAAAAGGTTACCGGTGCTATGATCAAGTCACTCATCGCGTGTACACCTCGAGGCACCTGTACTTTTTCGAGAAGGTTTTCCCTTTTTTCCAGGTTCCTCCGGCTTCGACCCCTTCGGCGCCGGCCCCCTCGCCCCCTTCATGGAGCGACGTGCGGTGGCACCCCCCGGCGCCCCCCCGGCCCGGCGCCCTCTACCGCCACCACTCAGCTTCGTGACTCCCTCCCCCGAGGTCGAGTCCGAGCGGGCCCTCGGGTCCCCGTCTCCCTCATACGAGGTTGAGCCCGGCACCCCACCCGCCACTCCTGCGACGGGCTCAACGTCAACCTCGCCCGTCGCCTCTTCCGCCGCCGGATCGGCCGGCACTGCTGCCGCCATGGCCTCCGCTGCTGGTGCCCCCGCCACCGCGGCCCCTCCGCTGCCGGTGCCCCCGCCGCTGCGGCACCCACCGGTCCTGCTGCCCCATCACTTGGTGTGACCACCCGTGCCCGAGCAGGAGTGCTTCGCCCTAGCACGCGCTACTCCGCTGACGAGTATGTGTGCACCGCCTCGACGTCGACCCCATCACCCGTCCCCACCTCCGCTCGCGCTGCCCTTCGGGATCCCCACTGGCTAGCTGCGATGCAGGAGGAGTTCGATGCCCTACAGCGCAACCGCACGTGGCAGCTTGTTCCGCGACCCCCTCGTGCCAACATCATCTCTGGCAAGTGGGTGTTTCGCCACAAGACTCGCCCGGACGGTTCTCTCGAGCGCTACAAGGCTTGATGGGTGGTTCGTGGACTTCGGCAGCGCGCGGGCATGGACTTCACCGACACCTTCGTCCCAGTTATTAAACCAGGCACGATCCACGCCGTGCTCCAGTTGACGGTCTCGCGCGCCTGGCCTGTGCACCAGTTGGATGTCTCCAATGCCTTCTTGCACGGCCACCTTGCCGAGCAGGTGTACTGTGAGGAACCGACTGGCTTCGTCGACGCCGAGCGCCCAGACTTTGTGTGCTTGCTCTCCCGTTCTCTTTACGGGTTAAAGCAGGCGCCTCGGGCTTGGTACCAGCGTATCGCAGCCTTCCTGCAGTCTTTGGGCTTTCGGTCCACTCGCTCCGATGCCTCACTATTCGTGTATCATCAGGGAGCTGACACTGCATATCTGCTGCTCTACGTCGATGACATCATCTGTTGGAAATATGCCCTAGAGGCAATAATAAATGGTTATTATTATATTTCTTTGTTCATGGTAATTGTCTATTATTCATGCTATAATTGTATTGTCCGGAAATCGTAATACATGTGTGAATACATAGACCACAACCTGTCCCTAGTAAGCCTCTAGTTGACTAGCTCGTTGATCAAAAGATAGTCATGGTTTCCTGACTATGGACATTGGATGTCATTGATAAAGGGATCACATCATTAGGAGAATGATGTGATGGACAAGACCCAACTTAAGCATAGCATAAAAGATCGTGTAGTTTCGTTTGCTAGAGCTTTTCCAATGTCAAGTATCTTTTCCTTAGACCATGAGATCGTGCAACTCCCGGATACCGTAGGAGTGCTTTGGGTGTGCCAAACGTCACAACGTAACTGGGTGACTATAAAGGTGCATTATGGGTATCTCCGAAAGTGTCTGTTGGGTTGGCACGGATCGAGACTGGGATTTGTCACTCCGTGTGACGGAGAGGTATCTCTGGGCCCACTCGGTAATGCATCATCATAATGAGCTCAATGTGACTAAGGCGTTAGTCACGGGATCATGCATTGCGGTACGAGTAAAGAGACTTGCCGGTAACGAGATTGAACAAGGTATTGGGATACCGACGATCGAATCTCGGGCAAGTAACATACCGATTGACAAAGGGAATTGCATACGGATTGATTGAATCCTCGACACCGTGGTTCATCCGATGATATCATCGTGGAACATGTGGGAGCCAACATGGGTATCCAGATCCCGCTGTTGGTTATTGACCGGAGAGGCGTCTCGGTCATGTCTGCATGTCTCCCGAACCCGTAGGGTCTACACACTTAAGGTCCGGTGACGCTAGGGTTGTAGAGATATATGTATGCGGAAACCCGAAAGTTGTTCGGAGTCCCGGATGAGATCCCGGACGTCACGAGAGGTTCCGGAATGGTCCGGAGGTAAAGATTTATATATGGGAAGTCTTATTTTGGTCGCCGGAAAAGTTTCGCGCTTTATCGGTATTGTACCGGGAGTGCCGAAAGGGGTCCGGGGGTCCACCAAGGGGGTCCACCAGCCCCGGGGGGCCACATGGGCTGTAAGGGGTGCGCCTTGGCCTATATGGGCCAAGGGCACCAGCCCCAAGAGGCCCATGCGCAAGAGATAAGAAAAAAGGGAGAGTCCTAAAGGGGGAAGGCACCTCCGAGGTGCCTTGGGGGGGAAGGACTCCCCCCTGGCCGCACCCTTCCTTGGAGGAAGGGGCAAGGCTGCGCCCCCCCTCTCCCTTGGCCCTATATATAGTGGGGGGAAGGGAGGGCAGCAACACTAAGCCTTGGGCGCCTCCCTCCTCCCCTGCAACACCTCTCTCTCTCTCGCAGAAGCTCGGCGAAGCCCTGCCGGAGACCCGCTACATCCACCACCACGCCGTCGTGCTGTTGGATCTCCATCAACCTCTCCTCCCCCCTTGCTGGATCAAGAAGGAGGAGACGTCGCTGCACCGTACGTGTGTTGAACGCGGAGGTGCCGTCCGTTCGGCACTCGGTCATCGGTGATTTGGATCACGGCGAGTACGACTCCGTCATCCACGTTCATTGGAACGCTTCCGCTCGCGATCTACAAGGGTATGTAGATGCACTCCTTTCCCCTCGTTGCTAGTAGACTCCATAGATGCATCTTGGTGAGCGTAGGAAAATTTTAAATTATGCTACGATTCCCAACAGTGGCATCATGAGCCAGGTCTATGCGTAGTTACTATGCACGAGTAGAACACAAAGTAGTTGTGGGCGTTGAGTTTGCCAATTCTTCTTGCCGCTACTAGTCTTTTCTTGTTTCGGCGGCATTGTAGGATGAAGCGGCCCGGACCGACCTTACACGTACTCTTACGTGAGACAGGTTCCACCGACTGACATGCACTAGATGCATAAGGTGGCTAGCGGGTGTCTGTCTCTCCTACTTTAGTCGGAACAGATTCGATGAAAAGGGTCCTTATGAAGGGTAAATAGAAATTGGCAAATCACGTTGTGGTCATACGTAGGTAAGAAACGTTCTTGCTAGAAACCTACAAACCACGTAAAAACTTGCAACAACAATTAGAGGACGTCTAACTTGTTTTTGCAGCAAGTGCTATGTGATGTGATATGGCCAGAAGATGTGATGAATGATATATGTGATGTATGAGATTGATCATATTCTTGTAATAGGAATCACGACTTGCATGTCGATGAGTATGACAACCGGCAGGAGCCATAGGAGTTGTCTTTATTATTTTGCATGACCTGCGAGTCATTGAATAACGCCATGTAAATTACTTTACTTTGTTGCTAAACGAGTTGGCCATAGAAGTAGAAGTAATCGTTGGCGTGACAACTTCATGAAGACACAATGGAGATCATGATGGAGATCATGGTGTCATGCCGGTGACAAAGATGATCATGGTGCCCCGAAGATGGAGATCAAAGGAGCATGATGATATTGGCCATATCATGTCACTATTTGATTGCATGTGATGTTTATCATGTTTTTGCATCTTATTTGCTTAGAACGACGGTAGCAAGTAGGATGATCCCTTATAATAATTTCAAGAAAGTGTTCACCCTAACTGTGCACCGTTGCGAAGGTTCGTCGTTTCGAAGCACCACGTGATGATCGGGTGTGATAGATTCTTACGTTCGAATACAACGGGTGTTGACGAGCCTAGCATGTACAGACATGGCCTCGGAACACACGCAATACACTTAGGTTGACTTGACGAGCCTAGCATGTACAGACATGGCCTCGGAACACGGAGGACCGAAAGGTCGAGCATGAGTCGTATAGAAGATACGATCAACATGGAGATGTTCACCGATCTTGACTAGTCCGTCTCACGTGATGATCGGACACGGCCTAGTTGAACTCGGATCATGTTTCACTTAGATGACTAGAGGGATGTCTATCTGAGTGGGAGTTCATAATCAGATGAACTTCATTATCATGAACATAGTCAAAAAGTATTTGCAAATTATGTCATGGCTTGCGCTTTAGTTCTACTGGTTAAGATATGTTCCTAGAGAAAATTTAGTTGAAAGTTGGTAGTAGCAATTATGCGGACTGGGTCCGTAAACTGAGGATTGTCCTCATTGCTGCACAGAAGGCTTATGTCCTTAATGCACCGCTCGGTGTGCTGAACCTCAGCGTCGTCTGTAGATGTTACAAAACATCTGACATACACGTTTTGATAACTACGTGATAGTTCGGTGCGGTTTAGAATTGTGGCACCAAAGACGTTTCTGAAACGTCGCAGAACATGTGAGATGTTCCGAAGACTGAAATTGGGATTTCAGACTAGTGCCCACGTCAAGAGGTATGAGACCTCTGACAAGTTTCTTAAGCCTGCAAACTAAGGGAGAAAAGCTCAATCGTTGAGCGTGTGCTCAGATTGTCTGAGTGCCACAATCGCTTGAATCGAGTGGGAGTTAATCTCCCAGATGAGATAGTGATAGTTCTCCATAGTCACTGCCACCAAGCTAGTAGAGCTTCGTGATGAACTATAACATATCAAGGATAGTTATGATGATCCTTGAGCTATTCGCGATGTTTGACACCGCGAGAGTAGAAATCAAGAAGGAGCATCAATTGTTGATGGTTAGTAAAACCACTAGTTTAAGAAGGGCAAGGGCAAAAGGGATACTTCATGAAACAGCAAGTCGTTTGCTGCTCTAGTGAAGAATCCCAAGGTTGAACCCAAACCCGAGACTAAGTGCTTCTGTAATGAGAGGAACGGTCACTGAAGCAGTACTACCCTAGATACTTGGTAGATGAGAAGGCAGGCAAGGTCGACAAAGTATATTGGATATACGTTATATGAATGTGTACTTTACTAGTACTCCTAGCAGCACCAGGGTATTAGATACTGGTTCGGTTGCTAAGTGTTAGTAACTCGAAATAAAAGCTGCGGAATAAATGGAGACTAGCTAAAGGTGAGATGACGATATGTGTTGGAAGTGTTTCCAAGGTTGATGTGATCAAGCATCGCATGCTCCCTCTACCATCGAGATTTGGTGGTTGCGCTGAACATGATTGGATTATGTTTACCGCAAAACGGTTATTCATTTAAGGAGAATAATGGTTACTCTGTTTATTTGAATAATACCTTCAATGGTCTTGCACCTAAAATGAATCTCGATCGTAGTGATACACATGTTCATGCCAAAAGATATAAGATAGTAATGATAGTACCACATACTTGTGGCACTGCCACTTGAGTCATATTGGTGTAGAACGCATGAAGAAGCTCCATGTAGGTGGATCTTTGGACTCACTCATTTTTGAAAAGATTGAGACATGCGAACCATGTCTATTGGTATATATGCATGAAGAAACTCCATACAGATGGATCGTTTGGACTCACTTGATTATGAATCACTTGAGACATGCAAATCATACCACATGGGCAAGATGACTGAAAGGCCTCGTTTTCAGTGAGATGGAACAAGAGAGCAATTTATTGGAAGTAATACATTTTGATGTATGCAGTCCAATGAATGCTGAGGCATGCAGTGGATATCGTTATGTTCTTACTTCACAGATGATTTGAGTAGATGCTGAGTGTATTTACTTGATGAAACACTAGTCTGAATTATTGAAAGGTTCAAGCAATTTCAGAGTGAAGTTGAAGATCGTCGTGACAAGAGGATAAAATGTCTGTGATATGATCATAGAGATGAGTATCTGAGATACGAGTTTGGCACACAATTGAGACATTGTGGAAAGTGTTTCACAATTAATACCGCCTGGAACACCATAGTGTGATGGTGTGTCCGAACATCATAACTGCACCCTATTGGATATGGTGCATACCATGATGTTTCTTATCAAATTACCACTATCATTTATGGGTTAGGCATTAGAGACAACCGCATTCACTTTAAAAGGGGCACCACGCAATTCCGTTGAGACGACACCGTTTATAGAAACCTAAGTTGTCGTTTCTTAAAAGTTTGGGGCTGCGATGCTTATGTGAAAAAGTTTCAGGCTGATAAGCTCGAACCCAAAGCGGATAAATGCATCTTCATAGAATACCCAAAACAGTTGGGTATACCTCCTATCTGGAAGCAAAAGTAATTGCTTCTAGAAACGAGTCCTTTCTCGAGGAAAAGTTTCTCTCGAAAGAATTGAGTGGGAGGATGGTGGAGACTTGATAAGGTTATTGAACCGTCGCTTCAACTAGTGTGTAGCAGGGCACAGGAAGTTGTTCCTGTGGCACCTACACCAATTGAAGTGGAAGCTTATGATAGTGATCATGAAACTTCGGATCAAGTCACTACCAAACCTCGTAGGATGACGAGGATGCGCACTACTTCAGAGTAATGCGTGATCCTGTCTTGGAAGTCATGTTGCTAGACAACAATGAACCTACGAGCTATGGAGAAGCGATGGTAGGCCCATATTCCGACGAATGGCTCGAGGCCATGAAATCCGAGATAGAATCCATGTATCAGAACAAAGCATGGACTTTGGTGAACTTGCCCGATGATCGGCAAGCCATTGAGATAAATGGATCTTTAAGAAGAAGACGGACATGGACGGTAATGTTACCGTCTATGAAGCTCGACTTGTGGCAAAGAGTATTTTCACAAGTTCAAGGAGTTGACTACGATGAGTTTTTCTCATCCGTAGCGATGCTTAGGTCCGTCGGAATCATGTTAGCATTAGCTACATTTATGAAATCTGGCAGATGGATGTCAAAACAAGTTTCCTTACCAGTTTTGTAAGGAAAGGTTGTATGTGATACAATCAAAAAGGTTTTGTCAATCCTAAGGATGCTAAAAGGTATGCTAGCTCCAGCGATCCTTCCATGGACTAGAGCAAGCATCTCGGAGTTAGAATATATGCTTTGATGGAGTGATCAAAGTTTTTGGGTTTATACAAAGTTTGTTAGAAACTTGTATTTACAATAAAGTGAGTGGGAGCGCTACAACATTTCTGATAAGTATATGTGAATGACATATTGTTGATCCGAAATGTAAATTTCTGGAAAGCATAAAGGGTTGTTTGAAAGGAGTTTTTCAAAGGAAGACCTGGATAAAGCTGCTTACACATTGGGCATCAAGATCCATAGAGATCAAGACGCCTGATGATACTTTCAAAAGACAGCACACCTTGGCATGATTTTGAAGGAGTTCAAAATAGATCAGCAAAGAAGGAGTTCTTGGCTGTGTTACAAGGTGTGAGTATTGAGTGAGACTCAAGACCTGACCACAGCAGAAGATAGAGAAAGGACGAAGGTCGTCCCCTATGCTTTAGACATAGGCTCTATAGTATGCTATGCTGTGTACCGCACATGTAGTGTGCCTTGCCATGAGTTGGTCAAGAGGGTACAATGGTGATCCGGGAAAGGATCTCATGACAGCGGTCGAACTTATCCTTAGCACCTAGTGGATTAAGGAATTTTCTCGATTATGGAGGTGGAAAGGAGTTCGTCGTAAAGGGTTACGTCGATGCGAACTTTGACACTAATCCGGATGACTCTGAGTAGTAAACCGGATTCGTATAGTAGAGCAATTATTTGAAATGGCTCCAAATAGCGCGTGGTAGCATCCACAAGATGACATAGATATTCGTAAAGCACACGGTTCTGAAAGGTTCAGACCCGTTGACTAATAACCTCTCTCACAAGCATAACATGACCAAACCAGAACACATTGAGTGATAATCACATAGTGATGTGAACTAGATCGTTGACTCTAGTAAACTCTTTAGATGTTGGTCACATGGTGATGTGACCAGTGAGTGTTAATCACATGGTGATGTGAACTAGATTATTGACTCTAGTGCAAGTGGGAGACTGTTGGAAATATGCCCTAGAGGCAATAATAAATGGTTATTATTATATTTCTTTGTTCATGGTAATTGTCTATTATTCATGCTATAATTGTATTGTCCGGAAATCGTAATACATGTGTGAATACATAGACCACAACCTGTCCCTAGTAAGCCTCTAGTTGACTAGCTCGTTGATCAACAGATAGTCATGGTTTCCTGACTATGGACATTGGATGTCATTGATAACGGGATCACATCATTAGGAGAATGATGTGATGGACAAGACCCAACTTAAGCATAGCATAAAAGATCGTGTAGTTTCGTTTGCTAGAGCTTTTCCAATGTCAAGTATCTTTTCCTTAGACCATGAGATCGTGCAACTCCCGGATACCGTAGGAGTGCTTTGGGTGTGCCAAACGTCACAACGTAACTGGGTGACTATAAAGGTGCATTACGGGTATCTCCGAAAGTGTCTGTTGGGTTGGCACGGATCGAGACTGGGATTTGTCACTCCGTGTGACGGAGAGGTATCTCTGGGCCCACTCGGTAATGCATCATCATAATGAGCTCAATGTGACTAAGGCGTTAGTCACGGGATCATGCATTGCGGTACGAGTAAAGAGACTTGCCGGTAACGAGATTGAACAAGGTATTGGGATACCGACGATCGAATCTCGGGCAAGTAACATACCGATTGACAAAGGGAATTGCATACGGATTGATTGAATCCTCGACACCGTGGTTCATCCGATGATATCATCGTGGAACATGTGGGAGCCAACATGGGTATCCAGATCCCGCTGTTGGTTATTGACCGGAGAGGCGTCTCGGTCATGTCTGCATGTCTCCCGAACCCGTAGGGTCTACACACTTAAGGTCCGGTGACGCTAGGGTTGTAGAGATATATGTATGCGGAAACCCGAAAGTTGTTCGGAGTCCCGGATGAGATCCCGGACGTCACGAGAGGTTCCGGAATGGTCCGGAGGTAAAGATTTATATATGGGAAGTCTTATTTTGGTCGCCGGAAAAGTTTCGCGCTTTATCGGTATTGTACCGGGAGTGCCGAAAGGGGTCCGGGGGTCCACCAAGGGGGTCCACCAGCCCCGGGGGGCCACATGGGCTGTAAGGGGTGCGCCTTGGCCTATATGGGCCAAGGGCACCAGCCCCAAGAGGCCCATGCGCAAGAGATAAGAAAAAAGGGAGAGTCCTAAAGGGGGAAGGCACCTCCGAGGTGCCTTGGGGGGGAAGGACTCCCCCCTGGCCGCACCCTTCCTTGGAGGAAGGGGCAAGGCTGCGCCCCCCTCTCCCTTGGCCCTATATATAGTGGGGGGAAGGGAGGGCAGCAACATCTAAGCCTTGGGCGCCTCCCTCCTCCCCTGCAACACCTCTCTCTCTCTCTCGCAGAAGCTCGGCGAAGCCCTGCCGGAGACCCGCTACATCCACCACCACGCCGTCGTGCTGTTGGATCTCCATCAACCTCTCCTCCCCCCTTGCTGGATCAAGAAGGAGGAGACGTCGCTGCACCGTACATGTGTTGAACGCGGAGGTGCCGTCCGTTCGGCACTCGGTCATCGGTGATTTGGATCACGGCGAGTACGACTCCGTCATCCACGTTCATTGGAACGCTTCCGCTCGCGATCTACAAGGGTATGTAGATGCACTCCTTTCCCCTCGTTGCTAGTAGACTCCATAGATGCATCTTGGTGAGCGTAGGAAAATTTTAAATTATGCTACGCTTCCCAACATCATCCTCACGGTATCCTCCCCCGATCTCCTTCAGCGGCTGACTGCTCGTCTTCGTGATGAGTTCGCCCTCAAGGACTTGGGGCCCCTGCACTACTTCCTCGGCATCGAGGTGGTCCGCCGGACTGACGGCTTCTTTCTGCATAAGCAGAAGTACGCCCACGAGCTCCTAGAGTGTGCCGGTATGCTTAACTGCAAGCCGACGCCCACACCCGTCGACACAAAGGCGAAGGTCTCTACTCTGGAGGGGTCTCTCGCGTCCAATGGAGCGTTTTATTGCTCCATTGTTGGTGCTTTACAGTACCTGACGCTGACTCGACCCGACCTACAGTACGTTGTTCAGCAGGTGTGCCTCCACATGCACACCCCGCGTGACTCCCACTGGACCTTGGTGAAGCGTATTCTCCATTATATACGCAGCACCATGTCCTTGGGACTCACCCTGACGGCCTCCGCCTCCACCGACCTCGTGGCCTACTCGGATGTCGACTGGGCTGGCTGCCCCGACACTCGATGCTCCACGTCAGGCTACTACGTGTACCTTGGGCCTTCGTTGATCTCTTCGTCATCGAAGCGGCAGCCCACGGTCTCCCGCTCCAGCGCCGAGGCAGAGTATCGCACCATGGCTAATGCCGTGGCTGAGTGCTCTTGGCTCCGTCAGCTGCTCCAGGAGTTGCTTTGTGATGTTCATAAAGCTACTCTTGTCTACTGCGATAACGTCAGCGCGGTCTACCTTTCCGCCAACCCGGTGCACCATCGCCGTATGAAGCATATTGAGCTCGATATTCACTTTGTGCGCGAGGAGGTTGCCCTTGGCCGTGTTCGGGTTCTTCACGTGCCGACGTTGCAACAGTTTGCTGATGTGATGACTTAGAGATTGCCTACTTCCGTCTTCGAGGAGTTTCGGTCCAGTCTCTGTGTCTCTGGCGACGCTTCGACTGCGGGGGTGGGGGGGGGTGTTGAGTTGTATTTTGTGTTGCATGTATTACGTGTTGTGCCCACCTCCTAGTTGTGTATAGTTGAGGTTGAGGTGTGACGCCCCCAATTCAATCGTACACTAATCATACACGCAACGTGTACGATCAAGATCAGGGACTCACGGGAAGATATCACAACACAACTCTAAAAATAAAAATAAGTCATACAAGCATCATAATACAAGCCAGGGGCCTCGAGGGCTTGAATACAAGTGCTCGATCATAGACGAGTCAGCGGAAGCAACAATACCTGAGTACAGACATAAGTAAACAAGTTTGCCTTAAGAAGGCTAGCACAAACTGGGATACAGATCGAAAGAGGCGCAGGCCTCCTGCCTGGGATCCTCCTAAACTACTCCTGGTCGTCGTGAGCGGCCTCCACGTAGTAGTAGGCACCTACGGTGTAGTAGGAGTCGTCGTCGATGGTGGCGTCAGGCTCCTGGGCTCCGGCATCTGGTTGCGACAACCAGGTAGAAGGAAAGGGGGAAAAGAGGGAGAAAAGCAACCGTGAGTACTCATCCAAAGTACTCGCAAGCAAGGAGCTACACTACATATGCATGGGTATATGTGTAAAGGGCCATATCGGTGGTCTGAACTGCAGAATGCCAGAATAAGAGGGGGATAGCTAATCCTGTCGAAGACTACGCTTCTGGCCACCTCCATCTTGTAGCATGTAGAAGAGAGTAGATGGTAAGTTCACCAAGTAGCATCGCATAGCATAATCCTACCCGACGATCCTCTCCTCGTCGACCTGTGAGAGAGCGATCACCGGGTTGTATCTGGCACTTGGAAGGGTGTGTTTTATTAAGTATCCGGTTCTAGTTGTCATAAGGTCAAGGTACAACTCCGGGTCGTCCTTTTACCGAGGGACATGGCTATTCGACTAGATAAACTTCCCTGCAGGGGTGCACCACATAACCCAACACGCTCGATCCCATTTGGCCGGACACACTTTCCTGGGTCATGCCCAGCCTCGGAAGATCAACACATCGCAGCCCCACCTAGGCACAACAGAGAGGTCAGCACGCCGGTCTAAATCCTATGGCGCAGGGGTCTGGGCCCATTGCCCATTGCACACCTGCACGTTGCGAATGCGGCCGGAAGCAGACCTAGCCTAGCAGGCGTCCCAGTCCAATCCGGCGCGCGCCGCTCAGTCGCTGACGTCACAAAGGCTTCGGCTGATACCACGATGCCGAGTGCCCATAACGGGTCCCGCGTAGTTGGTTAGTGCGTATAGGCCAGTGGCCAGACTCAGATCAAATACCAAGATCTCGTTAAGCGTGTTATTATGAAGTAACCGCGAACGCCGACCAGGGCCAGGCCCACCTCTCGCCTAGGTGGTCTCAACCTTCCCTGTCGCTCCGCCACAAAGATCCACTCGCGGGTACTCCAAAAGCCGACCCGACTTTAGTCACCACAGGTATCATGTAAAGTATATAAGTATATACCCGTGATCACCTCCTGAGTAATCACGGCCCGATAGTATAGCAAGGCAGATGAACAAGAATGTAGGGCCACATATGGAACACTAGCATCCTATACTAAGCATGTAGGATTGCAGGTAAAGGTAACAACATTAGTAGCAAGGACAGGCTATGCAGCAGAATAGGATTAACGGAAAGTAGTAACATGCTACACTACTCTAATGCAAGCACTGAGAAGAATAGGCGATATCTGGTGATCAAGGGGGGGGGGCTTGCCTGGAAGCTCAACCGAGAAGGAGGGGTCGTCAACACCGTAGTCGTACTGGGTAGCAGCGGCGTCGGTCTCCGTGTCTAGCGAGAGAAGAGGGGGAAGAAACAATAAATACAATGCAAACAAATCCATGTCGATGCATGACATGACAAAGCGTGATGCTAGGTGTGCCCAATCGCGGTAGTAGGTCATACCGGCGAAGGGGGGAAACATCTAGGAAAGTATCCCGGTGTTTCGCGTTTTCGGACAGATGTACCGGAGGGAAAAAAGTTGTGTGTTCGTTATGCTAGGGGTGTGTGGCGGACGAACGGGCTGCGTAACCGGATTCGTCACGTCGCTCTGAGCAACTTTCATGTAGAAAGTATTTTCATCTGAGCTACGGTTTATTTTATATGATTTTCTAAAGTTTTAAAGCATTTTTAGAATTCATTTAATTTATTTAATTCAACATTATCCAGAATAGTGTTTGCTGACATCATCATGATGTCAGCAGTCAACAGAGGTGTTGACTGGTCAAACTGACGTGTGGGTCCAGTGGGACCCACCTGTCATACACTGTTTAGGCTTAATTAGGGTTTAGGCTTAATTAGTTAACTAAAATGATTAGATTAATCTAATACAGAATTAATTAAGTTAGTTAATTATCTTAATTAATTAATTATATTATTATTTATTTATTTATTTATTTTAATTCTTTTTAATTCCATTTTCTTTTTCTTTTATAAACGTTCTGGGGATGGCCCCACTTGGCATTGGCCCTAGGGGCCAAACGGGCGCAGGGTGGCGGTTACGGGCGTGGCCCGATTGGGTGCACGCCCAGGGGCGCTCGAGTGTGGGCGCACGGCGGCCGGTGCGGCGGAGCCGCGGCCAGCGAGAGGGAACGGGGGGGCATCGGGCGACACCGTAGCGGTGCGCACGGCGGCAGCAAGCCGCATCAGAGCAGGGGTGGAGGGCAGGGGATGCGCGCGCGCGTCGGCGAGGGCCGAGGCGTGGGGGGGCAGCGCGGTGCAGCCGCGGTGGCAGCGCAGCAACGGGCAGCAGCGCAGGCGGGTGGCAGCGCTAGGCGCGGCGCAGGCGGGCGTCGCTGGCGGAGCAGAGGCGAGGCTTGGGCGAGCGCGTGCGCAGTCGCGCGCGCCGGGGCCGGCGGGGATGCGGGCTGCGGTGAGCGAGCAGGGACGAGGGGCGCGCGGTGAGTGCGTGGGTAGCCGGGGGTGGCGTAGCCGTGGTGAGCGCAAGGAGGAGTGCGAGCGGGTGCGGCATGGCGTCGAGCAGCGGGAGGAGGGGCGCGGTCCGCGAACGAACGGTGCGGGCGCGGGGCGTGGTAGGCGAGCGGGCGCGGTTGAGGTGGTCAACGCGGCAGATGCAGCAGGCGGGGCTGCGCCGTGGTCAAGGCTCAGCGGCGCACGCGCGTGCGTGTGCAGGGGGAAGCAAAGGGAGGCGGGGCCTCACCGCGATTCGTAGGGTTCAGGGCAGCGTTTGTCGAGGCGGAGGGCGGAGACGAAGCGGCGGAGAGGAAGCAGGCCGGCGATGGCGTCCGGCGAGGTAGCTCCGACGACGGTGGGCGCGGTCGATCCGGGCGGCGGGGTCGTTCCCCCGATCCCGATCTGGATCGGGGAGGAGGAGGCGAACTTGGGGGGGAGTGGGGTGTAGGTGGGGGTTAGGGTTTGGGGTAGTGGGGGATATGGGCGCGGCTGGGGCCGGCCTGGTCGCCTGGTGGCCTGCTGGGCCATGGCCCAGTGGGGGGGCTTCTCTTTTTATTTAATTTCTGTTTCTGTTTTCTATTTTCTTTTATTTATTTCTCTTTTCTGTTTTAATTCACTTTAAAATATTTAGACATCTTCTAAAAAATGTTTTCTCCACAATAATTACCAGTGCAATATTTGGCACCCACCGAACATTTTTGTTTCAATGTTTGAAGACATTTGTTTGTTTGCCATATTTTGAATTGATTTTTGAATCGGTTTTGAACTAACGAAAGATTAGCAACAGTAACGTAGGTGACGTGGCATCATTAGCAGAGTTTCACTGTAGCTTAATCATCCGGGCATTACAAATCTCCTCCACTACAAGAAATCTCGTCCCGAGATTTTAGGAGGTAGAAGGAAACATTGCGGGGTATTCATCACGTAGGCGATCCTCGCGTTCCCAAGTGGCTTCATCTTCAGAATGGTGCGACCACTGGACTTTGAGGAACTTGATCGCCTTCTTGCGTGTGTGGCGTTCAGCTTGGTCGAGAATGCGGACCGGATTCTCTTTATAGGAGAGGTCCTGCTGCAATTCGAGCACTTCATGATCCACTGCTCGGATTGGGTCCTTGAAGCAACGGCGGAGCTGTGACACGTGGAACACATCGTGAACCTGAGAAAGGTTCGGCGGAAGCTCTAGTTGAGATGCCACTTTTCCACGCCTTTCCAGAATAGTGAATGGGCCAATATAGCGAGGAGCTAGCTTGCCCTTGATCCCGAAGCGGTGAGCACCCTTCATTGGTGTAACTCGAAGATAGGCCTTTTCGCCAGGTTGATAGACCATGTCTTTATGATGACGGTCATACTGACTCTTCTGACGCGACTGAGCAGTCTTGAGATTCTCGCGAATAATGCGGACTTGTTCTTCGGCATGTTGGATAATATCCGGACCAAAGAGTGGACGTTCCCCAGTTTCTGACCAGTTCAGAGGGGTTCGGCACTTTCGTCCATATAACACTTCGAAGGGGGCCATCTTCAGACTAGCTTGATAGCTATTATTATAAGAGAACTCAATATACGGGAGAGATTCCTCCCATTTCTTGCTGAAGGAAATAACACAAGCTCGAAGCATGTCTTTGAGAACTTGGTTGACACGTTCAACTTGCCCTTGTGACTGAGGATGAAACGCAGTACTGAATGACAGATGAGTTCCCATAGCTTCTTGGAAACTAGCCCAGAATCTTGAAGTGAATAAGCTGCCACGGTCTGAGCTGATAACCAATGGAATACCGTGAAGTGAAACAATTCTGGACATGTAGAGAGTTGCAAGCTGACTAGCAGTGATCGTTTCTTTGACCGCCAGAAAATGTGCAACTTTAGAAAGCCGGTCAATGACGACAAGAATAGCATCATTACCTTTCTGCGACTTGGGAAATCCAGTGATGAAGTCCATCTCGACATGGTCCCATTTCCATTCAGGAATAGAGATAGGTTGCAGAGTTCCAGCAGGCCTTTGATGTTCTGCTTTGATACGACGGCAAACGTCACACTCGGCAACATAACGAGCAATGTCTTGCTTCATATTAGACCACCAGAATCTGTGACGGATGTCTTGGCACATCTTTGTACTACCAGGATGGATACATAGAGGCATATCATGAGCTTCTTTCATAACCTCCTGTGTCATATCCAGGTTTTCTCTGCACATGGCACTACTAGGCGGCCCTTGAAGTACAATGTGCCATCATCAGCAATAGTGAAGAATGAGGGCTTTCCTTCTGTGAGGTAGTGCTTAATCTTGTGGGCTTCAGAGTCATATCCCTGTATTCTCTTGATGGAGTCCAAGAGATCTGGTTCGACAGCCAGGGTATTGAGGGAACCCTGGGAAACAACACGGAGGTTCATCTTGCGAAACTCCTTAGGAGGGGGAGCGAGTGCACCCGGAGGAACAATATGGAGGTTCAGCTTTCTGAATTCTTCAACAAGCGAGGGCTGAACTTTGCGAACCTGGAGGTGGTTGCAGTAAGACTTGCGGCTCAAGGCATCAGCCATTACATTAGCCTTGCCTGGTGTATAGGAAATACCCAAGTCAAAGTCTGCAACAATCTCCATCCATCTCTGCTGACGGAGGTTCAGGTCTGGCTGAGTAAACAGATACTTCAGACTTTGGTGGTCAGTGAAGATCTCGCAACGATTACCGAGAAGGTAATGTCGCCACTGCTTTAGCGCATGAATGACAGCAGCAAGTTCGAGGTCGTGAACTGGGTAGTTCTCTTCGTGAGGGCGCAATTGCCGAGAGGCATAAGCAATCACTTTGCGGTCTTGCATTAGGACACAGCCTAATCCTTGACGGGAAGCGTCGCAGTAAATGACGAAGTCCTTCTTAGTATCAGGTGGAGCTAGCACTGGGGCAGAAGTCAACTTGTCTTTGAGTGCCTGGAAACTTTCCTGACATTTTTCTGTCCATTGGAACTTGACGCCCTTATGCAACAGGTTAGTTAGAGGCCTGGCGATCTTGGAGAAGCTCGACAAATCGACGGCAATAGCTGGCGAGACCGAGAAAACTTCTGACTTGCTTAACGTTCTTCGGAGGAGTCCAATCAAGAATAGCCTGGACTCTTTCAGGGTTGATGGCAATACCATCCTTAGAGATGACATGCCCAAGATAGGTTACTTTGGATAGCCAGAATTCACATTTGGAGAACTTGGCATATAGTTGATGCTCTCGTAGCTTTTCCAGCACAAGACGAAGATGTTCAGCATGTTCCTCTTCGTTCTTGGAAAATACCAGGATATCATCCAGATAAACAACGACGAACTTCTCGAGGTAATCCATGAATATATAGTTCATCAGACGAGAGAAGGTGGCTGGAGCATTGGTTAAGCCGAAAGACATGACGGTGTACTCGTATGAACCATATCGAGTCACGAAGGCGGTCTTTGGGATATCCTCTTCACGAACACAGATCTGGTGGTAACCCAACCTCAAGTCGAGTTTAGAGAACACTGATGAACCCGCCAGTTGATCATACAGATCATTGATCCAAGGAAGAGGATATTTATTCTGAATGGTAGCTTGGTTTATAGGACGGTAGTCTTGGACCAATCGGTTTGTCCCATCCTTCTTCTTGACAAAGAGAGAAGCTGCTCCCCAAGGAGAGCAACTTGGGAAAATGAATCCTTTGCGAAGAGATTTGCCGATTTCCTCCTTAAGCTCAAGGAGTTCATGCGGCGGCATCTTGTAGGGCCGCTTGGCTATAGGAGTGGTGCCTGGTTTCAAGTCGATGATGAATTCGACAGCTCTAGCAGGGGGAATCCCTGGAAGTTCTTCAGGAAAGGCGTCCTGGAATTCGCGAACGACAGGAATGTTTTCAATGCCCTCGAGTGGTGCAGCGTTCAATGCATAGAGCCTTGCCTCGGCATTCTGAACCAGACGAGCATTGTAGCTTATTATTTGATCAGAAGGGTGTAGCAGATGGACGGTCTTGGTGGCGCAAACGATAGAAGCAGTATGCGCTTTTAACTAATTCATTCCCAGAATGAGATCAATGCTACAAGACTTCAGTATGATGGGAGAGACAAGGAATTCCAATCCTTCAATTTCAACAGGAATGTCGTGACTAACCATAGAGGTTTGACATTGGCCCGCAGGGGTGTGTACCACTAGCGGAGTGTTCATCTCTTCATATTTAATGCCATGCATGAATGCAAATTCTGCTGATATGAATGAATGCGATGCTCCTGTATCAAACAAAACGGATGTTGGTGCTTAATTTACGAGAAGAGTGCCCATCACGGTAGCAGGCTGGTCTTGAGCTTCGTTGAGATCAACGTGGTTGGCATGAACACGACCATAAGACTTGGCATTGTTGTTGCGGGGCTGGTTGCTTCCACGGCCAGTTGCTGGAAGGGCCATTTGATTCTGGTTCTGGTTGCGTTCCCTAGCATGTTGCCCTGGTTGACCACACCTGAAGTACAAACCATTATTGGGAGCGGGAGCAGGAGCTCGGGGTGGTGGTGCTGGAAGCCTTGGCTGCCAGATGGAGGAGGAGGCAGACGAGGTGCAGCATAGGTCTGCCTTGGGGCAGGTGCAGTTGGCTGGTACATGCTGTTGGGAATCCCTATCTTAAGCTTCTACGAGGGCGGGCCCGAAGATGAGCCCGTGTCACAGTTGCGCCTGTGAGAGCTCTGGTATTCCTGCAGACCAGTTTCGACATTGATGGCCTTGTTCACCAAGGTGGCGAAATCAGTAAAGTCATGCACTAGAAGTGCGAGCTTGATGTCAGCTTGAAGGCCGTCACGGAACTTCTCCTGTCTGCGTGCATCAGTTGCAATGTCCTCTTCAGCATAGCGAGACAAGTCCAGAAACTCCCGCTGATAAGCTTCAACAGTTTTGTTGCCTTGGGTGAGGTTGCGGAACTCACGCTTCTTCCGGTCTATGACTCCCTGAGGAATGAAGCGTGCACGGAAAGCAGCTTGGAAGTCTGGCCAGGTGATGATTGTTCCAGCCGGCAGAGTACGCCTGTGGCTGTCCCACCATTGAGCTGCGGGTCCCTTTAGGAAGAAGGAAGCAAAGGTGACATAGCTGGCAGGGGCTACATCAGCAGACTCCATTTCATAGGTGATGTCATGGAGCCAGTCATCAGCATCCAGAGGCTGAGTTGAGCTGCGGTACACAGTTGGGTTGAGGCGCATGAAATCCTGCAGAGTTACTGGGGTTGGCTGCTGGTTCATATTGGGGCGAGGAAACTGAGCCATCATATTTTCCATGAATTGGCAGTTCAGTTCGAACTGTTGGATCATACCAGCCATGTACTCAGGCGGTGGTGGGGTGTTGCCACCACTACCACGACCACCTCGTCTAACCATCCTGCTAATATATA
This sequence comes from Triticum aestivum, assembly GCF_018294505.1. Taxonomy (NCBI): domain Eukaryota; kingdom Viridiplantae; phylum Streptophyta; class Magnoliopsida; order Poales; family Poaceae; genus Triticum; species Triticum aestivum. The sequence continues at coordinate 263,599,023 of NC_057814.1, read as the reverse complement.
GCAGGGGTAGTTCAGCATTGAGAAATTTGCAAAGACAAGAATCATTCATGATGAAACATGCATAATGAAAGGAGCACGATAGCTACTACATAGTAGTCGGCATAACTTACAAAAGGGGGCATGCATAGAGTTCAGTACACAGAGTTTAGTACATAGACTAAAACACCATAGGCGGCACGCAGGCTCGTGGTGAATGCGTCTAACACTAATAAGCAAGACTACATTAGTCCCAAGAGGAACTGTGGAGGTAGGTGTAGCCTGAAAGCTGGTAGTGTCGCATCGGGAACTCCACGTCAGCAACCTGGGGTCCGCGGATACTCTGGTGCAGAACCTGACGCTCAAGTGGCAGAAGAGGACCAAGTGCGGGAGAGTAGCCTCCCACATGTGGCCAACCGACACCCTGGGGCATCACGGTCCTGGTTGGGTAGATTGCAGAATGGGGCAGACCATCAGATCGGACAAGGGGGTGCAACAGCGTCAGAGCATGGTAAAGGTGTTGACGTGTGGTGTACAACTTGTGGCGAAGAGCTCGGTTAGCTCGATCCAGCCCATCAGCATGCAGAACTAGGTTCCGATGGTAGAAGGGCTCTCGGGTGACAGTGGAGTAGGCAGCAGTGTAGTAACCCTCCGCACCAACATCGGATGCGATAGCAATGTGCCTGAAAGGGGAGGTGTCCAACTCCCGACACTCTCCACGAAGACGTGTCAGAGCAGCATAAGCAGCATCGAGAACTTCCATATCGATGGTCACTCCAACACCATGAGCAGTGTGCAGCACAGTAGTGGAGTCATACTCCCGAGAGTAGAGGTGGACGATGGCACGGTACTGCTCCTGGATTAAGTCCTGGTACTCATCGTAGACAGTGTACTCAGGGTGCCAGCGATAACCCAGATAGGTCATCATCTTAGCTTGCACAGCAGGTGATCCCGAGGCACCAATGGCTGTCGTGTGGCGCACGACCTACCTCATGGGTTCCATCTGAAAGCAAAGATGTTTCAAAGAAGTCAAATGACAGTGTGGTAATTGTTCAAAATACTAATCTAAGAAATAACTATGGCTTATCCAACTTTGGGGTGAATGTGGTCACGGGAACCTAGTGTTAGAGTTAGTAAATTCGTTTAACCCGAGTAGAAGAGAGTTCAGAGTCCCAGAGTAAAGGTCGAGGAGTAAAAGATCCTAGTACCACCCAATAGCGACGTGGGCCCATAAGACACACAACCATGTTAGTAAAAGTTTTTGCAATGTCTAGACTCGACTTCGGCCAAGGAGTGTGGAAGGGGGATTCCTACAGGCAGTCGACTCTGATACCAACTTGTGACGCCCCCAATTCAATCGTACACTAATCATACACGCAAACGTGTACGATCAAGATCAGGGACTCACGAGAAGATATCACAACACAACTCTAAAAAAATAAGTCATACAAGCATCATAATACAAGCCAGGGGCCTCGAGGGCTCGAATACAAGTGCTCGATCATAGATGAGTCAGCGGAAGCAACAATATCTGAGTATAGACATAAGTAAACAAGTTTGCCTTAAGAAGGCTAGCACAAACTGGGATACAGATCGAAAGAGGCGCATGCCTCCTGCCTGGGATCCTCCTAAACTACTCCTGGTCGTCGTCAGCGGCCTGCACGTAGTAGTAGGCACCTCCGGTGTAGTAGGAGTCATCGTGACGGTGGCGTCAGGCTCCTGGGCTCCAGCATCTGGTTGCGACAACCAGGTAGAAGGAAAAGGGGGGAAAAGAGGGAGAAAAGCAACCGTGAGTACTCATCCAAAGTACTCGCAAGCAAGGAGCTACACTACATATGCATGGGTATATGTGTAAAGGGCCATAACGGCGGACTGAACTACAGAATGCCAGAATAAGAGGGGAATAGCTAATCCTGTCGAAGACTACGCTTCTAGCCACCTCCATCTTGCAGCATGTAGAAGAGAGTAGATGGTAAGTTCACCAAGTAGCATCGCATAGCATAATCCTACCCGACGATCCTCTCCTCGTCGACCTGTGAGAGAGCGATCATCGGGTTGTATTTGGCACTTGGAAGGGTGTGTTTTATTAAGTATCCGGTTCTAGTTGTCATAAGGTCAAGGTACAACTCCGGGTCGTCCTTTTACCGAGGGACATGGCTATTCGACTAGATAAACTTCCCTGCAGGGGTGCACCACATAACCCAACACGCTCGATCCCATTTGGCCGAACACACTTTCCTGGGTCATGCCCAGCCTCGGAAGATCAACACATCGCAGCCCCACCTAGGCACAACAGAGAGGTCAGCACGCCGGTCTAAATCCTATGGCGCAGGGGTCCGGGCCCATCGCCCATTGCACACCTGCACGTTGCAAACGCCGCCGGAAGCAGACCTAGGCTAGCAGGCATTCCAGTCCAATCCGGCGCGTGCCGCTCAGTCGCTGACGTCACGAAGGCTTCGGCTGATACCACAACGCCGAGTGCCCATAACTGTTCCCACGTAGTTGGTTAGTGCGTATAGGCCAGTGGCCAGACTCATATCAAATACAAAGATCTCGTTAAGCATGTTATTATGAAGTTACCGTGAACACCGACCTGGGCCAGGCCCACCTCTCGCCTAGGTGATCTCAACTTGCCTTGTCGCTCCGCCACAAAGATCCACTCACGGGTATCCAAGAGCCGACCCGACTTTAGTCACCACAAGTATCATGTAAAGTATACAAGTATATACCCGTGATCACCTCCCGAGTGATCACGGCCCGATAGTATAGCAATGCGGACGGACAAGAATGTAGGGCCACAGATGGAACACTAGCATCCTATACTAAGCATGTAGGATTGCAGGTAAAGGTAACAACAGTAGTAGCAAGGACAGGCTATGCAGCAAAATAGGATTAACGAAAAGCAGTAACATGCTACACTACTCTAATGCAAGCAGTATAGAGAAGAATAGGCGATATCTGGTGATCAAGGGGGGCTTGCAAGCTCAGCCGAGAAGGAGGGGTCGTCAACACCATAGTCGTACTGGGTAGCAGCGGCGTCGGTCTCGGTGTCTAGCGAGAGAAGAGGGGAAAGAAACAATAAATACAAAGCAAACAAATGCATGACCATGCATGACATGACAAAGCGTGATGCTAGGTGTGCCCAATCGCGGTAGTAGGTGATACTGGCGAAGGGGAAACATCCAGGAAAGCATCCCCGGTGTTTCGCGTTTTTGGACAGATGTACCGGAGGGGAAAAAGTTGCGTGTTCGATATGCTAGGGGTGTGTGGCGGACGAACGGGCTGCGTAACCGGATTCGTCTCGTCGTTTTGAACAACTTTCATGTAGAATGTATTTTCATCTGAGCTATGGTTTATTTTATATGATTTTCTAAAGTTTTAAAGCATTTTTAGAATTCATTTAATTTATTTAATTCAACATTATCCAAAATAGTGTTTGCTGACATCATCATGACGTCAGCAGTCAACAGAGGTGTTGACTGGTCAAACTGACTTGTGGGTCCAGTGGGACCCACCTGTCATACACTGTTTAGGCTTAATTAGGGTTTAGGCTTAATTAGTTAACTAAAATGATTAGATTAATCTAATACAGAATTAATTAAGTTAATTAATTATCTTAATTAATTAATTATATTTTTATTATTTATTTGTTTTTTTCATTCTTTTTAATTCCTTTTGCTTTTTCTTTTATAAACGTTCTGGGGATGACCCCACTTGTCATTGGCCCTAGGGGCCAAACGGGCGCAGGGTGGCGGTTACGGGGGCGGCCCGATTGGGTGCACGTCCAGGGGCGCTCGGGCGTGGGCGCACGGCGGCCGGTGCGGCGGAGCCGCGGCCACCGAGAGGGACCCGGGGGGGCGTCGGGCGACACCGTAGCGGTGCGTGCAGCGGCAGCAAGCCGCATCAGAGCAGGGGCGGAGGGCAGGGTATGCGCACGCGTAGGCGAGGGCTGAGGCGCGGGGGCGGCGCGGTGCAGCCGCGGTGGCAGCGCAGCAACGGGCAGTAGCGCAGGCGGGTGGCGGCGCTAGGCGCGGCGCAGGCGGGCGGCGCTGGCGGAGCAGAGCCGCGGCAGCGGAGCGGCACGGCAGAGTAGAGGCAAGGCTTGGGCGAGCGCGTGCGCAGTCGGGCGTGCCGGGGCCGGCGGGGATGCCGGCCGCGGTGAGCAAGCAAGGACGAGGGGTGCGCGATGAGTGCGTGGGTGGCCGCGGGCGGCGTAGCCGCGGTGAGTGCGAGGAGGAGCGCGAGCGGGCGCGGCAAGGCGCCGAGCAGCGAGAGGAGGGGCACGGTCCGCGAACGAACGGCGCGGGCGCAGGGCGTGGTAGGCGAGCGGGCGTGGTGGAGGCGGTCAGCGCGGCAGATGCAGCAGGCGGGGCTACGCCGTGGTCAAGGCGCAGCGGCGCACGCGCGTGCGTGTGCAGGGGGAAGCGGAGGGAGGCGGGGCCTCACCGCGATTCGTAGGGTTCGGGGCAGCGTTTGTCGAGGCGGAGGGCGGAGACGAAGCGGCGGAGAGGAAGCAGGCCGGCGATGGCGTCCGGCGAGGTAGCTCCGGCGACGGTGGGCGCGGTCGATCCGGGCGGCGGGGTCGTTCCCCCAATCCCGATCTGGATCGGGGAGGAGGAGGCGAACATGGGGGGAGTGGGGTGTCGGTGGGGGTTAGGGTTTGGGGTAGTGGGGGATATGGGCGCGGCTGATGGGCCGGCCTGGCAGCCTGCTGGGCTGTGGCCGAGTGGGGGGGGGGGCTTATCCTTTTATTTTATTTCTGTTTCTGTTTTCTATTTTCTTTTATTTATTTCTCTTTTCTGTTTTAATTCACTTTAAAATATTTAACATCTTCTAAAAACATGTTTTCTCCACAATAATTACCAGTGCAATATTTGGCACCCACCAAACATTTTTGTTTCAATGTTTGAAGACATTTGTTTGTTTGCCATATTTTGAATTGATTTTTGAATCGGTTTTGAACTAACGAAAGATTAGCAACATTAACATAGGTGACGTGGCATCATTAGCAGAGTTTCACTGTAGCTTAATCATCCGGGCGTTACATGAGGCCTACCCTGTACTTATATATACGTGCACCAGCAGCCCATCAATATAACGTCTATTGTATTGCAAACTTTCCCGTCTACAGTAATGGGAGTATTATAGGTAGTATCATGCATATCAACTACTCCCTCCGTTCCTAAATATATGAGTATTATAAGAGCATGGTTAATAGTATAACCAGCTGATGGCTACATGACACTGCCACGTCATCTATAGCCAAACTTGTAGCCTTCAAGTATAATACTCCCTCCGTCTAGGTGTCATCTTACGAAAACCAAATAATCCCAAAATACTTAGACGCGGTGCATTAACTTCTACCTTGTTTCTTGTTTCTTGACATATCAACCAAAGAGATGTGGGTGTGCATGCTTTTAATGACTTGAGACTAGCAAACACGACATGTAGTGGTTAGTTCATTGCATGCAATGCTATTAATTAGCAAATAAACATTAAGTTCTCTCATCTCTTATGAAAGTCGAACAATGATGATGGTACTACAGTCGATAGTGTACTACTAGTAAGCAAAGCTTCTCCTCATTTGCGAGTAGACCGGAGACATCAAAAGTAGTGCATTGTCTCCAAAAAGGGTTGACCATGTCCATGGCTACCATCCCGTGGTCCGTCATTCAGTGTGTGCTTCTCGTCGTTCTGCGAGTTGACGGGACACATCAAATTTAATACGTATTCAGTACTCTCTCCAAAAAGGGCCGACCATGTCCATCAGTCCATGGCTACCATCCCGTGCTCCGTCATTGAGTACGTGCAGTATTCACGTGCCATCGAGGAGGAAAAATATTACTACGTAGTACTAGGTGCCATCATAGTGCACGACTCACTTACACACTGCTTATCTCCATTTTCTTGCATGACACGTGCACCTTGATGCTAGATGTCCCGCATGTTGGCAAAAGGATGAACAAAGCTCATGTCAAAAAAAAGAGTGGAAGAACATAGATTCCCGATGACCGAGAAGGAGCAAGGAACCTCGTGGTGGAGCGTCTGCACTCATAGTATTTTATATTATTTAGCGATATAAAATCAACCATTCATGTCCACAGTAGACCGGAAGAGTACAAAACACGGCAGCCCAGTGTAGTTACATCATACTGTACGTGGCCAACCCACGCTATCACCATATTTCTTGGCCTCTGTGCGACACCTAGCTCTAGTAATCCACCAGCCCGTATCACTTCTCACTCCTCGTCTCTCTCAAAGTGCGGCGGGCTGGCGTTTTTGCCGTCTATTGAGGTCGGTTAACTCATCACATGTTAGCGACATGCCAAGAGCATTCTAAAAAGATTACTGTACTCTATTGTTATGCCAAGAAGAGGAAGCGCTTTGACCGACGGACCAAATGAGAGAGGCGTGCCGTGCGTGGGTCCAGTTTTTAGTTTTGAACTTGTTTGGTGTAGTAGTAACACTTGGTTTTGACTACTGGTAAGATCTTATATACTCCCTCCGTCTAGTGAATAAGTCATCTTAGATTGTGCACCGTGACCAAGGAAGAGGGGAAACGAGAGAAATTAATATTTATTTGCTAATTAATAGCATTGCATGCAATGATCTAACCATTGCATGTCGTGTTTGGTAGTCTAATTCATTGAAAACATGCACGCCACACATCTCTTATTGGTGGATATGTCAAGAAACAAGAAACGTGGTGGGAGTTAATGCACCGTGCCTAAGTATTTTGGGATTATTTGGTTTTTGTAAGGTGACTTATACACCTAGACGGAGGGAGTAGGGCCTAATGTGTTCTTCGAGGATGCCTTTGACTATTGATAAGATTTTATATAATATGAAAATTATATCATTCGAAGATCCTTTCACGTTCCGTTTTCAAAAAGAAAAAAGATCCTTTCATGCACGAATTTGACTGTATGCTTTGAGCAACTTGCATGTCCTATACTGCTCCTATTTGGATACTCTAACTTAGCTAGAGGTTAAACTAACTCATGACTAACCCTGAACTAACTGTAGCCAAAGAGGTGTTTCGGTGACCGGGTTAGATTAACAATAAGTGCACTTGATGGAGAGAGAAAGGTGATTTTTCAGTGGGCGCAAGGAGATACTTACTGTGGGAAAGGTGAAGTGATGGTTGCTTCGCCCGAGCAACTTATTACTCTGGGAATATGGGAGTACCAGTGGATTCAAGGAACAGAGAAATGATGGTTGCTTCGTCCGGCTCCACCTGCCGTGCAGCAATAAGTGCACTTGATGGAGAGAGAAATGATGGTTGAATTGTTTCTGACATTGCTATCAATCCTTCAGGATTTGTTTATATGTATGCATAATTTTAATGAAATTGTACTGTGATGATATGAAGGTTTCAACTTTGGTTCCCGCAGGAAAAAAAGGTTTCAACTTAGGATTCATGTGTCCTCTTGCCTCAAGATTATCTCGTTACAACATTCCATCAAATACAAATGAAACTACTACCATGGCTGCTAATGCATCTCAATGGTTCGCAGATCAGCGCCAATATTCACATCACAACTGAAGACAAAGTTGTGAGAAGGTGTACAAATAAAGAAAAATATATAATTGATCAATGTTGTTCGTAGGCATGGGTCCATTTCCTGGGCACAGTGTTCATTGCTTGGCACCTAGTTTCACCCAGCGCTGTAGCCAAAAAGGGGGTGTACGGAGGACACCACAATCCGATCATTTTGTGCAGCTCCACTAAAATCGAGCTGACCATCCCTGTTTGCAAAGATATCCAGTCAGTGTGATTACAATAATAGTGGAACTAGATGATGAAACATAACACACACAAATAGAAGCCGATCACCTTTGCGATCTCTCTTTAGGACTAACTACTTGTTGGAGAAGATTAGGCAGGAGTTGGATGAGGAGGATAGCAAAACCAATCTCCCTTTCTGCATTCCCACAGAAATTTAAAACGTTGCCCGTGTGACATTTTGGCAGAACTGCACAAAACACTCTTAAGAAAAAAAAGTGATTTGTGCAGTTCACCAAAAGGTCGCAATAGCAACGAGGTGAAATGGCTAGCCCTGTTTGCAAAAAAGAGGTAGAAAGGAAACAATTACTGGCGAATAACACGAGTTGAAGACACATACGCCGGCAAAAAAGAAGCATATTCCATGTAATAAGGGAAATATAGCAGATGGAAAGTACGCCGGCCGAGATACATTTTAATAAAACAACTAAGAAGATCCACATGCAGCAACATGGGAAGATGGGAAGTGGAGCAAGGCCGGAGGAAGCTGTACCCGAGGGTCGTCGGGATGTTACTAGGAGAGCGCCGACGGCCGGGATCTGCCCATACTGCGGCAGCGAGCAAGTGGCGAAGGCCCTACCGCGCCAGAGCTTGGTCAGAGAGAACAGCGGGTACCGCAGATCGGGACGTGCTGCCTCAACGCTGTCGAACAGAGAAATGATGCACATCCTCACTTTCCACCGGCGGATGGGATGCGGCCGGAACACTGACCAATGGTGAGAGAGAGAGGCCACCGCCGCCTTGTGTGAGATGGTGTGACGAGAGACAAACCCCGGCAGGCAGGCTCCGTTGTATATAGTGGAGCGGATTTTTCCATTTTCCCCACGGCAATCATATTATATTCTGTACTACGCGCCATTGAGGAGGAATATATAACTTTATTTAATACTATCGAATGTGGGATTCCGGCAAACCCTTAAGGTTCGAACACTGGGGTGCGCGCGAAGTCTCTCCCTGCTACCGATCTACGATCTAGCTCGCTAAGATCTCGCGGACGAACTCGACGAACTCGCAACACAGAAAGACACGAGATTTATACTGGTTCGGGCCACCGTTGTGGTGTAATACCCTACTCCAGTGTGGTGGTGGTGGATTGCCTAGTGGGCTGATGATGAACAGTATAAGGGAAGAACAGCCTCCTGAGGTTGGGGTGTTCTTGAGCTTGTGTATTGAGGATGGTCTGAACCAGTTTGGGATCAGTTGCCTCCTACTGTGGTGGCTAGTCCTATTTATAGGGGCCCTGGTCCTCTTCCCAAATATCGAGCGGGAAGGGAGCCAACAACGGCGGGAAAATTTGAAGGGGGACAGCTAGTACAAGCTATCCTGACAAAAGCGTTCTTTGCCTGCGGAAATATCTGGGGTGACGCCGTCTTGGGCTCCACGATGACCTCCGTCTCGCCGTCCTCCTGGTCTTGGTCTCGTTGCACCAATATGGCAACCTTTGCCTGATGCCTTGGTACTCTTCGCCTGCGCTGGCCTCCTTAGCACCGAAGAGGAAATAGGGACGCTGCGTGCACTGACGCCCGCCTGGGACCCGCCTGGTACCGTTCGTCATGGCTCACGTCAGGAGAGCCTCGTGAGGTTTGCCTTGCCTTTATATCTCCGCTCCTCGTGAGCCTGTCTGGCTAGGCTACTCCAGAGGAGGTCTTGCGTTGTCCGCCTCGCGAGGCTTGGACCCTCGCGAGGGTCTTGGGTGCCTTGTTGACGAAGATGGGCCATACGGCCTACTGCTTGGCCACGCTATGGGCCGCAGGCAGGCAAGTCTGGGGACCCCCGTTCCCAGAATGCCGACAGTAGCCCCCGGGCCCAAGGTGTGCTCGGGCTTGGCTTCGCGGCGAAGCCAAGGGTCAAGTTCGGAGTACCGCGGTCCCCCAAAGCCTGCGGCCTCGGTTGACGCGTGGCGGTTGATTAGGCGTGGGCGTCTCCGCTTCCCCACGCTGCCTCGGCAACTGCTTGCCCTGACAAAGGATGGCGTGGGCAGTTCTTTCCTTCATTGCCTCTTCCTTGCCTCGCTCCAGATCCCCTTTCTCGCTCTTTGCCGCTGCTATCTCCAGATCTGCTCCATCCTTGCTCTGCATCTGCCGCCCATGGCGCCGCGCAAGGTCAAGACTTCCTCAGCACCAGCTTGGTATGAGCCGGCCCTCGAGGCGCCCACCATCACGGAGAAGAGCCTCGCCTCCGTACGCCTGCTGACAGCGGGCGAGAGCAATGAGTGGGGGAAGACGAAGCTTCGGCTTGCCTCCGACGAGCCGGAGTCTGAGGGGAGCACCTTCTTCCCTTTTTTCTCGAGCAGCGTCGCCGTTGGGTTGGTCCCCGCTTTCTCTGATTTCTTTTATGAAGTCCTCGACCATTACGGTCTGCAGGCGTTGCATCTCCATCCCAACTCTGTCCTCCTCATGTGCATCTTCGCCTACTACTGTGAGGCGTATCTGGGTGTGATGCCGTCCGTGGCATTGCTTCGACATTTCTTCTTCCTTCGTGTCAGCGGTGAGCACACCTCCGGGTGCGCTAATTTCGTTGCATGCGGCAAGGCCAACTCGATCTCGAGCACCGGGAAGAGGGCCGACAACATCCGATCCAGATGGGTCATGATGGATGCCCAGCGCGCCGACCCGCGTCTGGCGCTGCCAACAGCGGCGCCCCCTCCCAATGGGGGGTGGCCCACGGCGGAGCTTGTCGACGAGCGAGCATCGTTGGTGTTGGGGCAGATGGTTACCGACCTGAAGCCGGGCAACGCGAGGGCGGCCAAGGTAACGGGGGCGATGCTCCTGAGGGAGTTCTTGACGTTGCGGGTTGCCCCACTCCAGGCCCGCGCGTGCCCCCTCTGGGAGCTTGAAGAAGAGGAGAACAAGACCCGCCTGAGGCCAGGGGACCTGCCTGGCGATGAATTGGACATCGTCCTGCACCTCATAGTCGGGGACAACCAGGAGTACCCACCTAGTGCTTTCGTTCCCCTGTTCCAATGCAGGGACCGGGAGGAATTTGTCGCCTCCAGGCCGACCTTTGATGGGCGCAGGCTGGTGCCGCCAACGCTTCCGGGAGTTCCTACGGTGCAGAAACCGGTGGAGGTGTCTTCTGGTGAGTCCCGCGGAGAGGGAGAAGAGAGGAGGACTCGGAGAAGACCCTGGAAGAGGTGGGGGAGACTTCCCCCTAAGAAAGGCCGAGATTCTCCGCGCCCTTCCTGATGATGCCGAGGATGATGCCTTCCAAGGGGAGAGGGAGCAACGCCTCATCCCGACAAAGGGTAGGTCGTCGCTAGTAGCCCGTGGTGCTGCCCCCGCCCTGGCGCCTCCTGGGGCAGGCTCCGGTTCTGTCTCTACTCCGCCTGGTGCCGCCGGAGCCCGAACGCCTGCTCCTCAGGTCCCGAAGCTGTCAGGCTTCAAGCTTCCCAAGCGGTCAGTGGAATACATCACAGTGGATCGGTAAGTGTCTTAAGCTTCACCTTGTCCTTGTTTGTACTCGTTGTTTCCTGATAATCGCCCCTGGTTGATCAGGCTGACATGTTTGGCGAAGAGGAGGAAGGAAGACGCAGCGGCCGTGCCTCCCGCGGAGAAAGGAGGCAATAGCGCCCGCATCTCCCCGGCCCGATCGTCCTCGCGAGGCCAAGAGGAGCATCGTCGTGTGGAGTCAGCCCCAAGGCCCCGCTAGCTCTGGACGTACCGGTACTTGGCGCGGCTGACGAGGTCCCAGCTGCTCTAGAACCCGTGGTCTCCCAAGCCCTGGTGACGATGTCGCTTCCTCCCACTGCTGCATCTCCACTCCCTGGTCCTTCTGCTCCTGTTGCCGTCTTGGAGCGTGCCCTTTCGGAGATGACCCAGCTGCAGGCAGATGTCCTGAGCGCGGACCCGCGCCTGGTAACCGGGCGTCTGGAGTTGGCCTCTGGCTGGCTTCACTCTGACCTGGCAGTTCGCGCGGCGCTGGGCCAGGCTGCTGCGGCTTCTGAGAAGGAGAAACAAGGAGCCGCCAACGCTTCAGCTGATCGTGAGGCGACGCTAAAAGACGCCAAGGCCGCCCGTGACCACTGCCAAGTGCTAGAGGGCGAGCTGCAGAGCCTGCGCGACCAGCACGCCGAAGAGGTGCGCTGCCGCCAAGCGAAGGAGGAGGAGATGAAGGCCCGGGAGGAAGCCATCAAGAACCGTGATGCTGAGTTGGCGGAGCTGGGGAAGAAGCAGGCCGCCGAGCGCAACCGATTGGAAGAATTGGAGCGGAAGATGGGGACGAGGGAGGCCGATCTTGATGCCAAGGTGCGAGTCCTGGCCGAAGACTGCATGGCCTTTGCCGATCTCTAGACGAGGTCTCGCAAGGCGGTGAAGACGCTCTAGGAGCACGGCCTGGAGAAGCCTTTGGACACCGACGAGGACGGCCCCGCCCAGCTGCTTCCTCTCGTGGTGAAGGCGCTTGAGGAGGTCGTTGATGGTCTCGGTCCCATGGCGGAGGCAGAAGCTCGCGTCCTGTCATCAGCCGCGCTGACTTGCGTCTTTAGCCACCTGCACCTTCGCGACCCCAACGCTTGCCTTGACGAGCTGCCGGAGCCTGTAGCTGAAGATCAATACGAGGCGGTTGCCGCGGCCGTGCAGGATTAGGTGGGGGCCTTGCTGAGGAGGTTCCGCGGCTTTGTCTCCGCTCCTCTATCTGGCGTCGTCGACCTTGCGGCTGGTGGTGAAGACAAAACTTCTCACGGGGGAGCGCCTTCCGCAGGCTACGGCGACGTCTAGAGGTGACCCGCGGCCATTCTTCCCGTTCCGTTCCTGCGACATGTATCAGGCCTCGTGGAGGCGTTTAGACTTTTTTATTTGGTATTGTGAGGACAATATGCTTGTAATATTTGCTTCAAGATTTCGCAATTTCCCTCCTATTTGCTTTGCGTTCTGCGTCGGCAGAGCCCGGCCCCGCGCATACCTCAACCGCCATTGGGCCGACCGGAGACCAGGACGGACCAAGGAGTGAGGGGCTACGTGACCAGTTAGGCTCCTGAGTCGCGATGCTCAGGAGTGAAGGAAATATGCCCTAGAGGTAATAATAAAGTTATTATTTATTTCCTTATATCATGATAAATGTTTATTATTCATGCTAGAATTGTATTAACCATAAACATAATACATGTGTGAATACATAGACAAATAGAGTGTCACTAGTATGCCTCTACTTGACTAGCTCGTTGATCAAAGATGGTTATGTTTCCTAGCCATAGACATGAGTTCTTATTTGATTAACGGGATCACATCATTAGGAGAATGATGTGATTGACTTGACCCATTCTGTTAGCTTAGCACTCGAACGTTTATTATGTTGCTATTGCTTTCTTCATGACTTATACATGTTCCTATGACTATGAGATTATGCAACTCCCATTTACCGGAGGAACACTTTGTGTGCTACCAAACGTCACAACGTAACTGGGTGATTATAAAGGTGCTCTACAGGTGTCTCCAAAGGTACTTGTTGGGTTGGCGTATTTCGAGATTAGGATTTGTCACTCCGATTGTCGGAGAGGTATCTCTGGGCCCACTCAGTAATACACATCACTATAAGCCTTGCAAGCATTGTGACTAATGAGTTAGTTGCGGGATGATGTATTACGGAACGAGTAAAGAGACTTTCCGGTAACGAGATTGAACTAGGTATCGAGATACCGACGATCGAATCTCGGGCAAGTAACATATCGTTGACAAAGGGAACAACGTATGTTGTTATGCGGTCTGACCGATAAAGATCTTCGTAGAATATGTAGGAACCAATATGAGCATCCAGGTTCCGTTATTGGTTATTGACCGGAGAGGTGTCTCGGTCATGTCTGCATAGTTCTCGAACCCGTAGGGTCCGCACGCTTAACGTTACGATGACAGTTATATTATGAGTTTATATGTTTTGATGTACCGAAGGTTTTTCGGAGTCCCGGATGTGATCACGGACATGACGAGGAGTCTCGAAATGGCCGAAACATAAAGATTGATATATTAGAAGCCTATGTTTGGACATCGGAAGTGTTCCGGGTGAAATCGGGATTTTTCCGGAGTACCGGGAGGTTACCGGAACCCCCCGGTAACTTAATGGGCCTTAGTGGGCCTAGGTGGAAGAGAGGAGAGGAGGCCAGGGCAGGGCCGCGCGCCCCTCCCCCCAGTCTGAATAGGACAAGGAGAGGGGGCCGGCGCCCCCCCTTCCTTCCTCCCCTCCACCTCTTCCCCCTTTCTCTCCTAGTCCAACATGGAAAAGGGGGGAGTCCTACTCCCGGTAGGAGTAGGACTCCTCCTGGCGCGCCTCTCCTCTAGGCCGGCCGAACCCCCCTTGCTCCTTTATATACGGGGGCAGGGGGCACCTCTAGACACACAATTGATCAACGATCTTTTAGCCGTGTGCGGTGCCCCCCTCCACCATATTACACCTCGATAATATCGTAGCGGTGCTTAGGCGAAGCCCTGCGTCGGTACGCTTCCGCTTTCGGTCTACGAGGGTACGTGGACAACACTCTCCCTTCTCGTTGCTATGCATCACCATGATCTTGCGTGTGCGTAGGAATTTTTTTGAAATTACTACGTTCCCCAACAGTGGCATCCGAGCCTAGTTTTATGCGTTGATGTTATATGCACGAGTAGAACACAAGTGAGTTGTGGGCGATATAAGTCATACTGCTTACCAGCATGTCATATTTTGGTTCAGCGGTATTGTGAGATGAAGCGGCCTGGACCGACATTACGCGTACGCTTACGCGAGACTGGTTTCACCGTTGCGAGCACTCGTTGCTTAAAGGTGACTGGCGGGTGTCTGTCTCTCTCACTTTAGTTGAACCGAGTGTGGCTACGCCCGGTCCTTGCGAAGGTTAAAACAGCACCAACTTGACAAACTATCGTTGTGGTTTTGATGCGTAGGTAAGAACGGTTCTTGCTAAGCCCGTAGCAGCCACGTAAAACTTGCAACAACAAAGTAGAGGACGTCTAACTTGTTTTTGCAGGGCATGTTGTGATGTGATATGGTCAAGACATGATGCTATATTTTATTGTATGAGATGATCATGTTTTGTAACCAAGTTATCGGCAACTGGTAGGAGCCATATGGTTGTCGCTTTATTGTATGCAATGCAATCGCCATGTAATTGTTTTACTTTATCACTAAGCGGTAGCGATAGTCGTAAAAGCAATACTTGGCGAGACGACAACGATACTACGATGGAGATCAAGGTGTCACGCCGGTGACGATGGTGATCATGACGGTGCTTCGGAGATGGAGATCACAAGCACAAGATGATGACGGCCATATCATATCACTTATATTGATTGCATTTATGTTTATATTTTATGCATCTTATCTTACTTTGATTGACGGTAGCATTATAAAATGATCTCTCACTAAAATTTCAAGATAAAAGTGTTCTCCCTGAGTATGCACCGTTGCGAAAGTTCTTCGTGCTGAGACACCACATGATGGTCGGGTGTGATAGGCTCTACGTTCAAATACAATGGGTGCAAAACAGTTGCACACGCGGAATACTCAGGTTAAACTTGACGAGCCTAGCATATGCAGATATGGCCTCGGAACACGGAGACCGAAAGGTCGAGCGTGAATCATATAGTAGATATGATCAACATAGTGATGTTCACCATTGAAACTACTCCATCACACGTGATAATCGGACAGGGTTTAGTTGATATGGATCACGTGATCACTTAGAGGATTAGAGGGATGTCTATCTAAGTGGGAGTTCTTAAGTAATATGATTAATTAAACTTGAATTTATCATGAACTTAGTACCTGATAGTATCTTGCTTGTCTATGTTAATTGTAGATAGATGGCCCGTGTTGTTGTTCCGTTGAATTTTAATGCGTTCCATGAGAGAGCAAAGTTGAAAGATGATGGTAGCAATTACACGGAATAGGTCCGTAACTTGAGGATTATCCTCATTGCTGCACACAAGAATTACGTCCTGAAAGCACCGCTGGGTGCCAGGCCTGCTGCAAGAGCAACACCAGAAGTTATGAACGTCTGGCAGAGCAAGCTGATGACTACTCGATAGTTCAGTGTGCCATGCTTTACGGCTTAGAACCGGGTCTCCAACGACGTTTTGAACGTCATGGAGCATATGAGATGTTCTAGGAGTTGAAGTTAATATTTCAAGAAAATGCCCGGATTGAGAGATATGAAGTCTCCAATAAGTTCTACAGCTGCAAGATGGAAGAGAATAGTTCTGTCAGTGAGCATATACTCAAAATGTCTGGGTATAATAATCACTTGATTCAACTGGGAGTTAATCTTCCGGATGATAGCGTCATTGACAGAATTCTTCAATCACTGCCACCAAGCTACAAGAGCTTCGTGATGAACTATAACATGCAAGGGATGAATAAGACAATTCCCGAGCTCTTCGCAATGCTAAAGGCAGCGGAGGTAGAAATCAAAAAGGAGCATCGAGTGTTGATGGTCAATAAGACCACTAGTTTCAAGAAAAAGGGCAAAGGGAAGAAGAAGGGGAACTTCAAGAAGAACAGCAAGCAAGTTGCTTTTCAGGAGAAGAAACCCAAGTCTGGACCTAAGCCTGAGACTGAGTGCTTCTACTGCAAGCAGACTGATCACTGGAAGCGGAACTGCCCCAAGTATTTGGCGGATAAGAAGGATGGCAAGGTGAACAAAGGTATATGTGATATACATGTTATTGATGTGTACTTTACTAATGCTCGTAGTAGCACCTGGGTATTTGATATTGGTTCTGTTGCTAATATTTGCAACTCGAAACAGGGGCTACGGATTAAGCGAAGATTGGTTAAGGACGAGGTGACGATGCGCGTGGGAAATGGTTCCAAAGTCGATGTGCTCGCGGTCGGCACGCTACCTCTACATCTACCTTCGGGATTAGTTTTAGACCTAAATAATTGTTATTTGGTGCCAGCGTTAAGCATGAACATTATATCTGGATCTTGTTTGATGCGAGACGGTTATTCATTTAAATCAGAGAATAATGGTTGTTCTATTTATATGAATAATATCTTTTATGGTCATGCACCCTTGAAGAGTGGTCTATTTTTGTTGAATCTCGATAGTAGTGATACACATATTCATAATATTGAAGACAAAAGATGCAGAGTTGATAATGATAGTGCAACTTATTTGTGGCACTGCCGTTTAGGTCATATCGGTGTAAAGCGCATGAAGAAAGTCCATACTGATGGACTTTTGGAATCACTTGATTATGAATCACTTGGTACTTGCGAACCGTGTCTCATGGGCAAGATGACTAAAACACCGTTCTCCGGTACTATGGAGAGAGCAACTAATTTGCTGGAAATCATACATACAGATGTATGTGGTCCGATGAATATTTAGGCTCGTGGCGGATATCGTTATTTTCTCACCTTCACAGATGATTTGAGCAGATATGGGTATATCTACTTAATGAAACATAAGTCTGAAACATTTGAAAAGTTCAAAGAATTTCAGAGCGAAGTTGAAAATCATCGTAACTAGAAAATAAAGTTTCTACGATCAGATCGTGGAGGAGAATATTTGAGTTACGAGTTTGGCCTACATTTGAAACAATGCGAAATAGTTTCGCAACTCACGCCACCCGGAACACCACAACGTAATGGGTGTGCCCGAACGTCGTAATCGTACTTTACTAGATATGGTGCGATCTATGATGTCTCTTACTGATTTACCGCTATCGTTTTGGGGTTATGCTTTAGAGACGGCTGCATTCACTCTAAATAGGGCACCATCAAAATCCGTTGAAACAACACCTTATGAACTATGGTTTGGCAAGAAACCAAAGTTGTCGTATCTTAAAGTTTGGGGTTGCGATGCTTATGTGAAGAAACTTCAACCTGATAAGCTCGAACCTAAATCGGAGAAATGTGTCTTCATAGGATACCCAAAGGAGACTGTTGGGTACACCTTCTATCACAGATCCGAAGGCAAGACATTCGTTGCTAAGAATGGATCCTTTCTAGAGAAGGAGTTTCTCTCGAAAGAAGTGAGTGGGAGGAAAGTAGAACTTGATGAGGTAACTGTACCTGCTCCCTTATTGGAAAGTAGATCATCACAGAAACCAGTTTCTGCGACACCTATGCCAATTAGTGAGGAAGTTAATGATAATGATCATGAAACTTCCGATCAAGTTATTACTGGACCTCGTAGATCAACCAGATTAAGATCCGCACCAGAGTGGTATGGTAATCCTGTTCTGGAGGTTATGTTACTAGACCATGACGAACCTATGAACTATGAAGAAGCGATGGTGAGCCCAGATTCCGCAAAATGGCTTGAGGCCATGAAATCCGAGATGGGATCCATGTATGAGAACAAAGTATGGACTTTGGTTGACTTGCCCGATGATCAGCAAGCCATTGAAAATAAATGGATCTTCAAGACGAAGACTGACGCTGACGGTAATGTTACTGTCTATAAATCTCGACTTGTTGCGAAAGGTTTTCGACAAGTTCAAGGGATTGACTACGATGAGACCTTCTCACCCGTAGCGATGCTTAAGTCTGTCCGAATCATGTTAGCAATTGCCGCATTTTATGATTATGAAATTTGGCAAATGGATGTCAAACCTGCATGCCTGAATGGATTTCTGGAAGAAGAGTTGTATATGATGCAACTGGAAGGTTTTGTCGATCCAAAGGGAGCTAACAAAGTGTGCAAGCTCCAGCGATCCATTTATGGACTGGTGCAAGCCTCTCGGAGTTGGAATAAACGCTTTGATAGTTTGATCAAAGCATTTGGTTTTATACAGACTTTTGGAGAAGCCTGTATTTACAAGAAAGTGAGTGGGAGCTCAGTAGCATTTCTGATATTATATGTGGCTGACATATTGCTAATTGGAAATGATATAGAATTTCTGGATAGCATAAAGGGATACTTGAATAAGAGTTTTTCAATGAAAGACCTCGGTGAAGCTGCATATATATTAGGCATCAAGATCTATAGAGATAGATCAAGACGCTTAACTGGACTTTCACAGAGCACATACCTTGACAAAGTTTCGAAGAAGTTCAAAATGGATCAAGCAAAGGAAGGGTTCTTGCCTATACTACAAGGTGTGAGATTGAGTAAGACTCGATGCCCGACCACTTCAGAAGATAGAGAGAAGATGAAAGATGTTCCCTATGCTTTAGCCATAGGCTCTATCATGTATGCAATGCTGTGTACCAGACCTGATGTGTGCCTTGCTATAAGTTTAGCAGGGAGGTACCAAAGTAATCCAGGAGTGGATCACTGGACAGCGGTCAAGAACATCCTGAAATACCTGAAAAGGACTAAGGATATGTTTCTCGTTTATGGAGGCGACAAAGAGCTCATCGTAAATGGTTACGTTGATGCAAGCTTTGACACTGATCCGGACGATTCTAAATCGCAAACCGGATACGTGTTTACATTGAACGGTGGAGCTGTCAGTTGGTGCAGTTCTAAGCAAAGTGTCGTGGTGGGATCTACGTGTGAAGCGGAGTACATAGCTGCTTCGGAAGCAGCAAATGAAGGAGTCTGGATGAAGGAGTTCATATCCGATCTAGGTGTCATACCTAGTGCATCGGGACCAATGAAAATCTTTTGTGACTATACTGGTGCAATTGCCTTAGCAAAGGAATCCAGATTTCACAAGAGAACCAAGCACATCAAAAGATGCTTCAATTCCATCCAGGATTTAGTCCAGGTGGGAGACATAGAAATTTGCAAGATACATACGGATCTGAATGTTGCAGACCCATTGACTAAGCCTCTTTCACGAGCAAAACATGATC
The DNA here is from genome assembly GCF_018294505.1 of Triticum aestivum. Taxonomy (NCBI): domain Eukaryota; kingdom Viridiplantae; phylum Streptophyta; class Magnoliopsida; order Poales; family Poaceae; genus Triticum; species Triticum aestivum. The sequence continues at coordinate 263,579,531 of NC_057814.1, read as the reverse complement.
AACACCAAGACTCCATGGGTGTAAGAATCATTACTGTGTAATCTAGATTATTGACTCTAGTGCAAGTGGGACACTGAAGGAAATATGCCCTAGAGGCAATAATAAAGTTATTATTTATTTCCTTATATCATGATAAATGTCTATTATTCATGCTAGAATTGTATTAACCGGAAACATAATACATGTGTGAATACATAGACAAACAGAGTGTCACTAGTATGCCTCTACTTGACTAGCTCGTTGATCAAAGATGGTTATGTTTCCTAGCCATAGACATGAATTGCTATTTGATTAACGGGATGACATCATTAGGAGAATGATGTGATTGACTTGACCCATTCCGTTAGCTTAGCACTCGATCGTTTAGTATGTTGCTATAGCTTTCTTCATGACTTATACATGTTCCTATGACTATGAGATTATGCAACTCCCGTTTACCGGAGGAACACTTTGTGTGCTACCAAACGTCACAACGTAACTGGGTGATTATAAAGGTGCTCTACAGGTGTCTCCAAAGGTACTTGTTGGGTTGGCTTATTTCGAGATTAGGATTTGTCACCCCGATTGTCGGAGAGGTATCTCTGGGCCCACTCAGTAATACACATCACTATAAGCCTTGCAAGCATTGTGACTAATGAGTTAGTTGCGGGATGATGTATTACGGAACGAGTAAAGAGACTTGCCGGTAACAAGATTGAACTAGGTATCGAGATACCGACGATCGAATCTCGGGCAAGTAACATAGCGTTGACAAAGGGAACAGCGTATGTTGTTATGCGGTCTGACCGATAAAGATCTTCGTAGAATATGTAGGAACCAATATGAGCATCCAGGTTCCGCTATTGGTTATTGACCGGAGAGGTGTCTCGGTCATGTCTACATAGTTCTCGAACCCGTAGGGTCCGCACGCTTAACGTTATGATGACAGTTATATTATGAGTTTATATGTTTTGATGTACCGAAGGTTGTTCGGAGTCCCGGATGTGATCACGGACATGACGAGGAGTCTCGAAATGGTCGAGACATAAAGATTGATATATTAGAAGCCTATGTTTGGACATCGGAAGTGTTCCGGGTGAAATCGGGATTTTTCCGGAGTACCGGGAGGTTACCGGAACCCCCCGGTAACTTAATGGGCCTTAGTGGGCCTAGGTGGAAGAGAGGAGAGGAGGCCAGGGCAGGGCCGCGCGCCCGTCCCCCCCCCAGTCCGAATAGGACAAGGAGAGGGGGCGGCGCTTCCTTCCTCCCCTCCACCTCTTCCCCCTTTCTCTCCTAGTCCAACATGGAAAAGGGGGGGAGTCCTACTCCCGGTAGGAGTAGGACTCC